>NW_022631094.1:2641558-3056431 GCF_010015895.1 Lontra canadensis | reverse complement strand
AAGAAGTCTGTAACATACAATGGTAAAAATATTAGATTGGCAGCAGACTTATCCACAGAGACCTGGCAGGCCAGAAAGAGCTGGCATGATATATTCAGAGTACTAAACGAGAAAAACATGCAGCCAAGAATACTATATCCAGCTAGGCTATCATTGAAAATAGAAGGAGAGATTAAAAGCTTCCAGGACAAACAAAAACTGAAAGAATTTGCAAACACCAAGCCAGCTCTACAGGAAATATTGAAAGGGGTCCTCTAAGCAAAGAGAGACCCTAAAAGTAGTAGATCAGAAAGGAACAGAAACAATATACAATAGCAGTCACCTTACAGGCAATACAATGGCACTAAATTCATATCTCTCAATAGTTACCCTGAATGTTAATGGGCTAAATGCCCCAATCAAAAGACACAGGGTATCAGAATGGATAAAAAAACAAAACCCATCTATATGTTGCCTACAAGAAACTCATTTTAAACCCGAAGACACTTTCAGATTTAAAGTGAGGGGGTGGAAAAGAATTTACCATGCTAATGGACATCAGAAGAAAGCAGGAGTGGCAATCCTTATATCAGATCACTTAGATTTTAAACCAAAGACTATAATAAGAGATGAAGATGGACACTATATCATACTCAAAGGATCTGTCCAACAAGAAGATCTAACAATTGTAAATATCTATGCCCCTAACGTGGGAGCAGCCAACTATATAAACCAATTAATAACAAAATCAAAGAAACACATCGACAATCATACAATAATAGTAGGGGACTTTAACACTCCCCTCACTGAAATGGACAGATCATCCAAGCAAAAGATCAACAAGGAAATAAAGGCCTTAAATGACACACTGGACCAGATGGACATCACAGATATATTCAGAACATTTCATCCCAAAGCAACAGAATACACATTCTTCTCTAGTGCACATGGAACATTCTCCAGAATAGATCACATCCTTGGTTCTAAATCAGGTCTTAACTGTTATCAAAAAATTGGGATCATTCCCTGCATATTTTCAGACCACAATGCTCTGAAGCTAGAACTCAATCGCAAGAGGAAATTTGGAAAGAACCCAAATATATGGCGACTAAACAGCATCCTTCTAAAGAATGAATGGGTCAACCAGGAAATTAAAGAAGAATTGAAAAAATTCATGGAAACAAATGATAATGAAAATACAACAGTTCAAAATCTGTGGGACACAACAAAGGCAGTCCTGAGAGGAAAATATATAGCGGTACAAGCCTTTCTCAAGAAACAAGAAAGGTCTCAGGTACACAACCTAACCCTACACCTAAAGGAGCTGGAGAAAGAACAAGAAAGAAACCCTAAACCCAGCAGGAGAAGAGAAATCATAAAGATCAGAGCAGAAATCAATGAAATAGAAACCAAAAAAACAATAGAACAAATCAACGAAACTAGGAGCTGGTTCTTTGAAAGAATTAATAAGATTGATAAGCCCCTGGCCAGACTTATCAAAAAGAGAAGAGAAAGGACCCAAATAAATAAAATCATGAATGAAAGAGGAGAGATCACAACTAACACCAAAGAAATACAGACAATTATAAGAACATATTATGAGCAACTCTATGCCAACAAATTTGACAATCTGGAAGAAATGGATGCATTCCTAGAGACATATAAACTACCACAACTGAACCTGGAAGAAATAGAAAGCCTGAACAGACCCATAACCAGTAAGGAGATTGAAACAGTCATCAAAAATCTCCAAACAAACAAAAGCCCAGGGCCAGACGGCTTCCCGGGGGAATTCTACCAAACATTTAAAGAAGAACTAATTCCTATTCTCCTGAGACTGTTCCAAAAAATAGAAATGGAAGGAAAACTTCCAAACTCATTTTATGAGGCCAGCCTCACCTTGATCCCCAAACCAGACAAGGATCCCATCAAAAAAGAGAACTACAGACCAATATCCTTGATGAACACAGATGCAAAAATTCTCACCAAAATACTAGCCAATAGGATTCAACAGTACATTAAAAGGATTATTCACCACGACCAAGTGGGATTTATTCCAGGGCTGCAAGGTTGGTTCAACATCCGCAAATCAATCAATGTGATACAACACATTAATAAAAGAAAAAACAGGAACCATATGATACTCTCCATAGATGCTGAAAAAGCATTTGACAAAGTACAGCATCCCTTCCTGATCAAAACTCTTCAAAGTGTAGGGATAGAGGGCACATACCTCAATATTATCAAAGCCATCTATGAAAAACCCATCACAAATATCATTCTCAATGGAGAAAAACTGAAAGCTTTTCCGCTAAGGTCAGGAACACGGCAGGGATGTCCGTTATCACCACTGCTATTCAACATAGTACTAGAAGTCCTAGCCTCAGCAATCAGACAACAAAAAGAAATTAAAGGCATCCAAATCGGCAAAGAAGAAGTCAAACTATCACTCTTCGCAGATGATATGATACTATATGTGGAAAACCCAAAAGACTCCACTCCAAAACTGCTAGAACTTGTACAGGAATTCAGTAATGTGTCAGGATATAAAATCAATGCACAGAAATCAGTCGCATTTCTCTACACCAACAATAAGACAGAAGAAAGAGAAATTAAGGAGTCCATCCCATTTACAATTGCACCCAAAACTATAAGATACCTAGGAATAAACCTAACCAAAGAGACTAAGAATCTATACACAGAAAACTATAAAGTACTCATGAAAGAAATTGAGGAAGACACAAAGAAATGGAAAAATGTTCCATGCTCCTGGATTGGAAGAATAAATATTGTGAAAATGTCTATGCTACCTAAAGCAATCTACACATTTAATGCAATTCCTATCAAAGTACCATCCATTTTTTTCAAAGAAATGGAACAAATAATCCTAAAATTTATATGGAACCAGAAAAGACCGCGAATAGCCAAAGGAATATTGAAAAAGAAAGCCAGAGTTGGTGGCATCACAATTCCGGACTTCAAGCTCTACTACAAAGCTGTCATCATCAAGACAGCATGATACTGGCACAAAAACAGACACATAGATCAATGGAACAGAATAGAGAGCCCAGAAATAGACCCTCAACTCTATGGTCAACTAATCTTCGACAAAGCAGGAAAGAATGTCCAATGGAAAAAAGACAGCCTCTTCAATAAATGGTGTTGGGAAAATTGGACAGCCACATGCAGAAAAATGAAATTGGACCATTTCCTTACACCACACACGAAAATAGACTCAAAATGGATGAAGGACCTCAATGTGAGAAAGGAATCCATCAACATCCTTGAGGAGAACACAGGCAGCAACCTCTTCGACCTCAGCCGCAGCAACATCTTCCTAGGAACATCGCCAAAGGCAAGGGAAGCAAGGGCAAAAATGAACTATTGGGATTTTATCAAGATCAAAAGCTTTTGCACAGCAAAGGAAACAGTTAACAAAACCAAAAGACAACTGACAGAATGGGAGAAGATATTTGCAAACGACATATCAGATAAAGGGCTAGTGTCCAGAATCTATAAAGAACTTAGCAAACTCAACACCCAAAGAACAAATAATCCCATCAAGAAATGGGCAGAAGACATGAACAGACATTTCTGCAAAGAAGACATCCAGATGGCCAACAGACACATGAAAAAGTGCTCCATATCACTCGGCATCAGGGAAATACAAATCAAAACCACAATGAGATACCACCTCACATCAGTCAGAATGGCTAAAATTAACAAGTCCAGAAATGACAGATGCTGGCGAGGATGCGGAGAGAGGGGAACCCTCCTACACTGTTGGTGGGAATGCAAGCTGGTGCAACCACTCTGGAAAACAGCATGGAGGTTCCTCAAAATGTTGAAAATAGAACTACCCTATGACCCAGCAATTGCCATTTGCGACAACATGGATGGAACTAGAGGGTATCATGCTTAGCGAAATAAGTCAATCGGAGAAAGACAACTATCATATGATCTCCCTGATATGAGGGAGAGGAGATGC
Organism: Lontra canadensis; assembly: GCF_010015895.1. Classification (NCBI taxonomy): domain Eukaryota; kingdom Metazoa; phylum Chordata; class Mammalia; order Carnivora; family Mustelidae; genus Lontra; species Lontra canadensis. The sequence continues at coordinate 3,052,464 of NW_022631094.1, read as the reverse complement.
AACATGGGGGGTTAACGTGGTAGGAGAAGAGTAAATGAAACAAGTTGGGATTGGGAGGGAGACAAACCATAAGTGACTCTTAATCTCACAAAACAAACTGAGGGTTGCTGGGCAGAGGGGGGTTGGGGGGGGTTATGGACATTGGGTAGGGTATGTGCTATGGTGAGTGCTGTGAAGTTTGTAAACGTGGAGATTCACAGACCTGTACCCCTGGGGGGGGGGGAAAATATATATATATATATATATATGTTTATAAAAAATAAAATTAAAAAAAAAAAAAGATTAGGCTGGATACTTACTTTCACCATATAAAAATAAACTCAAAATGGACTAAGGACCTAAATGTGACACATGTAACCATAAAAATCAGAGAGATTGGCCATACTAAAATTTTTCTAGATATGTCTCCTGAGGCAAAGGAAATAAAAGCAAAAATAAACTATTATCACTACATCAAAATAAAAAGTTTCTGCACAGTGAAGGAACCAATCAACAAAACTAAAAGGCAACCTACTGAATGGGAGAAGATATTTGCAAATGACATGACAAATGCAAATGATTAAGGGTTAGTATCCAAAATATTTAGAGAACTTATACAACTCAACACCCAAAATACAAACAAGCCAATTTAAAAATGGGCCAAAGACAAGAACAGACATTTCTTCAAAGAAGACATACAGATGGCCAACAGACACATAAAATGATGTTCAATATCACTTATCATCAGGGAAATGCAAATCAAAACTATAATGAGATATCATCTCATAACTGTCAGAATGACTAAAATCAAATATTCAAGAAATATTGGTGAGGATGTAGAGAAAAAGGAACACTTGTGCTCTGTTGGTGGAAATGCAAACTGGTACAGCCACTGTGGAAAACAGCATGGAGTTTCCTCAAAAAGCTGGGATCATACAAATGTAGTGATCCGAAGGGGCACGTGCACCTGAATGTTTATAGCAGCAATGTCCACAATAGCCAAACTATGGAAAGAACCTAGATGTCCATCAACAGATGAATGGATAAAGAAGACGTTGTGTGTATACACACACACACACACACACACACACACACACACACACACACAATGGAATACTATGCAGCCATCAAAAGAAATGAAATCTTGCCATTTGCAACTACATGGCTGGAAATAGAGGGTATTATGCTGAGCAAAATAAGTCAATCAGAGAAAGATAATTATATAATCTCCCTGATATGAGGAATTTTAGAGGTAGAGTGTTGGGGTAGAGTGTTGGTAGGGTTTGGGAGATAGGGAAGAAAAAAATGAAATAAGATGGGATTGGGAGGGAGACAAACCGTAAGAGACTCTTAATCTCACGAAACAAACTGAGGGTTGCTGGGGGAGGGAGGTGTGGAGAGGGTGGTTGGGTTATGGACATTGGGGATAGTATGGGATATGGTGAGTGCTGTGAAATGTGTAAGCCTGACAATTCACAGACCTGTACCCCTGGGGCAAATAATACATTATATGCTGATAAAAATATTTTTTAAAAAGAGAAAAAAAAAAAAGCTTGGGTAATGGCCTGAGCTGATGGCAGCCACTTAACTGACTAAGCCACCCAGGTGACCCCATGAAAATAATTCTTAAAGCCCATTGCTTAAAACCACTATTCCTCACTAATGTGACAGGACAACTTTTAGAAATATTTTGTTTTTCACATAGTATTTTTTTCCTTCTTGGTCCTGTGCAGGGTCAGGCTCTTTATGCTTCCTTGCCCAGAAGAAGTTATGTATGTCATATCTGAAAGCAAAAGGCTCTTGCAAGACACTTCCCTTTCTGGATTTTGTTTTCATAAAGTCTGAGCTTCCATATCTGCTGTGCAGAAGGAAGGAAGAGGCAAGAGTTGCAACTGAAGTGCCTTGAACAGCAGATGTTTCCAGAGCCTAATTCCTTGGCCCTTCCATCAATCTCTTTTCCTTCCCAATATCATGAAATCCCAAGTCACCTTTTTGGAACCCCTACACCATGGAGAATTTGAAAATCACTGCTCTGGACCAATAATTCCCCAGATCTTCTGAGCTGAAGACACATGGACATGCTGGAATAGAAGCTGAAGGACTTTAGAGACAGACTACCATATTTCTATTCTTCATGTATAGAAGATGAAGTAATAGTGGAGTGATAGGTGACTGGAACTGCTTTAACCTGGGAGTGCAGAACAATGCTGAGGCTGGTAATCAAACTGGAAAGTTGAACTGAGTATTGGCAAGAAGAAGAGGATAATTAATTTCGTCTCTGGAATGTCAAATTTGACATAAAGGTAATGCATCCTAAACAAGGTAGCCTGTAAGCAGCTAGAGAGATGGGAATGTCTGGTCTGTAGATAAGAAGATAAGAGAGTCAAGCAATTGTTGAAGAAATGGGCTCAGAGAAAAGAGCAGAAGGAAGAGGAGAGGGTGTTCAAAAAATCCTGCAGCAAAGGTAGAAAACTAGTGGCCCATGTGCCACGACCTCCTTCTTTGAGTGACTGCTATTCTCTTGTTCACTGAAAACTTTGTTCTCTAAAAATATAGACTATTAGAATCACTGTTTGAAACTTTATCAGTATAAACAAAACATCCTACTCTTGCTTGGAGGATCTAAGACCTAGAGAAGCAGCCTCGATTGACTCTCAAGCCAGGTGCAGAGCTTTGGGACAGGGGTTTCTGAAGACATTATTCCACATCTGCCTTAATTTTGTATAGTTCCCAGGGAAACAGGACCTAAGGTCCACTTGTAGTCTAGACGTGATGTCAACGCTCTGCTTTATTTAGAACCTACTGAAACACAACTTCATCAAAATTTTGCCCTAACTCCACACTTCCTCCAGAGCTGTGTAACTCCATCTTTTCCTTTGGTGAGCTGCCCCCCAGTTCCTCAGTTGTGAGCTCTCTATTGCTGTGGATCAACAAACCTCTATCTGTTGAGCTATGGGTTAACTTCTGGAGGTATGTCTTGGGCGAAGACTGAAAGCCCTGAAGGTTTTTATAATGCAATCATTCTTTTTACAAACTATAACTGAGACCCAGACGAAGGGTTCCTGATTGTCTTTGCAGTTCTTTCACAGTACCTCAGAACGACTTCCAGTTGAGAGCCATTATGGTATCCACCTTTCTAAAAAACCATTTCAGCGGCTGAGCGGTTTCCCTTATACATGTAATCCACAAATTTATCCAAGCCTTTTATCCAGGAATGACTCAGGTCAGTCATTCCTCCGGGGTTGAGTTCCATATATTTATTACCAGAGAAGTGGGACCTCTGACTGAGGGCCTTTCCCAGCTCACCCTACTTTTCACCTTTGTTAAGTGATCTTCATTCCTTAGGATAAATTTCCTTTTTCTTTCTTGACTCGCCAGCCCACTCTGTCAGGAAATAGTAACCGCTTCAACTGGAGAGCCATGCGTCACCCTTCATTCATATCTTTTCTCTGGCAAGGCGCTCTAATAAGATGGACTAGGAACCAATTTTATCTCCAGACCAAAAAGAAAGCAAACACTTCCTTATTAGGAATATAGTACTGTATTTAAATAAACTACAACGTAAGTTTTAACAAGTCCCTTGACCCCTGAAGAAAAGAAACCTAAGCGCGTCTGCCTTCGCTCTGGGAAATTCTGCGCTCAGATCAGGCAGCGCGGTAACCGAAGGCACCTCTGCCAGTGAGCGTCCGGTAAAACTTGAATCCGCGACCCCTGGGCGAAGAGTGGCCGCAGGGCGGCGGCGCGGTCGGGCGCGGACGCGGATTGGTTGTCAGGGAGCCGGGACCCGCCGCGCTTGCGCCGTGCTCCTCGCGCACCGCCCATCCCGACGCCCAGTCGCCGGTCTGCGGCCTCGGGAGAGATCGGGTGGCTGCCGGCGAGCCGGCGAGCGGGCAGCCGGGTGGGCAAAAGGTGTGCCCGGCCTGCTGTCTCCGAAGAAGTAGGGGGAGACTTTCCCGGGGTCTGGAATCCTCTCGAGCCCCTGAAGTTTGCCCAGGCCGAGGAGAGAGAAGCTGAGGAGCCGCGGACTCTCCAACCCGTGCCGCCGCCGCCATGGCTGCCATGATGGATCGGAAGTGAGCCTCAGGGCGACGGCTACCGGCGCCGGTGCTTCGAGTCCGGGTTTCCCGGCCACTCCCGCCGGGGGAAGCGCGGCGCTGCAGACTGCTGACTCTCTCGGCCTTCGCGACCCTTACTTTCAACTCGGGCCCGCTTCCTTCCAGACTGAGCGGCGGGGAGTGGCTCCCGGCCTCCGGCCCCGGCAGCGAGGAAGATGGCGGACCCGGCCGAGTGCAACATCAAAGTGATGTGTCGCTTCAGACCTCTCAACGAGTCTGAGGTGAACCGCGGCGATAAGTACATCGCCAAGTTTCAGGGAGAAGACACGGTCATGATTGCGGTGAGTGACCCCGGTCCCCACCCTCTGTCCCGCTTCTTTGCGCCTGGCTGGCCCGGAGTTCTGGGAAGTGGCGGGGTGCAGGATTGAGAACGAGCAGTGGTGTCCCCAACCCCGCCCCCCGGTAGAGTTTGCCGGTTCAGATAACCCTGGGGAGGGAGACTGCGCAGCTCCACGGGTGTTCCTGGATCGCCCTCACCCGGTCTTAAGTGCCGAGAGAAGGGAGGCGCCTGGTCTCGGTCTGGGACACTCCCCCACCTGGGGCGCTGGAGGAACTGTCCGGAGAGAGTTTAGTGCATATTTGCGTATGTTTCTGCTTGTATGTGCGCACTTGCTATTGGTGTTTTGGACTACCCCCCGAGTTTACCATTTGTAACACGTGCAGGATTAAAGTTCAGCTAGGAATGTTGAGGTTCAAGACCAGCCCTACTGTACCTTAAGTAGTAAACATACCTAGTTGTATAGAAACAGAAGACACAGCTACGTGATGAATAATATTTCTCTCTCGGGAGGAGGAAAAATTATCGAACGACTACAAATATACCTGTATCTCTTACGTTCACCCACCCGTCCTTTGAGTGATGAATGAATGTTCATGTTAACTATTAAAAATTGCGAATCGACGACTGTAAAAAGACTGAGTTCTCTTTTGAAATAGGAGTGATCAATTTTCTTCAGTTTTCTAGCTGATCTGGCTAACCCAGACTGGGTCAAATAGGTGCCCAGAATGACCTATATACTCTTACTGGGTTTTATGGGGTAGCAGTATAGCAGAGTGTTAACTTTGTATCAGGGTATTACAGACGCAAGCTTTAAAAAGAAAATAAATTTGATCAGTAAGTTGGATTTCTTGTTAGTACTGGATCCCTACTTCTACCTTGAAGAAAAATTGATTTTGATAAATCTCAAGGATGGAGAAATAGTGTCCTTTGTGGTATAAAACATGACCAGAGTTGGTTGATTATTGTCAGGGAAACCAGAATGTAAGGTTGATTTTTTTTTTTTTAACTTATTTTATTTTAGGTCTGATCTCTGGTATTGAAAGGTGTCTGCAAATGTTTTACAACCCCAGTTCAGGAAGATTAAAATGGGTAGTACGACACTGCTTACAGAACAGTGAATTGTGATTAAAATAATTAAATCTATCTTCTTTGGTAATGCCATTGTGGCAGAATTTTTTCTACGTTGCTATCATGGTACAAAATCTGAATGTTAGGTTTTTTTTTCTCTGATGGCATTCCATATTTAGCATATTGTTTGCACAGTTTAGTTTGGAAAAACGACAAAGGGGGTCATAGGAGATGGGACATTGATGGTGAAGAGCATTGACATACAAGACAGGATTGAAGTTCTTTTAAGAAATTTTATGTGAAAGTTTGCAAAGTTCAGCTTTAGAAATTGAATGTCATAGCTCTTTGTTGCTCTGTAGGCCTTTGGCAAAGAAGTCATTAGATTACCAACAACTGCCAGCTACTACTGTGTGAAGACTGGGCTGGTTTTTTTGTTAACAAGTTCATGAGAAAAACGATAAATGACATTGGTAACACTACAAAGTTAAGCACAGTAGTCATCCTTTTCCTTTAGGATATCTCTGACATGGAATCAGAGGAAGCTTGCAAGGCCTGGGTTAGTTGGCAAACTGGCTACTAATTTCTCATAGTTTTTGTGATTATTCAGCTGCTCAACAGTGATTGATACATCAAAACGATTTTCCTTTTAGACTTGTATAAAGAATATCTTATTTTTGCAGATTTTTGTGTGTGTTTAAGCAAATCTATAAGTACTACCAAGATTCATTTGTTGGAATGATAAGGATTCCCAAAATACATTGAGAAGGCAGCTTTCTGCCCAAATAAGACATAGGAGGAAAGAGTTAAAGAAAACAGTTACCACAGTAAGCACACTTGTATTTTAGGTTGTTTACTTTGAATAAAGTTCTTATAAGTTCTTATTTAAGTTTCCTGAACAATGTAAATAAATGTAAATGGTAATAGAAATAATGGATAAGTGATTGAGTTGTGAATTTGTAATAAACAGTTGGCCTTTAGGTAAACTGGTAAGCATTTTTAGTCTTTTTTTTTTTTTTTTAAGTTTAAGCAGAAATACAGCAGTCACCTAGCCTTAAGAAATGTAAGGCAGCATGTTTACTTCATTATTTTCAAAAGCTAATCTTTTGCACATACTAAGTTATTGGTTACAAGACGTCTCAATTTTTTTAATGAATTTTTTCAAAGTCTGTTGAAAATTTATGAGGGATAGCTGGGAGAGTGAAATTTTAAAATTTTAAAAATCTCTAGATTTGTTTTGTTCATTTTACTGGATCCTGATTCCAAATGAACAGTTTTAAGAAAGAATTGCTGCAGTGTGGCATTTAAAACTAAATTATTTTAAATGTGATCTTAAAACATTTTGTATAAAATCTTCTGGTTAAATCAAAATGTAAAACGGTAAATATTTTAGTTTATATATGTGCTGCCGAAGCGAGCACAATATTTTAGTTTATAATGTGATCGAATTATAGATATAGTCTGTGCTCCTGTAGAAAATAATTTCTAAGGATTCTCATTTTCATCTAAGTTCACTTTTGTCCAAAGTTTTTATTCCTGTTACATCAGTGGCTTTAATATAATATGATCCTGTGGCAGGCAAATCTTGTAATCAGGTATTGTTTCTCCATGTTTTACAGTCTTTATACAGCTTTTTTGGGTAATTAAGTGCTTGTTGAAGAGGTATAAATACCACATCACAAAAATGAAATGTGAATTATTTAAGGAAAACCTTTACTTGATAAAAATAGAATTTGCTTTAAATAAGAGAACTTGTTATCCACAAAAGAGGACAAGGGTAACACCTTATGTAGTTGAAATAAGCCTGCTGAAAACTCCAGGGGAAAAAAAAATCAATAAAAAAATTACTCTTTTATGCATTGTAAAAGTGGAGCGTGCATATTTGTATTGTTAAGTATCTTGACCAATCACGGTTCCTTATATGGTATACCGAAGAGACTGTCAGAACCAACAACAGGCTGTTGCAGTTCATTGAAATTAAAGGAAAGTAAAACCTAATTAGATCATCTTGTCTAGTTCCTTGTCTATAGCTCAACAGGATTTCTCTTTTCAAATGAACGATGTTATGGTATTTGATCCTCATTACCTTAAGAGTGAAAATTAAAAGAGAAGAAGCCACCCTAGCTGGCTCTTGTTTTCAGCTCAGGTCATGATCTCCTGGGTCCCAAGATTGAGCTCTGCCTCAGGCTCCACAAGGTTCTCTGCCCCAGCTCCTCCCCCGGGTTGCCTGAGCATTCGCACATGTGCATGCATGCACAGGCGGGCTCTCTGTCTCTCAAATAAATCTTAGAGAGAGAAGAAGCCCTCATCACATACCTGTACAATTGTGGCATGTTAACTAACAGTCATTGTCAGACTAAGCAAAGTCTGGTAAGATACAATCCCATGTGATCTGAGGGTCATTATTCAGAATTCCAGAGAAAGGTATATTCCTGCTAGAAGGGTGACCTTTATAAACAGATTTGGTGTTCAGCCTGGTCTCTCCAGATATAGACAGGAACCACTTCACTTAAGAAATCTAAGATATAGGGGCGCCTGGGTGGCTCAGTGGGTTAAGCCTCTGCCTTGGGCTCAGGTCATGATCTCAGGGTCCTGGGATCGAGCCCCGCATCCAGCTCTCTGCTCATCGGGGAGCCTGCTTCCCCCTGTCTCTCTCTGCCTGCCTCTCTGCCTATTTGTGATCTCTCTCTGTCAAATAAATAAAAATCTCTTAAAAAAAAAAAATTAAAAAAAGAAAAAAAAGAAATCTAAGATGTAGGGTCCCTGGCCGGCTCAGTTAGTGAATCTTGTGACTCTTAACCTCAAGGTTGTGAGTTCAAGCCCTATGTTGGGCATAGAGACTACTTTAAAATAAAATCTTAAAAAGAAAAGAAAAAAATCTAAGTTATGGTTGCAGTTCAAATAAGCTTATTCCTATTTGGTTTTGTCCCTTTGAAGCCTGTCAGATGTGAATGTATTTTATGAGTTGAAGTATCTTTGAAGGTTCATAGAAATAAGACTATATAATATACATTTCAAGGCCGAGAACCAGGTTTTTAAGATACAGATGTCCAGATCATGAGTTTTCCTTTCTTTAATTTATTTGAAAAGTTTTGGTTAAGAGATGTCCCTTAATTGTAGACTATTAGAAGTAATTTTTATATTTCATAAGTCTTGTTTTTCATTCCAGGAAGCTGTTATCAGTTAGTAATTTCATGACTAGATCTCTAATTAAACATTTACCTTACCTTACATACCAAAATTATAGTTTAGTTTTGGAATTAAAAGATTTTTGTCAACTTAATGCTTAGCACTTAATTTTTGATTCAACAGTGATATAACATAACACTTAATCCCAGCTTAGTTATTTTTTAGTTTGCATATTTGCCATAAGGAATGCCATAGTAAACACCTGCATAAAGTACTTTTTAGGCAAGTTTTACTGTTACCCTCTTTTTTTTCTTTTTTTTTTTTTTAATTTTATTTATTTGTCAGAGAATGTGCACAAGCAGGGAGTGCCTCAGGCTGAGGGAGAAGCAGGCTCCCCGCTGAGCAAGGAGCCAGATGTGGGACTCACTCGATTCCAGGATCCTGGGATCATGACTTCAACTGAAGGCAGATGCTTAATTGACTGAGCTACCTGGGTGTCTCTGTTACCCATTATTTTTGGTATATTTCTTTCTAAATGGTTTATGACCACTCTTTTTACTGATGTAATAATGGGATAACTTCAAGCTCAGTAGTGTTTGTTCTTTATATTTATCAAATGTTTATTTAAGTATGTTATTACTTTTGGAAGGATGCAGTTGTCTTCATGCTATTGCCTATATTGCCTATTTTCTAGTGACTAATTTGGTTCTTGCAAGCACAGTTTGAGTTAATCATTTTTAAATTTTTCATAGTATAGTATATTTTCATAGTATATTTTTATGCATTTTTATTAAATGTGTATTTTGGCTAGTTGCAGTCTGTTCTTGACTCTGCCAGTTCACATAGAAAAAATTAGTGTGGTTTATCTCTGGCTGCTGATTGTTATTTTGAATGTACTTGTGTTTTAAAAATTGTTTATCACAGGGCACCTGGGTGGCTCAGTGGGTTAAGCCGCTGCCTTCGGCTCAGGTCATGATCTCAGGGTCCTGGGATCGAGTCCCGCATCGGGCTCTCTGCTCAGCAGGGAGCCTGCTTCCCTCTCTCTCTCTCTGCCTGCCTCTCTGTCTACTTGTGATCTCTGTCAAATAAATAAATAAAATCTTTAAAAAAAAAAATTGTTTATCACAAATACGTCTTGTATAATCACTAAAAGAATAGATTATCTCTTTTTTAGTTGCACCTGTAAAATTGAAGGTTAATGTCTTTGTAGAATTTTAGCAAAAGGACACTTTTAGGGGTGCCTGAGTGGTTCAGTCGTTAAGTGGCTGCCTTTGGCTCGGGTCATGATCCCAGGGTTCTGGGATCGAGTCTCACATCGGGCTCCCCGCTCAGTGGGGAGTCTGCTTCTCCTCTCTGGCTCCTCCTGCTTGTGTGTCTGTCTGTCTGCCTGTCTGTCTCTCTCTGCCACATAAATCAGTCAATCTATCTTTTTTTTTTAAAGGACACTTTTGTGTTTGTCTTACAGGCAAAGAATAGTCAGACATTAAGATGCCAACTTTTAGTTGATGCCAAAGTTAAGTCATCATAGTATATCCTTTAACAATGCTTTCTGCTGCAGAGGGCAAACAAACAACAAATAGTGGTTTAAATAAGAGATTATTATTCTCACATGTTAAAAGTCTGGAGATAGGCCCCTAGTGCTGCTGCTTACTGACTCTGTTATCTATTGTCATCCTTAAGCTATTGATTTTTCTTCATGTTTTTAAGATGGATGCTACAGCTCCATCATTCCAGAAAGGAGAAAGGGCAGCTACAGCTGAGATGGTCCTTTTTATCAAAAAAACAAAACCCTTTCCCAAGAACCCTCAGCGGACCATCACTTTGTAGTATCCAGAAATGGGTCATATGGCCACTGGTTGCAAGGAGACTAGGCTATTAGGTAGTTAGCTTCCCAGCCTATGTAATGGGAAGCTGCAAAGGGAAGGAGAATTATTAATGATTTTGGATAGCCATTTAGGAGTATCTCTTTCATTGTACTTTTCATTTTAACTGTTATTCCAAGTTTTGGGGAAGGAGATTGTGAAGCATAATTCCTAAAAAGTAAGGTCTTTTTTATCAGAGGCCTAGGAAGTATTCTATAAAGTTAAGGATTTTTTGGATGGTCATGATTGTTTTGTATTTAAGGTCTAGCTTCCTTCCTTTCCTTTAAGAAAGGGTAGAGAGCAAGCATATACTTTTAAATACTAGACCTCCTTGCTCTCCTCTTACATGTATATATGTTTTTTTTTTTCTTTTAGTTTACTAGATTGTTCCGGCCAACATTTAAAGTTGCTCAGATCTTGTCCTTTAAAAAAAAAAAAAAAAAAAAGTCTTTAGACCCACAGCCAGATTTCTCTGCTTACTTACTTCCCATTCTTTTTTTTTTAGGATTTTATTTATTTATTTGTCAGAGAGAGAGACACAGCAAGAGAGGAAACACAAGCAGGGGGACTGGGAGAGGGAGAAGGAGGCTTCCCTCTGAGCAGGGAGCCCAATGGGGCTTGATCCCAGGACTCTGGGAACATGACCTGAGGTGAAGGCAGATGCTTAAGAACTGAGCCACCCACGTGCCCCTACTTCCCATTCTTTTTTAATCTCTTTCCACTCTAACCTTTTTAAATGGATATTTTTCAATTTTCCCTTGACCTCACAGCTGTATTTGACACAATCACTCCCTCAGTAATTTTTCCTTGACTTGCATGGATGCTGTACTCTAATTTTTTTCATTCCATCCCTCTGGCTCAACTTCAGACTGTGTCAGTTCTTTAAATGAGTCCTCAGGATCCTTTCAGGGGACCCACAAGGTCAGAACTTTTCAAAATAATATTAAGATGTTATTTTGCCTTTTCACTGTGTTGTCACATTGGAGCTTTGCTCCATAACTTCCAACTTAACTTTTGGTTTGTTGCATTCTGCAGCCTCATTTCTGCCTTAGGATTTTTTTTTTTTTAAGGTTTTATTTATATTATTTGACAGTGCACAAGTAGGGGGAGCAGCAGGGAGAGGGAGAAGCCGGCTCCCCGCTGAGCAGGGATCCCGATCCTGGGCTCCATCCCTGGACCCTAGGATCATGACCTGAGCAGAAGCAGCCGCTTAACCAACTGAGCCACCCAGGCGCCCTCTGCCTTAGGATTTATGTGTCCAATACCTAGGGTACTTCTGCACTCACCCTCCCATGACTAGTATTGAAGAGGCAAGCAATGAGCTAGGTGCTACTGTTTTTTTCAGTTCTTAAATATCCCTTCTCCAGAGTGGTTTCCTGGCATTCTTCTGCCTTCTCCCAGATTCAGGTTCTTCTCTTATGCTCTCATAGCATTCTGTTGCATGAGTCAGAATTCTAGTCACTTAATTATTTGTCTTAATGTCTGTCCCACTATTACTTAACCTCCACTAAAGCATGTCTCTGTCTTGGTCATCATTCTAACGAGATGTATGTCTAGTATATCAGGCATCCCATAAAAATTTTTAAATGAATGAAATGATTGAAAAGCTATTGCAGTAAAATGAAAAGCCTAATGGGAGTAGTGGAGGGAGCTCTGAATTGGTGGGAGATTTGAATTTAAATTTTAATTTTGTCATTAACACCTTTTTTACATTTCAGGATTCTAGTTTCTTTATCAGCAAAATGATACTATTATTGAAGGTATAGTCTTAGTACTTGCCAGAGTAGACAGTCATTAAATAAAATTCACTCAGCAATATATGAGTGCCTGTTATAGTAGTGGTAAGCCCTGGAAATAGAACAAAGACAAAAATAGACATTTTTGGTTTTGTGGAGTTCATTCTAGTGGATTTGTACTTTGTGATCCTTAAGGTCCTTTCCACAAGATTCGAAGACACGAAGTTATATATATAGTAGGTACCCTATTTAGAAGGTTAAAATATATGATGACATCTTTAAAGGAACTTAGAAGTGTCCATTCACCTTTACTTTGTGTAGTTGAAATCTTTGTTTCTGTTTTTCAGTCCAAGCCGTATGCATTTGACCGAGTGTTTCAGTCAAACACCTCTCAAGAGCAAGTGTATAATGACTGTGCAAAGAAGATTGTTAAAGGTAAATCTATTTAACATGCTGTTGTCTCAACAATAAGTAAAATTTTGTGATCTTGCGCATTATCCAATTTTTTCATTTTTCCTTTTTTTAGTTAATTGTAGAAGACAGTTGTTTAAATAATGAAAAGATCAGATACAATTAGTAAACACATTATTGCTCAAATTCCATGATCTAATTTTTTTTTTTTTTTTTAAGATTTTATTTATTTGACAGAGAGAGCACAAAGTAGGCAGAGCTGCAGACAGAGGGAGAGGGAGAAGCAGGCTCCACTGGGCAGGGAGCCCGATGTGGGGCTTCATCCCAGGACCCTGGGATCATGACCTGAGCTGAAGGCAGCTGATTAACTGACTGAGCCACCCAGGCACCCCTCCACGATATAATTTATATACAATACTTAGTGAAAGGTAGTATAAGAATATTAGCATTACACACTTGTTCTTGGAAGATGCAGTTCTATTAGATATTCCTAAGAGAGTTTTTAAGGTAACAGTTCTGGAAATGCAGCAGTTTGAGAATGATTACAAAATGGTTAAATGGGTTTCTAAAAAGTAGTAGAAAATGGTAGTAGTTGGTCATTCTTCCATTCCATTGTTCTTTCTTCCCCAAAGACTCCTCTTGTGTTCAACAGAAAAACACTTGAAGAATTTAACAGAGGTTACCAAGGGTGAGAAAAGTGCGTACGTTCCAGTTAATACTATTAATTTATACTAAGCTTTTTCAAGTTTATACTTTTTAAAACCATAGAACCCTGGAGCCGAGAGGGTGTGAGTGATTATCTGGACTTCCAATTACTACATAAATCCCTTTTGTCAAAGGGATCTTAGAGTTAAATAGCCATTACTTTGTGATATAACGTATTCTACTTTTTGTTGGCTCTAATTGTTAGAAAGTACTTCTTAGATTGTGGCAAAAACCTGTCTTGTAGCATTCCCTAGAGTGGAGGGGATGGAATTCAGTATAAGGGTGAATAGGTTAGGGTTAAGTAGGAGCACAAACAGTTCATCCAGTAAGAGGAGAAAAGGTAGAGTTTTTGGGTAGAACTAAGTCTGTAGGTATGATGGAAGAAAATACAGATATTCTCTTCATATTCCATTTTGTCTGTGATCATGGGTACAAAGTTAGCCCAGAATGAAGATGGGGTAGGCAGTTCTAGGAGGAGTGAAGTTGTCTGGCAGTAGGAGGGAATGGTTTAAAGAAATGTGGCAGTATTGCCAGGCAGCATTGCCAAGGGCCCACTTGAGGTTAGCTTCCAGAAGAGCTGAATTTACTTAGTTGGGGTTTTGCCAGGCGATTATAAAAGAGGGGGAGAAGGGCAAGAGAATTGAGGATGAATCAAGAGAATGATAATAGTGAACCATGGAATCTAAGGTGAATGAGAGGAAGGAGAATACAGATGGAGGGAATGGGTTTGAGGGACAGTGAGAGGAAGTGGTAAGATTACTTTGTTACAGTCTTTGTGGGCTCGAATGTTTTTTGAAATCAGGGTACTAGAAGGAATAATAGGAGGTAGGTACTTAATTAACATTAGGAAGGCAGTGTAGGTAGTAATGAAAAGGTCTAGAGGTTAGTTGGCATCTGGAGAAAACTAGGTATTTTAGTAGAATCATCTGCTACATGGACACCGGAACCATCAAGAATTAGAACAAGAATGGTATTAGTGAGAGACAGTGGACTGGGTGCTGAAAAACTCATAGAAGCTGTTGGAGAATTAACTTGATTCTATAAATGATTGCAACAAAGAAGAACAGGCAGTGTCATCTTTTGTTTGTAGACATCAAATAGTTTTCCAAGTGGATCTGTTATAGAACATAATTGTATTACATTCTTCGTATTTTGATGTACTTTTTTCATCAGTACAGGCTAAGATTTTACATTACTTTTTAAAAAATACTAAGGTATTTATTCATGAGCTCAGGAGCAATTTAAGTGTTTAAGGTCTTTTTCACATCTGCTGGAGCCAACATTAAACCCCGTTCTATACTTGAATATTGGAGTTTTTTAAATTTGACTGTAAGCTTTTATTTTTTTTTAATTTTATTTATTTATTTGACAGCGAGAGAGGGAAACAGGCAGGGGGAGTGGGAGAGGGAGAAGCAGGCTTCCCACAGAGCAGGGAGCCCAATGTGGGCTCAGTCCCAGGAACCCAGGATCATGATCTGAGCTGAAAGCAGGCGCTTAACAGCTGCCACCCAGGGGCCCTTGACTTTAAGCTTTTAAAGTGTGGATTCCCTTTTGTTCATTTTAGCTCTTGATTATATTTTGAGTTTTGTTTTTATGGTTATCTTATTAGGGATATGTGTTGGCTCTCAGCATATTTGGATTATTGAAATTAATCCAAATCCAGCAGGATTTTGAAATTCTGCTAAACTCCTTATTTACAGACATTGTTGTTTGAAAAATATTACTCTAAATCATTTATAAGATGCTTGATGGGCTGTGGTCCTTAACCTAGTCTTCTAAAAGTTGTACTGGGTAGTCAGCCAATTTCAGATTCTCTTGTACAGTTCGCTGGTTTTTAGTTTTGTCAACATGTCAACAAGAATATGATGAAAAACTTGGGTCCTTTTATGAAGTCATGGTACAGGAAATGAGTTTAGTTCAACTGTAGGTTTTCCTCAGTGAAATTTTGGTGTACCAAAAATAATTACCATTTTTCCTTTTTGAAAATGAGTATAACATTTACAAGTTAGTCATTTTCTGTTGCTTTTGTTCTCCGTGGCTTTTAAAAATCAGCTATGGTAGCTGGGAAATTTTTATCTATGAAATAATCTCTTATAACTAGAAACTTGGGCTCACTTAAAACCGTTCTTTTCATTGTCTTACCCACCTCAGCCTTGAAGTCTCTCTTGACAGTGTTTATTCTGTTGTTTCATTTTCAGGATAATATTGAAGAAGGTGTTAATAAAATGGGAATACCCTCTGTCTTATATTGTCTGTTAACATTTTATTTTCTGGGCAGTAGAGGTCTACTCAGACATTAGTCTTTTTCTGAATATTTTAAAAAGCTCATGCCCCATAGTCTCTTAATAATGGTCTCATATCGGGGCGCCCGGGTGGCTCAGTTGGTTAAGCGGCTGCCTTCAGCTCGGGTCATGATTCCAGGGTCCTGGGATCAAGCTCTGCATCGGGCTCCCTCCTCAGCGAAGAGCCTGCTTCTCTCTCTCCCCCTCTCCCTGCCGCTCTGCTTACTTGTGCTCTCTCTCTAGCTCTCTGTCAAATAAACAAATAAAATATTTAAAAAAATAATAATAATGGTCTCATATCTTACCTTTCTTAGAACTCTTTGAAATCTGTTGTCCTAAAGTCCTAAGGTACATGTTTCTATTACCTTCTGTTCTATTTCTTTACTGTTTACAATTTTTAAGATGACGTCATTCATTTAGTGAAATTTCCCTCCTCAAAATTCAGGTCCTTTTACTTCATAGCAAATTCCTGCTTTACTGTTTGGAACTGAATTCTGAAGAGCAGTTCCCTTTTTAAAAATTTTTTAAATTTATTTATTTGACAGACAGAGATCACAAGTAGGCAGAGAGGCAGGCTGAGCAGAGAGCCTGATGCAGGGCTCCATCCCAGGACCCTGGGATTATGACCTGAGCCGAAGGCAGAGGCTTAACCCACTGAGCCACCCAGGAGCCCCAATGAATAGCAGTTCTTTTATTTGCTGGTGGATAAGAACACAGGCTTTGGATCAGATAAACCTAGATTGGAATTTAGGTTCTGCCACTTCTTAGCTCTGTGACATTTGGGAAGTTACTTAACCTTTCTATGTCTTTGTTCTTGGTTTGCAAAATAAGGGTCTGTGAAGACTTAAAAAGAGGATTCATGAAAAAGAACTTTATCCAGGGCCTGGTATGAAGAAGCAAGCACAACAGATACCAATTGCTGCTTGTTTCTTCTCTTCTGGGAGAAGAAATTACTTTCGTGATTTAATCAACAATAATTGTACTTGGGATAATTCATAGCCTACAGTGTTTTCACTCTACAAAAACTATTGTAGTAGAAAGCTCTGTCACTGTCTCCAGCTTCTGTGGCAGCTTTGCAATTTATATTAGAAAAGTATCACCTGACTTACTCCTTTTGTCTCCATCCAAATGCTCTCTACCACTTTGGAGGAGACTGGATGTAGTAGGTAGTGGGACTTGTCCAGGACAAGATTATGAATGTGGAGGAGTTACCAGTAAATAAACATAGATTTAAGGAAAGAAATGAGGTAAGTGGTGGGTTCCTGGTGAGGTCTGAGGATGGGAAACCAATTAAAAACATGGCAGGGTGGAGTTGGGACAGTCATTGGCAAACAAACCTGTTGGAAGACCGAGGTTAGAAACTTCTGGTAGGCAGCAATCAGCAAAATGATGGGTGAGTAGGTATTTCTTCTGAGATGTAGATTTGATGAGCAAGCTGCCAAGGGTGACCTGAAGCAACTGGTACTATCTGGGCTCCTCTGTCAGTTGGCTGAAGCACTGTTTCATAAATTTCTGTAAAAGTTTGTGTGTGTGTGAATATATATATGTTCACACACGCATATAACTTTATTATGTACAAAGCTATTCCTTTTTCCTTTCTGTAGCTTCATTAGATAAGTTTTCTTTATTTTGAATGAGGCTAACCCACTGGTATTCTCTAGTGAATTCCAAATCTGAGTGATATCTTTTTACTTCCATGTATGAAGTAGTTGTCGCTTATTCAGTACTTGCTGTATGCTACCCATCATACCAGGCCTTCATAGATTCCTCATCATACCAGGTCTTCATAGATTTCCTACCCTAGCTTCCTGACCTGAACTGGCTGCCACAGCATTTACTTTTAATTTTTACAGATGTGGCCTGCCATATATTTATTTTAGTTCCTGTGTTCCTTGATATTACAGTGCAGTGGTTACGAGTATGTCCTTAAAACCAAGATTGTCTAGGTCTGCATCCCACCTCCACCTTGCTAGCTGTGGAAGTAGAGCAAATTAATATCTCTTTTCTCAGTTTCATCATCTATAAAATGGGACTACAAATAATACCTTTCATAGAGTCTGGTGAGGATTTAATACATTAATATATGAAAAATTATAAGAGCCTGGCACATTGTATGCTCTCAAATGTTAGCAGTAATAATTTTATATGAGGACTTCTAATTTTCGTAGCCTTCTCCTAATTAAGCCTTCCCCTTTGCTGATGAGGACTTTTCCTCATGAGGAAGTTCAGAGAGAGAGGTGACTTTTCTAAGGTGTTATGCTTTTGTCTTGCTTACTAAATGTTTTGTTTTTGTTTTTTTTTTTTACAAAGTATGAGAGAAGTTATACATACCCATAGTTGTCCATCTCTGTTTCTCACAAGAACAGCAAAAGTAGATTTTAAAGAGGGAGGGAGGCTTTAGAAAGATGCTCTGTATTAGTAATGGCAATAATCATTCAGCAAACATTTGAGTTCCTGCTAAGTGCCAGGCACTGTACTAGGAGTTAAGCACAGTCCTGGCCTCAAGGAGTTTAAAAGCTGGTGAAGAAGGCAGATAAGTAAATTGAAAGTTGCAGTATGCAGCTATAAGTATAATGTTTAAATGTAGATTCTGTAAGAACACATAGAATGAAATGACTTGTTTGTATAGTTGGGTTGGAGGAAAAAGCCAAGTCTAAGCTAGTCTTAAAGGATGCACAGAGTAGGAAGGAAAGGAGGTTGCCTTCCAGATAGAGATGATACATGGACCAAGGCATACCCATGAGAAGAGTATCACAATGTGGGGAACAGCATACATTATGGTGTAACTGAAGTTGAATGTGAAATCGTCAGATTTGATCATTTTAACCAACACAAAACAGCAGCGTAAGAGGAAGGATGGTGGAGGTGGCAAACAAGAGGCAGGACAAAAAGTGTCTAATTTTACCTGATTACAGATGTATGCTCTAGGATTTTCAAATAGATGAATATAATTTTTTTTAAAGATCCATGCTTAAGATATGTACATTTCATTGTATATAAATTTTACCTCAGGAATAAAACTGGAAAATGAATCCTAGTTAAAGATACTTGCATGGTGAAGTGTTTAGGTGAAAGTGTACTGAAGTCTAGTTTACTTTGAAATACATTAAAACATGAGATGAATGAATAGATACATGATTAAACAGTAAAATTATAAAATGTTACTGGTAGAGTCTTGGTGGAGGTTATAGGAATGTACACTGTAAAATGTATTCCCTTTATCTGTATGTTTAGATTTGTTAGGGATAAGTCAGTGTAGAAAGTAAAGTCAGGGATGGATTTGAAGGTAGGCAAAAATAATTTTCCAAATTGATAAAAGTGTTTGTCAGACTACTTAGTGATAATGTGGCATTAGGAAATCACCTAATCTGTTGTTGTTAATATCTTTTGCACCAAGAGCGGAGTGTAGATCATGGCAGGTGTTCAGTAAGTATTTGAATGTTGAATATTCCATAATCTCTGTAATCACGTGAAATTTTTAAGGTTATGCTTGAAGTCCCCAAAACAAATGTATGCATTTGCTGTCCTTGGTGCCCTCATATAATATAGTTTCACATAACCACAGGTATACTGTAATATCCTAACTGTAATATACTGTAGTATACTGTAATGCCCTCATATAATATAGTTTCACATAACCACAGGTATATTGTAATATCCTATACTATAATATAGGTATATGCTACTAAATGTTGATCTTGAGAGAGTCACTTGTTAATTCACCCACCAGTATTTTATGGATATAACAAAAATTTGGATTTTTTTCTTAGGTTTTATTTGATTGATAAAAACATCCTTAAGCAGAAGGTATGACATTGATATACTGAGAACAATTATGTGTAAAGGGAGTGAATTGGAAAGGGTCTATACTTCGTTCTCCAGATAATTTCT
This sequence comes from Lontra canadensis, assembly GCF_010015895.1. Taxonomy (NCBI): domain Eukaryota; kingdom Metazoa; phylum Chordata; class Mammalia; order Carnivora; family Mustelidae; genus Lontra; species Lontra canadensis. The sequence goes on along the minus strand of NW_022631094.1, from coordinate 3,033,009 downwards.
TGTTCAGAAATACTGCAGTGCCATCTTTTTTGTTTTTTTTTTAAGATTTTATTTATTTATTTGGGAGAGAGAGAGAGAAAGCACGAGTGGAGAAAGGTCAGTGGGAGAAGGAGACTCCCTGCCGAGTAGGGAGCCCTATGTGGGACTCGATCCCAGGACTCAAAGATTGCGACCTGAGCTGAAGGCAGTCGCCCAACCAACTGAGCCACCCAGGAGCCCTATTTTTTTCAAGGTGGGTTGGGGGAGGGGTTAGAGGTGGAGAGAAGAGTCTTAAGCTGACGCGGGGCTCAATCTCAAAACCCTGAGATCATGACCTGAGCCTAGTCGAGTCGGATGCTTAACCTATTGAGCCACCCATGTACCCCCAATGCCTCCTATTTTAAATGTGATTTGAGTTCTCTTAAAATTTTCCCAAGGAAATAAGTACCTTCTTTTTCTCATTAATAAATGTGCCTATAGGAAATTTGTTAATATCTAGTTAGTTGTGCCCAGTGTTGAGATCCTTCTTTTTCTTTTTTAAATAATAAGTTTTAAAAAAGAATTGGCTTGCTTACTAATTTACTTAGCATGTGCTATTTCCAACAGAGGCTTCTCTTTTTACTTTGGCTTCCTCTGGAATACAGTGTAACTTCATAGTACCTTTTTGTCAACAAAACCAAAACAGAACAAACCAAATCCCTGAAAACTGAAAATCAAAAGGTCACCTTGTCACATATTTTTTTTTTCCCCTTCAGCCTAGTAAAGGAAGATACTTAGATATTAAAGACAGATCTTGGAGTACATACAGGGCTAGAACAGTTTCATTTTTAATTTCACAGGTATTCTGAAAATTTATTTTTGAGGTACACCTGGGCTTGGTGCTTGTATAAGGAGGACTATTGTATGGGTTTGTGAGCTTTACCAGTTAACCACTAATCAGCAATCCTATTTGTAAAGATGAATTCATATCTGTATGTAAATTTGCAGAAAATTTTTCCTTTGGGATCACATAAAGCTTTGGAATACAACGTAAAGACATTTGAGATGTGCACTTATGTAAGAGATGATCATAAACAATGGAATTTAAAATTTGTGTTTCATTGACCACAGAAAGTAATCTGGGCTCGAGAGAAAGTAATTGCTTAGGTGGATCATCACTAAGAAAATTACTATTAACATATTCTTATTTCTCTTCAGTCTTTATAAATCGTTCGTGAACTAAACTTCAACTTTTATGGTGTCTTTCATATTCATGTAAAGAAAATCTGAATCTTCTTCATCATTCTTCCCACAGCTATTTTCTTTCTTTCTTTTTTTTTTTTTTAAGATTTTATTTATTTATTTGACAGACAGAGATCACAAGTAGGCAGAGAGGCAGGCAGAGAGCCGGATGTGGGGCTCAATCCCAGGACCCTGGGATCATGACCTGAGCCGAAGGCAGAGGCTTTATTTAACCCACTGAGCCACCCAGATGCCCCCCCACAGATATTTTCTTGTGCAGATTTTATTATGCATGGATGAGAAACAGAGTTAATATCTATGTGAATTTTTTCAGTGTTTTCTAAGACTCTTAAGTAGTTTCTTATGAGTCTTTTTTAGAGGACAAAAAATTCCCCTGAGGTATAAAATCTCTTATTTTCTCATAGATGTACTTGAAGGATACAATGGAACAATATTTGCATATGGACAGACATCCTCTGGGAAGACACACACAATGGAGGTAACATTTTATAATCTGTACTTGCCATGTAGTTTGCGGAATAGAGTGTGTATTCATTCATTATTTGTGAAATTATTTTATCATGCTTAAACATATTTACTCTTTATTGGATTCTCTGGTACATATAATATACAGATAACCTCATTGTTGTAATCTAATCAGTCCCAGAGTTCAAATAATGACATTATACACTTGAAATCCTATCTTAACTTTGTTTTGTTAGCATAACCACAAAAGAGCACTTTAGAATTAATGGAAATTTCCTGTTACTTTATAATGGAAATTTGAAATTTTAAATGTTTCATATGTTTTCATTTCTATTCAGAGCTATTAATTCTCTCCGAATATCTGCAACTCTTTAATAAGAATGTCTCCACAGTTTTTGGTGCTGTTATTAGTAAGATGTGGTCCTGCCTAAACTTTCATATAGAAAACAGCCTATTCGTTATCTTATGCTGCTGCTACAAAGCATCTGCTTTTATCATTTATCTGAGCATTCTGTCTAAAGTGACTGCTTATTTTAGTGTAATTCATATTACTTATTCCATAAAGTTACAGAGAACAAAGACATTTCTAGCATTTATGTTGATTTGACTTGAAGGAACAATAAAGACGTGGGAAGAAACGGACTAAAACCTCTTTCGAAAATAAGTTTATTGCACAAGCATAGAAAATCTAAATCCAAAAGAAAAGGCTTAGAACCATTGGTAACCCTTATTGTTGACATGCAGTATTTAAATTACCAATGTGTAATACTTGAATTGGATTTTTTGGGGGGTATTTGTAGAGCTGTTTTCACCAAAAAATGGCCACAATTACAATTACTGTCCCTTGTTTACTGCAAATTGTAGATTGAAAATTTTTACTTTTAATTCATATTTCTTTGAGTCTCATTTCATTTTCTGTTTAGGGTAAACTTCATGATCCAGAAGGCATGGGGATTATTCCAAGAATAGTGCAAGATATTTTTAATTACATTTACTCCATGGACGAAAATTTGGAATTTCATATTAAGGTATAAGACTTGGGGAAAGATTGTGTTCTGTTTTACACCTAGAATAATTTTACTCCAAGAAATAATAAATGTTCTTTCTTTTTAAAAAAGACAGTTTTGGACAGTTACAGTGGAAAGATCATTAGGGTTAGTAAACTGGGGTTCTTCATACCATTAGATGACCTTAAACAGGGTCACAAAATCTCTTTTTTGTCTTCACCTCCTTCTCTATAAAAGTGAAGGAGTTTGTTACTAAACTCAAAGGTGTTTGTTGTTGTTGTTGTTGTTGTTCTAGTAAAGGTTTTATTTTTAAGAGAGAGAGACTGCAAGTGGAAGTGGGGGCAGGGAGGCAGAGGTAGAAGTAGACACCCTGCTGAGGCCCTGGGATCTTGCATGACCTGAGCCAAAGGCAGCTGCTTAACTGACTGAGCCACCCAGGTGCCCTGAACTCAAAGGTTCTTACTGTTCTCATGAGTCTAATTCATTTTAGATGAAGATACATAATGGAAATTGCTATTTAGTTACATGAGCAGTTTAGAGAGTTCATACCTTCCGGGTAGAACATGAGCTGTGGCTGAGTTGTTGATAACTCTGTCCCCTAGTCTGGACCCCATTAACTTTAATGAACAAGTGAATAAATTATTTTAAAATTTTAATCTTTTTTCCTTCATTTCTTTACCTTCAGGTTTCATATTTTGAAATTTATTTGGATAAGATAAGGGACCTGTTAGATGGTAAGTTACAGTTTTGCTCTTAGCATTTTAAAATAGCATGTTACCTTTTTTTAATAGTCGATATGAAATCATTTCTAAGAGACCTATATGAAATTGACTTAAATTGTAGGAAACAGGTATATTTTAAAGTTCCTTTAAAGTTAGTTGAATGCTTTTGACTTGTTGAATAACTTATTTAAAGCACATATTTATGCGTGTTTGTGTTTCTTAGGTAGTAATTAGAGAATTGAATTGAATTACAGTTAGAGGTCGTGAGTCCTTGTCTTCTGTCAGCTGTCAGTTAGATTCACTGCCCTCAGACAGACTATTAAACCACTCTGGGTTATTGTTATTTTCAAATGTGTGTGGTAGAGGTTGCATTGGACCTAAAATTCTATATTGCTCAATTAGTTTCTATTTAAATCTCCTACTGTTTCTGGAGTCTTTTTTTAATAGCGATATGTTGTATTTTTAAAATTTATCTATTATTAGGTCACTTGGGAAAGGAAACAATCAATTGAATAAGCTATTTCATAGCTAGTTTTTGAGTTGAGGAGAATGTTGCTAATACTCTTCATTTTTCTTTTTTCAGTTTCAAAGACCAACCTTTCAGTTCATGAAGATAAAAATCGAGTTCCCTATGTAAAGGTACTTATAAAATAATACAGAATGCTTGTTTAGAAAAGCCCTGTGATAAACAATTTTAAGACTATTGACATACTTCAAAAAATATTTTATAGGGGTGCACAGAGCGTTTTGTATGTAGTCCAGATGAAGTTATGGATACCATTGACGAAGGAAAGTCCAACAGACATGTAGCAGTTACAAGTAAGTAGGATGTTTATTAACACTAGTTAAGGTACAAAGCTGCCTTAAAATGTCTTTATGAAGTTGATTAACTGTATTAGATTTCTATGTAAAGTAATGCTTTAGAAATTATTAGTAAGGGAAAGCCATGTTTGTTTATAGTTGTTTGTGTTATTTCATTGCAGATATGAATGAACATAGCTCTAGGAGTCACAGTATATTTCTTATTAATGTAAAACAAGAGAACACGCAAACAGAACAAAAGCTGAGTGGAAAACTTTATCTGGTTGATTTAGCTGGTAGTGAAAAGGTAAAATCTTTATATTCTGGTAGATACTTAAGCATTTTTAAAAACTTCTGCTTGAATTTGGACTTGGACATTATTCATTGTTAACATCTTAAAAACTATATAAAATTGGATTTGCTAATATTTCTGAGAGTTAAAAGCTTTGATGACAATGCTTAACCAGTTCCAAATTACTATCATTTGTGCCATAGTCCAGTTCAGTCAATAGGTGTTACCTTTGACTTAAGGTGTATGATTTTATTGAGAATTTTGTTTAGCATATATTGTTATAAATTTTATTAGGTATCCTTTTCCTTAATTTTGATACCTGTTACCATACTGGCTGTGGGCTCCTTGTGAAAACTGGTAACTATCTATTAGTCTTCTCTGGTTTGGTTGTACCCCTTTCTTTCCCTTGGTTGATTATTTAATAATTACAGACTATACCATATACCAGTCTGATTCTAGTTTATGCGAAAATTAAAATAAGTTCAAATATTTTAATAATTGATCTCTGTAATGATTTTGGCCGTTTTGCTAATTTTTCTTCTGATTAAAATGACATGCCTGTTCCCTTTTACTTAAGTCTTAAACACATCCTTCAAAGCCTGTCTTTGATTTTTATGAATTCTGGGAGGTGTTTCTTTGGCCAATATTGCTAACATACTATTTTATTCTATCTTTAACATATGTATCTCACATCTTTTTAAAAGACGTTTGCTTTTATATTTAAATTCAGTCTGTAATAGTTACAATATCAACATTATACTTTAGCAAATGTTAAAAGCTTCCCCTTTTTTAATGAAGCAGAGGGGGTTAATAAATAGTAAATGGCAAATGTACATGTAAATTTGTTATTTTCAAGAGCACAGACTTGAAATAAAATTTGTTATCTCTTTATTGACTTTCTTGTCATGCACCTAGTTACTTGACCAAGTTCTCAGAAGTCTAATGCTCAAGAAATAGTGATAGCTTAGAATAAATACTTGGCAAATAAAATCATGAAGGTTTTCGTGTTGTTGTTTGTTGGCTATTGATGACCTGAACTTTTTGAAGAAGCTTAAAATTTTGTTTCATTCTTTTGAAATCGTATGTGTAGGTTAGTAAAACTGGAGCTGAAGGCGCTGTGCTGGATGAAGCAAAGAACATCAACAAGTCCCTTTCTGCTCTTGGCAATGTCATTTCTGCTCTGGCTGAGGGGAGTGTGAGTGCACATCTTCTCTTTTCTTGTTGTTGTCTTCTGGGATCCATATGTGTAGATGCACGGATGTTTGAGTGAAAGATTCGGTGTGTTTGAATCAGTGTGTGTGAATTAGTTGTCTTACAGGAATTTATAGTATTAGTATGTAGCTCTTAGTTCTCCTCTTAATATTAATCTGTTAAAATAACCAAAATCCCTTTGTAACTTACTTAAAGTGTAACATATTTCTGTAACAAATTTTATTTCTTAGAAACCCATTGGTCTTCTATGTTTTTTATGTTCATAGACATATGTTCCATATCGAGATAGTAAAATGACAAGAATCCTTCAAGACTCATTAGGTGGCAACTGTAGAACCACTATTGTAATTTGCTGCTCTCCATCATCGTACAATGAATCTGAAACAAAATCTACACTCCTGTTTGGTCAAAGGTTAGTTGTTAAAATACAAAGTGTAAATGACAGGTCTTTTGTTTATTAAGTCTAGGAAAATGCAGGTAGGTATTATTCAAATCAGTGCATTTTGTAATATGCTAGGCAACTTTTTAATTGGGAGATAATGTAACAAGGTCCATTTTTAAAGCTGCTTGGATTTGAATTAAGTTTTAGTACATATGAAAGTCAAATTTATATGAGAACTTTAATTAAGCATTAAAGAAAATAAGCATTTAAATCAGATAATAAAGAAAAGCTTGACAAATATAATCCTGTATTAGCCTGTTGACATATGTGATAGGTTTGCATAATGGGAGAGCCAAATATGAATTGCTTAACCTGGGAAAGTCAGTAGTGGGGATTTATCTTTGACCTTCAACAGTAATTCTTTTTTTAAATAATTTATCCTTGCAAATGAATTGGGAAAATAGGGGCCCTTGTTTTTTTTATCCTCATCAGGTTTTTTTGTTTTTGTTTGTTGTTTTTTTTAAGCTATTCACAAATTTGAGAACTGACACAAATTTATTTAGCTTGTGAATAAGCACTATAGTAATTACGGTTCTTTGTGTTTAGTTATAAAGATAATTAACAAGAATAGTCAAATTGCATAACCAAAAATACATATATATATATATACACACACACACACACACACACCCCTTTATATATATGTAACACCTATGGATATCAGTTGAAAATATTTAATTCTAATTACATTTTTTTCCCTGCAATTACTTCTCTTAGGGCCAAAACAATTAAGAACACAGTTTGTGTAAATGTAGAATTAACTGCAGAACAGTGGAAAAAGAAATATGAAAGAGAAAAGGAAAAAAATAAGACCCTGCGGAATACCATTCAATGGCTTGAAAATGAACTCAACCGATGGCGTAATGGTAATAATTTATGAATATGTCATTTAGAGTATGTTGAATATGAATGTAAAGCTATTTTATAAATTTGAGACTAATAACAAATTTAAGTAAAAATAACAAACATATCCATTTTTACTTTTTAAGAATTAGGAATCATCAATTACAAATTAATAAAATCTTTTAAGTCCTAATTTTATCTGTAATGATAAATAGAGGCACAGAGGCCATCTTGGAAGCTATAGTAGTCACAGATGGCAAGGTTCCTACAGTAGGGTGGAAGCAATAAAATTTGTAAGATTTGGCGACTGGATTTAGAAGATGGAGGTGAGTCAAAAGTAATTGCAACTTCTCAAATCTCAGACTGAGCTGATAAAGTTGGTGAGAGCTGTTGAAATTGAATAAAATTTAATTCATTTTAGACAGGTGGATAGTTTTATTAACTATGCTTTCTCTTATTTTAGGAGAGACAGTGCCTATTGATGAGCAGTTTGACAAAGAGAAAGCCAACTTGGAAGCTTTTGCAGTAGATAAGGATATTACTGTTACCAATGATAAACCAGCAGCTACAATTGGAGTTACCGGAAACTTTACTGATGCTGAAAGAAGAAAGTGTGAAGAAGAAATTGCTAAATTGTACAAACAGCTTGATGACAAGGTAGGTATTGTTCATGTTCTAGTTTGTTTTAGAATGTTATGGCATAGGTATTTTTATTTTTAATTTTAATTTTTATGTATATAGGTCCCTTGGACCTATATACATCTTCTTTGGTTTCTGTTAACCTTATGAAAATCATTGTAAAGTTGACCCTCAGATAACACTGGTTTGAAATGCATGGATCCACTTAGATATGGATTTTTACAATAAATGCAGGTAGGTATTATTCAAATCAGTGCATTTTGTAATATGCTAGGCAACTTTTTAATTGAGAGATAATGTAACAAGGTCCATTTTTAAAGTAAATACAGTAATATAAATATATTTTTCTTATGATTTTAATAACATTTCTTTTCTTATGATTTTAATAACATTTCTTTTCTCTAGCTTGCTATATTAAAATATGAATTATATTTAAATATAAAAAAATTTATATAAAATATATAATTACAAATATAAAATATAAATGTAAAATTAAAAAATTTAAATATAAATATATATAATACATTAACAAAAAATATGTATTAGTTGTTCATTGGTAAGCTTTCCATTCAACAGCAAGCTAGTAAGAGTTAAGTTTTTGGTAAGTCAGAAGTTATATGTGAATCTTTAACTCTGTTGTGGTGGGGGATGGTCAGCGTCACTAACCCTCTCATTGTTCAAGGGTCATCTGTATTAATAAAAATACAAAATCACAGTTTCTGTTTTAGTGCAGAAACTGAGACATAATTATTTTTTTCCCTTTAAAAGAATTTTCAAAAGGAAATTTGGCATTGGGTCATTGGAGAGCCTTAATGAAACAATTTCTTAGAATCAGGGATCTAAGGACTCAAAGGTGATGCAGGAGATTAGAGAGGGAACAAAATAAAGTGGAAATAGTGTTTTCCTGTTTTGATTATGTCCGTTAGTAGTGTGAAAAATAAATTATGAACCAGAAAAAGAAGGGGAAAATAAGAGCAGTGGAGAGACTAGAAGTAAATAGTTCTGGTTTTGGTTTTAGGTGATATTTTATATGTATTTTAAATAGATACAGCAGTTTTGGAATAACTGCCTGGCCATAATTTTCAGTAATAGATTAAAATGTTTATTGTTTTTGCATTTAAACTATTTTTTTTTTTATAAACAAGCCTTTTTAAATTGGGTGATGTTACAATTATTATTTGAAAGAAATTCCATCTATTTCAACTTTTTTCTAGGAGATTGAAATAAGCTATGCTGAATTTAGAGAAACAGTTTTGAAATATTTTGGTTGGGGGAATAGTAATCTTACTATTTGTATTAGAAAATAGAATTTGGTTGTGAGCTACTTCGTTAACTTCCTACTTTAAAATTCTAGGATGAAGAAATTAATCAACAGAGCCAATTGGTAGAGAAACTGAAGACACAAATGTTGGATCAAGAAGAAGTAAGTTGAATACCTTACATACTGCTTTCAGAAGAGCTTTATAGTTTGACACTATTATTTAAACATAAAAGAACCTACAGAGCTTAGAATATACTGGAGTACATCAACAAGTTTTTTTAATATTCCTGTGCTTCACTGTGCATATGATACATCATTGGATTAAAGCAAAGATTCACTTCCTCTTAAGGTTTTTCTGTTTTTTTCAGTTTGAGTTCTAACTGGAGGGGAGAGAGGAAACTTTTTTCAGTATTCTTTTCATATAGTTCTACTGGAGTTTTTAACTCTGTCTTCTACTTTCCTTTCTTGACATACAGTGCTGTTTTACGTCCTTACTCTCCCCCAAAACATGTCTTATTAATTCTTGAGAAAGACTTACCACACTGGGCTGGGATAACTGTAGACTGTTCCTCCCTTTATGGAGAGTATTTCCACATGTAAATGAAGGAAGAAATATTAAAAACACAATGTTGTATTGTTGTTCCTCACTTTAAACACACATATAGGTTTAAAGGGATATTAAAGAAAGAAAATAACTTATCTCTGAATTGCTTGGACCTCTCTTTAATAATTGTATAATATAAGGTATGATTGAGAATGTCATTGAATGAAACATTTTTTACTCCTCTCTCACCATGTCTTCCTTCATCAAACCTCTTCATTTTTGCCTTCTTTACTTTGATAATAGTTCTTTCAAGTTCCTCTTCTCTAGTTTGTCACCTAGTTTAGACCCTCAGTTTATCTTATCTGGCAGAGCAGGGGGATAATTTAAAAATGGTACTTCATTCAAGGTTTGTTTTGGAGATGGAGGCAAAGATTATATAGCTTCAATAAAGAAGAGATAGCCACCATCAGTCAACTTAGTCCTGGTCACATCATCTTTGTACTTCAGTTATGGCATGTTTTCTCAGAAAGGTCACTAGTAAACATCTACACAATTCTTCATTATAATATTCTGTGCTGTGTGTTATAAGACATTTAACATGCATGACCCCACTTCTAAGTGCCATTAGCATTCTGCACCATTAGAGATACTCCTACAAATTTCCAGATGCCTCTCCCACTTAAAAGCCACTGACCATAGACGTTTGCAGTATTCTGCTAACTAGCCTCTTGGCTTCTCTGCAGTTCAAATTTTGTATGTTGATGCTAAGTTTTCCTGAGGCATAGCTCAGGTGCCACCCCTTTTTGACCAAAGAAAATCTAAACTTTAAAGCATGCCTTCTAAACATCTACTAATTTCTTTTTCTATGCTCATTATTCATGAACCTAGTATGCCTTTTCCTTTCCATTAAATTAATTTGCATATGACTAAAGTTGGCCAATTCTTGCCACCTTCTTCATGAATAACCTACAGAAATACTCTCTGTTTTAAATACTACCAAGCATACATAAATACATACATACGTATTGCCAAGCACTTTGTCACGTCCTCTCCCTCCTTTATGGCTCTTAGTTAACATTCCGTCATGTATTGCATCTATTTTATGTCCCTTTTTTTCTTCTACTAGATTCTTCAAAGACAAAATCTTTTTAATTTTCTTGCTGTCTCCCACAGTGTCTATCACAGTGCCTGCATAGAGTAGTCAGTAAATCTGTTGAATGAATAAGTGCTCACACAGTTAATAGCATCCACATTTTATTCTTTGTTAAACTCGTATACCTTTTTAAAACCTGTATACTTTTACTCTTTCATGTAGCTTTTGGCATCTACGAGAAGGGATCAAGATAACATGCAAGCTGAACTGAATCGTCTGCAAGCAGAAAATGATGCCTCTAAAGAAGAAGTAAAAGAAGTTTTGCAAGCCTTAGAGGAGCTTGCTGTCAATTATGATCAGAAATCTCAGGAAGTTGAAGATAAAACTAAGGAATATGAATTGCTTAGTGATGAACTAAATCAGAAATCGGTAGGTTATAATTCTGTTTTCTTCATATTTTAGTAAAAGTATTCTTAATTGAAATTAACTAGCTTCTTTCTAGTAAGCTTAATACTGATAGTATCGGTTCTTAAGGCATTCTAGCCTCAACTTCAGTTCCTCCTTTATATAAAACCTTAGAGGTGAAGGAAGAGCGTTATCTTTGAGTTCCTGAAGATCTGTTAAAAGGTAATTAAAATGCATTTGAAGACTTGTTGGCTATTCCCAATAGTCTAATGTTAAAGGAAAAATAAGTTTAACTTCTCATTGTTCAATAATGTTATTAGATGACTGTTAAGAAATGTGCACATAAAAATAAGAGAAGGAGATACAACTTTCTATAAGTTGTATTACATTCCCAGCCCCTGGCACAGAGCCTACCTAGCACAGTGAAGGCTCTTCCTAGCGATTCTGCAATAAATTAGGATCTTTGTTATTGCTATAAGACAGGATTTGCCACCCTCCTAGAGTGATGCCAAAGGTAGTATATAACTGTGATTGTGACTACTATACTTGAAGTAGCATCATGGAAGAACTCTCTTACTAACATTTTATTACTGTCAATACCAACTTCTTGTCCAGAAACCACATCTAGAGTTGAACTCAGTGTCAGTGTTCACTACTTATTTCCCTATCCATGTTCACCTATTTAAAGAAAAGCAGTCAATACTATTTTTAAAGGTTTCATACCCCTGATGAGAAATTCATTTTTCCCTATTAATCTCCAAAGTTACAATTTAATAGCATGGAGGTCAAGGTGCCCTTATAACTCTTACTGAGTTTGCATTATTAGCACATCTAATTACTGTTTGGAAGAACAACAGGAATTTCTTACAACTCTAAGCTGTAACTTGGTCTTCGGTCACCAGTTTCAGTCTTTATGACCGTTCTTTCTGTGTCTCAGTTACAAAGCTAAATCTGTCAGCACTACATTGGTAGTAGAAGTTAGAAACCTTACAGTGTTCTGTATCTTTTTATATGTGTACAGCATTGCTACTCAGTTGTTAGAGAAAATACCTGGTGATTTAGATATTAATGCACACTACCTTATGAGACTTGAAAGGTATGCCTGGTATTTTAGATTAAACTGGGTGGACACACTACTGGTACTCAGAAACTTAGGGAAATGTCCAGAAGAAACAACAAACTGAAATAATGGCATCTTTATTAAAAGCAACTGCATTTTTTTTTCAAGATTTTATTTATTTTTTTTTCACAGATAGAGATCACAAGTAGGCAGAGAGGCAGGCGGTGGGGAAGCAGGCTCCCCACTGAGTAGAGAACCCAATGCAGGCTCCATCCCAGGACCCTGGGATCATGACCTGAGCCAAAAGCAGAGGCTTTAACCCACTGAGCCACCCAGGCTCCCCAAGCAGCTGCAATTTTTAGTGCAACTTACTGATTTTTAATATCTGACCTGTGGTATAATGATTAGTTTTAATATGGTCAAATTGGGTTGGACTTTTCAAAATTATGGTGACTTTGTTGCTGGTAAAGCAGCTATTATTTTAAACTTAATTAAACTCAGTAATGCTACTTCATCACTATCTCCTAGATAATTGCTTATGTCATAATATCAAAGAAGCAGTAATTATCAAGTGGACTTTTCCAATGACTGTGTATATAGAAAATAGATAAAACACACAAACCATCTAGAAAGTTCAGTTCTATTCTAACATTATTTTGCTCAGACTCTGTTTCCAAAGATAAGACATATACTATGGTAATAAAAGAAAATTCAATCTAATTATTTTGGAAGTTCCTCACCTCTAGGTAGAAAACATAACCCAGTCTCAAAAATTAGTGAAATGGGGTGATGCTTGGGTGGCTCGGTTGGTTGGGCAACTGCCTTCAGCTTTGGGATGGAGCCCCATGTTTGGTTCCTCCCTCTGCTTCTGCCGCTCCCCCTGCCTGTGTTCTCTTGCTCTTTCATTCTCAACTAAATAAATAAAATCTTTTTAAAAATATATAGTGAAATGGTACAGACTCTCTGGTTTTCAAAGAGCATAATCGGGCTACTTTACAGAGTCTGCTAGGTCTAAAATATTTTCTAAGTTTAAACTGCTAGCTATCCCAGAACTCAGTAGATCAGTTAGTTCAAAAAACTGAAAGTAGAAAATAATGCGTTTGTGAGCCCTGGGTGAACTGAAATACCTGTCAATATTTGAAGTAATCTTTCACTGACTAGCTTTAACTGTGCCTTTGTTTGGGGTTCTGTAAGGCAACCTTAGCAAGTATAGATGCTGAACTTCAGAAACTTAAGGAAATGACTAACCACCAGAAGAAACGAGCTGCTGAGATGATGGCATCTTTATTAAAAGACCTTGCAGAAATCGGAATTGCTGTAGGAAATAATGACGTAAAGGTAAGTTTACTAACCAAATACTAAGTATGATTATCAGTAGAGAACTCATACTTCTGTTTACTACTTAACTTTTACAAAGTTCTTTTCATACCCATTATCTCATTCAAAACAACAATGTGTAGTAGATGTAGGTATTAATTTCATTTTAAATAGGTGAGGAAAGAGGAAGAGAATATGAGATGCTCAAAAGCAGTATCATTTATTTGGATCCCTGTTTGGTTTTTTCTCTGCCATGTAAAGATTTTTCATTTAGAGATCATGTTAATAAATTACTGTACATGAAAGTATGTAACTGGGGCAACAGTGAAGATTAGCTCAGGGAGTTAACTCATAAATGAATTGGCCTGTGGTTGCTTTTAAATGTTTGAAAAGATAAAAAAGATGAGGACTACTAATTTTAAAGTTCTACTGTGAAAAATTTCAGACATGTAACAGTAGAGAGAATAATACCTTGAACTTCAGAGTTACTAGTAATCAAAATGTTGCAGTACCTATATGCCTTTTATTCTTTCTTATCTTTTTTTAGGATACTAACATTAGTTATGTTAGCACTGGGCATGTGATAAGAAGAAAAGATTAGTGACCTGGTAAATTTTAAAACTTAGACCAAAAAAAGCAAACTAAAACTCTTAACTGCAAACACATGTATATAATATGAAAGATTTGTATGTTGCAGTAGGTATTTGTTTGGACTTTTTCTTCTTGATTAAAGCTTAATTATGTAACAAAGAACAAACTTACACTAAGGTTTATTGCGACAGCCTACTAAGAATAAGATGCCCAGTTTAACAAGATTTGAAAATGAAATAAAAGTTTCCAATATGGAGTACACATTCCTTCTGTTAATTGTTATTCAAAGCTGCTGTGTTTTGATGGAGACAAGGATTCGTCTCCTAGTACATCATTTTTTAATGTTGGCTCATGCCATTGAGACAAAAGAAAAATGTTAAATACTGGGTGACTTACTCTTTCTTCTCTCCAGAATGTTCCATCTGAACATTGAGGGTGAACTAATGTGATAGAGCTATGTGGGACTCTTCGGGGATGGAAAAGTAAATTTACTTCATATCATTAAACACGAGATAGGTGTTCAAAAGTTGTTTATAGATTTGTGTCTTCTTATTTATTTATTTATTTATTTATTAAGATTTTATTTCATTTGAGGGACAGAGAGAATGAGCAGGGTGAAAGGGAGAAGCAGGCTCCCCACTGAGCCAGGAGCCTGACATGGGGTTCGGTCCCGGAACCCAGGGATATGACCTCAACCAAATGCAGATGTTTAGCTTTCTGAACCACTGATGCGCCCCGCAGCTTCTTTTTAGAAAAGTCTTTCCATTTTATGTTCAACTAAGTCTTAATTTAAGTGAAAAAATGGTAAATAGAAAAAGAGAAGTAATTGTTTCTTTTCGGTGGCAGCGCCATTGATAAAATACAGGTTCCTTGACTCCTGGACTGTTTTTTTCACTATACCATTATAGCATTTTGATCCAAGTCAGCCTTGCAAATAGGTTCTTTAAAAAAAAAAAAAAATGGGATTCTCAGTATTTTTGTCATTTGTATATAATTCTTTTCCTCTTAACATCATCATTAAGCATTGCTTTTGCTTTATTAATTTTGTGGTTTTTACATTATGATTCACTTTGTGTCGTATGGTTAATGGATTTTGACAGATGCAGGATACAAAACCACCATTACAGTATAGTTATATATAGAGAACAGTTTCACCTCCTTTACAAATTCCTTGTGCTTTTTGCCCTATTAACCCCTCTCCCCTGAACAACAGCCAGTGTGATCTTTTCTGGTATAGTTTTGCCTTTTTCAAAATACCATATAGTTGGAATCATACAGTATTTTTCATTTTCAACTGGCTTTTCTTAGCAACCTGCAGTTAAGTTATTTCATGGCTTGATAGCTCATTTCTTTTATCACCAGATACTCCACTGTGTGGATATACCAGTTTATCCATTCCTCTATCAAGGGCCATCTTGGTTACTTGAGGTCTTTGGCAATTACACATAAAGCTGCTATAAACATTTGTATGCAAATTTTCCTGTAGACATAACTTTTCAATTCAGTTGGGTAAAAATACCTAGGAGCATAATTGCTAGAACATATGTTAAGAGTTGGCTTTATAAGAAACCCCAAAGTGGCTGTAGCATTTTGTATTCCTGTCAGCAGCGAATGAGCGCTCTTGTTACTTCACATGCTGACAAGTATTTGATGTCATCAGTTTTTTGGTTTGAGAAGTATATGTATAGTGTTATCTTATTGTTTTAATTTGCAGTGGGATTGTTTGTTTTCTTATCTTGAGTTTTAAAGAGATCTCTGTATGTTTTGGGTAGCAGTCCTTTGCAGTAAGTGTTTTGCACATATTCCTCCCAGTCTATGGCTTATCTTTTCATTCTCTTAACAGCGTCTTTTACAGAGCAGAAGTTTTTAATTTTAATAAAGTTTAGCTTACAAATTTTTTCTTTCAGGATTGAGTTTTTGGTATTGTATCTAAAACTCATGTCCAAACCCAAGGTCACCTAGATTTTCTCCTGTTCTGGAGATTTTTGGTTTTATATAATTTACATTTAGGTCTATGATCCATTTGGAGTTTTCTTTTTTCTGTAAGGTATAAGGTCTGTCAGGCTTTGTTATTTTACGGCTGGATTGATAGTTTCTCTGTGACAGCTCATTGAAAAAACTGTCCTTTGTCCACTGAATTGCCTTTGCCCCTTTGTCAGAGATCAAATGACTGTATTTGTGGGTGTCTGTTCCTGGGGTCTATTCTGTTCCAATTACTATCTGTTCTTTTGCCAGTCCCACACCATCTTGATTACTCTAGCTTTATAATAAGTCTTGAAGTTGAGTAGTATCAATCCTCTGACTTTGTTCTTTAGTAGTGTTTGGCTATTCAGGTTTTTTGCCTTTCCGTTTAAACTTTAGTGTCTGTTGATAAACTTGCAGGGATTGTTATTAAGATTATGCGAAATCCGTAGATCAAGTTGGGAAGAACTGACATCTTAGTATTGAGTCTTTCTATCCATGAATATGGAATATTTCCCATTTTGTTTAGTTCTTTATTGATTTGTCATAATGATTTTATACTTGCTATATTACATTTATGCCCAAGTATTACTTTTTCTTTTCATTCTAATGTCTGTGCCACTGTTTTTTTTAATTTCACATTCCCTTCTTCATTGCTGGTATAAGAATGTGACTTTCTTCATTGCTGGTATAAGAATGTGACTTTCGTAAGTTAATCTTGTATTCTGCAGTATTAAATATAATGGCTTACTGTTTCTAGATGTTGTTTTTTAAACGATCCTATCCACTACAAACAAAGGCAGTCTTATTTCTTCTCAAGCTCCACTTAATTTTAACATTGAATACTGTACTGGAATTTTTAATGAAACACATGAAACTTAGGGAATATACAGTCACCACGGTTCTTCTTTATTGAACTTAAAAGTCATCCTGTCTCTGCCCCTAAACATCATTACTAAGTTTTATACTGGGCTTACATATGATTATCAGTGAAGAGGAAATCTAAAAATTGAAAGAGGCAGTGTCTTCAGTTTGTTTTTAGGTTGCATTTGTTGTTTTCCCTTGTAAGCATGTATTAACATTAAGTTTTAGAAAACAGGGAAGGTAAAAATTAAAGCTAAGTTTACTTGCCCTTTATTAAGAACACTATTTAATGAAAGAAAAACTCCATACTTTTTATGAATACTGGGTAATACTTCTTTTGTTAAAAGATTTTAGAGTCTGGGTAACCACAAACTGGACATTTTTGGTTTTAATTTTTTATTTTATTTTTTTCTTACAGCAGCCTGAAGGAACTGGCATGATAGATGAAGAGTTCACTGTTGCAAGGCTCTACATTAGCAAAATGAAGTCAGAAGTAAAAACAATGGTAAAACGCTGCAAACAGTTAGAAAGCACACAAACTGAGAGCAACAAAAAAATGGAAGAAAATGAAAAGGAATTAGCAGCATGCCAGCTTCGTATCTCTCAAGTATGTATAACAGAACAAAGTTTCTTTACTTTGAACAGCCATGTATACATTTTATTGATTATAAAAATTTTAATGGGTGTCTGGGTGGCTCAGTGGGTTAAGCCTCTGCCTTCAGCTCAGATCATGGTCTCAGGGTTCTGGGATCAAGTCCCACATCGGGCTCTCTGCTCGGCAGGGATCCTGCTTCCTCCTCTCTCTCTTTCTGCCTGCCTCTCTGCCTACTTGTGATCTCTCTGTCAAATAAATAAAATCTTAAAAAAAAAAAAATTAAGGAAAATGACCTTCTGTGGGTTATTTTGGGTAACAGTATAAAGGTCAATTAGTTCTTCCTACGTTCACTGCAGTGTATGAGTAAATTTAACTGGGTTATATTTAGTGACATGTATATGTTATATATAGAAATTTGCTAGAAAATGTGACTGATTTGGCTTTTGAAAAATCTAGAAGAATTCTGGGGTAGACAACTACAGAACCAGTTTTCTGGCTTTGGCAACTGAATGGATGAGGCCATTCACCAAGATAGGAGTTGTAGAAGTAGGGAAAAAGAGTAATGTTAGACGGAGATACTAGTAAGGATATCGCATATTTCTGCCTTCAGTACCATAGTTTGCAAGTGTTGTAAGCTATACAGGGGACCATTTCCTTAATTAAATTATCATTGTAATATTACATGTTTAGATATACAGAGAAAACCTGCTAACTTTCAGATTATCCCTAAGAACAAAATGTGTGCATGAGATTTTATTTTTTGGCACTTCATATCAGTATATTTTTCCCAAAAGCATGAAGCCAAAATCAAATCATTGACTGAATACCTTCAAAATGTGGAGCAAAAGAAAAGGCAGCTAGAAGAATCAGTTGATTCCCTCAGTGAAGAACTAGTCCAGCTTCGAGCACAAGGTATTAACTTTTGATTTTTTTATGAGTTCTACGTATATTAATTCTTTCTTTAGTATAATTGTAGTAAATTAAATTTACACTGAAAATAGTGGGCATATGGATAACTTAGAACAGAAATAATATATTTTAAAATGATTTTGAGACCTATTTTTAAAATTGTTTTTGAATATGGAAGTGGCCAATCTAGGAATTTCCAACAAAGTTATGTGGGGTGTGTGTGGCGGGGGGTGGGGGCAGTGTATAAATCTTAACATAGGGGGATAGAGAAAGCTTCTTAGCCCCTACCATGCCCTAACCCATCTGTTACAGGATTAGGCAAAGAAAATAAACTATAATATCAACATAAAGGATATAACTATATTATTAGTAAATATGTTCTGAGGCCAGAGAGCAAGATTTACTATGTGGCATTTAGATAATTTAAAGTCAAGTACTGCCAAGCAACAGATCCTTCATAAAGCCTTTGGCTCGTTGGTTTATAGGAAGAACTTTAAGGCTTATTTCTTCCCTATTTTCTCTCTACCCAAACAGAGAAAGTACATGAGATGGAAAAGGAGCACTTAAATAAGGTTCAGACTGCAAATGAAGTTAAGGCAAGTTTGCTGTAATGTTGGATTCTAATGACTTTAATCCATTGTTTTTATTCTTAATCTTGATTAATCTGATTTAAATCCCTTTCTCCCAATAACTTCAGCAAGCAGTTGAACAGCAGATCCAAAGCCACAGAGAAACTCATCAAAAACAGATTAGTAGTTTGAGAGATGAAGTTGAGGCAAAAGAAAAACTCATCACTGATCTTCAAGAGTAAGTATACTTTTCTTCCCTCTGAGATACTAGAAGCTAACTCAGAAAGATTGACTGTTTAGCAAGAGGAAATAATATCTTTTCAGAAGTCTCCATTTTTCATTGAAAATTTTTATTTTGCCTTGCGCGTAAAGAATCTTTTTAGTTAAGAGCATAACTTCTAAGTTCCAGGTGAAATTTTTAAAAATTGGGTACCTGGGTGGCTCAGTTTGACTCAGGTCATGATCTCAGGGTTGTGGGATTGAGCCCCATGTCAAGGCTCCCTGCTCAGTGGGGAGTCTGTTTCTCCCTCTCATTCTCCCTCTCTCAAATAAATAAAATCTTAAAAAAGAAAAAAGGTTTTTAAAAATTAACTTCCTTTTTAAAAATTCCTTAACAGAGAAAAACTTTTGGAAATGTGGGTTTTAGAAGGTTGGGGTTTTTTTTTTTTAAGTTTTTACTTTATTTTAATTCAAGAACTTTAAAAAAAATAATTGTATTCTTGGTTTTTCATTTGCTCTGTTTCCATAGCTGTATGTATACATAGCTTAGAATTTATAAAAATTGGAGGTCTGCAACTAAATCATGATTTGAGTAGGAACCAGAGGAGAGTAAGTAAGAAAAAATGATGACAAATTTTGATATGTGGGTCATTGCCTTAATGATAAATACAGAATGAGATTCATGGCTTCAGACCAAAATATGAGAAATATTTCATGACTGAAAATAGCCAGGTCCTCTTCATTCCCCTGTGGGGAAGGTGGTCTTGAGTATAACAGGTGGTCTTGAGTATTTCAGTAGCGAAATGATGGAATTTAAGAATTTGAAAGAATTTCAATGATGCCATTCAGAAAATGGATACTGTTTTTTTGATACTGATACTGTGTTACGTTTTTTTCTTTTGTCAGCCAAAACCAGAAAATGATGTTAGAGCAGGAACGTCTAAGAGTAGAGCATGAGAAGTTGAAAGCTACAGATCAGGAAAAGAGCAGAAAACTACATGAACTTACGTGAGTAAATGTTTTAATTCAAATTTAAAAACTAACAACTGGGGGCATGTGATTGGTTCAGTTAGTTAAGTGTCTGCCTTCATCTTAGGTCGTGACTGTGCTTGAGCCCTGTGTCAGGCTCCCTCTGCTCAGCCAGGAGTCCGCTACTTGCTCTCACGTGTTTTCTCTCTCTCAAATAAGTAAATAAATAAAATCTTAAAAAAAAAAAAAATCAAAAGTAAATTAGAGGACCACAGGCATTGCTCTTGGATGTACCCAGTGGACACATTTTTAAGTTTTTAACGGCTATAGGATATTTTTCTTAAACCTTCTGAGTTTTAATATATACCTTAAAATTTGCAAGGTCTTATATTCTTCACTGAAGGCAGGTTCAGACTTCTGTCAGGATTTCATTATAAAAATATACTTTGAATATCATTAAGTCATTTAGAAGCCTTCTGCCACAAAAGCCTTCTGTGAAATTTAAAAAGAAGTGTTCCTCCTTTACTTTACCTGGTGTACTGAGAGTATACTCAGTACTCAGTTTTCTAGAATCTCAGCAGGTAGAAAACTCATGACTATAACTCCTCACTTCTTGAATTTATGACAGATGATTTACAAATGGAACTGCTCTTATTAGTACGGTCACATGTCAGGACCAACTTTCAGAGTTGGTGTTACACAAACTGCCGAATCTCAACCATAGTTCTGTTTAGAATAACTTTAATATGAAATACATAAAATGTTTTAGTCTTCAATAATTTATAATTCCCAGTTTAAGCAGAATTATTTTGGATAAATAGTAGTTAGTGTGTTCTATGTGGTATATTCTAAAATATAAGAACCATTCCTTCCTAATTCTTTGAATTCTGCTACATTTTATTTTCATCCCTACACGCTGTAGTAGTAGTTTTTTTTTTCTAATAAACTATAGATTTAGAAGGAGATTGTAAGGCATGTAAAATTTATTTGAAAATAAAACTAACTTCATGGAATTCAGAGTTGAAAATATGTATATTCTGCTGTTTAGAGTCATGCAAGATAGACGAGAACAAGCAAGACAAGATTTGAAGGGTTTGGAAGAGACAGTGGTAAGAAAAGCTCGAAAATAAATAAGATGGTGGGATGTTTAATGGGTTTCCCCTTGGTTATACTAAATATTTAAAGACCAAATTCCAAAAACATTGCTGTTCTTAATTCAAGGCAAAAGAACTTCAGACTTTACACAACCTGCGGAAACTCTTTGTTCAGGACCTCGCCACCAGAGTTAAAAAGGTAATAAGATAATACTGAGGTGGGTATTTATAGAAATGGTGCTTACTATGTCTAATTATTTATATCTGTAACTGAGGTAATTTTACGTTGTCATAACAATTTTTGTATAGTTAAGGTTAGAACTTTTTAACTTTTAATGTTTTCATAGTATTCATTGACCTTCTTTTCTTAGAGTGCCGAGATCGATTCTGATGACACTGGAGGCAGTGCTGCTCAAAAGCAAAAGATCTCCTTTCTTGAAAATAACCTTGAACAACTCACTAAAGTGCACAAACAGGTAACAAAGAATCTATTTTATAGGTAACTGCAAAATTATAAGAAAAAAATTGAGGAATGGCAAGTGTTTGAGTATTTCCGAGGTCTAAGGAATTTTCATGCCCTGAGCTGTTCTATTGCTTTATTTAGCAATTATATAAATAAATCACTAGCAATTTTTAAGGATGTTAATGTTTTTAACAACCCTATTATCAAGAGGCCAATGAAAATGGGTATTTATTTTCTAGGATTTCAGGCATGTCAGTTTTTCGCACTTACTCATGATAATTTTTAAATCTTTAGTAGATAGGACTTTGCAGTTAAAATACAGTATTTTTTTGTCTGTCATTTAATGCCCCAGAGTGTGAACTATATGAAATAATGAGAAAGTTCATTTTTTTTTTAAATTGTACTTATTGTGTGGGTCTTTGTTTTTGTTGTTTTGCTTTTTTGTGGCTTAATATGTGATTTAATTATTTTTAAAGTTTCTTAGCATATGGAATTGCACATCTTTATTCATATAAGTGTGATGTTTGTACCTAGAGTAAAGGGAATTTTAGCCGTTTTGCTTTCCACACTTATTTTAACACTTAAAATGGTATTTACCAGATTAGTACCTTATTGAAGAGACCTAACACCTTACACCTTACTGTCATTGCCTAGTGAGGAGACAGAATAATTTCCCCTTGCCCCCCAAAATTGAGTGAAATTGTATCTGTGAGAAATACATATATAGATGATATGCATGGATGTATGTATTCTTTGTGTGTTGCTGCCTAAGTTAAGTTAACTAAATGGAAAATGTTAATATAAAATGTAGTTTTACTTTTTTTCTAAAGAGAAATTATGAAATGTTTGTAGTTTCTCAAATCATCTTGTTAAAGCTAAACTACTTATTTTCTTTATGTACTTGTAGTTGGTACGTGATAATGCAGATCTTCGCTGTGAACTTCCTAAGTTGGAAAAGCGACTTAGAGCTACAGCCGAAAGAGTGAAAGCTTTGGAGTCCGCACTGAAAGAAGCCAAAGAAAACGCATCTCGTGATCGCAAACGCTATCAGCAAGAAGTAGATCGTATAAAGGAAGCAGTCAGATCAAAGAATATGGCCAGAAGAGGACATTCTGCACAAATTGGTTAGTAGAACACATTAAAACCTTTTAAACTTTGCTTGGTTTGAATGTATTTATTTACTTGAAAACATAATCTGATTGATTGATTATGTGTTGTCATGGAGGTATTTGTATTTCTAATTTACCAGAGTGGCATTGTTGGGCATGAAGAGCAGATTGAGGGATAGCTACATTCACAGGACAAGAAAATAAATAAGAACTAGATGGGCATGCAAGAGTGGTCAGAAGTGAAACTATATAGAGAGCATTCCTAAAGCAAAGAGAGACTTGCAAGAAAATAAGTTGTCAGTAATAATACTACATGCTTTAGAGTACTATTCATACAGGAATAAGGTTTTTAAGAGGCTGGGGATTATATAGGTCCTGGTGTAAAGGTTATAACCAAAAGGAAAATTTTCTGAGAAACAGAATGGCAAAGAAAAACCACATTTGGGAATTGTGAATGAAAAGAAGAGACCTAAACTGTCACTACAGTCATGTGTTAAGATTTATTCTAAAGTCAGTTCTTCTTTTTCATATTAGCTAAGCCTATTCGTCCCGGGCAACATCCAGCAGCTTCTCCAACTCATCCAAGTGCAATTCGTGGAGGAGGTGCATTTGTTCAGAACAGCCAGCCAGTAGCAGTTCGAGGTGGAGGAGGCAAGCAAGTGTAATCTTTACACATTACTACAGGTGTGTATTTTAAATCTGGCTTTTAAATTATAGCTCTAAATGGAAATGTTCAGCCATTGATTATTAAATACTACTTTTTTTTGGATTTTCGTATTAGTTGGTTTTTGTTTTTTTCTAATGTGTAAGATACTAAGATACTGGATTGTTTTTAAAAGCTCTTATATTCTTTCTAATGGATATACCATGGTTTATAACTATTCCCTTTTATTGGACATTTAATTAAGTTGATTTTTTTCTATATTATCAAATGTCTCACATTTCAAATTTCATATATGGAAATTTCTATTTGGAAAATTTCAAGTGTGAAATACCTTTTTGTGTCCCCTCACCTTTTAAATTATTTTCAGAAGATTCCCAGAAGTGGAATTACAAGAAAGTGTGAACTTTTTTTTTTTTAAAGATTTTATTTATTTGACAGCAAGAGAGATCACAAGTAGAGAGGCAGGCAGAGAGAGAGGGAGAAGCAGGCTCCCTGCTGAGCAGAGAGCCCAATGGAGGGCTTGATCCCAGGACCCTGAGATCAAGACCTGAGCTGAAGGCAGAGGCTTAACCCACTGAGCCACCCAGGCATCCCAAGAAAGTGTGAACCTTTTTAGGCTCTCGATACATTTTAATACATGGCTCGCCAGAAAGATTAGGTCAAACTGCATCTTGGCCAAGGATACTGTCCATTTTGTTGCATCTTCGCCAGCGTGGAATATTAATAGTTTTTTTAAAGATTTTATATATTTATTTAAGAGAGAAACGGGAGAGGGAGAGAGAGGGGTACACACATCAGTGGTGGGAAGGTGCAGAAGGAGAGGGAGAAGCAGATTCCCGCTGAACAAGGAGCCCGATGTGGGGCTCAATCCCAGAACCATGGGATCATGACTGGAACCGAAGGAGGCAGATGCTTAACCGACAGAGCCACCCAGGTGCCCCTGAATATTAATAGTTTTTAAGCTTCTGTTTTAATAGTCCAAAATAAACATCTTGTTGATTTATTAAGAACTTGGATTGTTTCGGGGGTGCCTGGGTGGCTCAGTGGGTTAAGCCTCTGCCTTTGGCTCAGGTCACCATCTCAGGGTCCTCTGCTCAGCAGGGAGCCTGCTTCCCCACTCTCTCTGCCTGCCTCTCTGCCTATTTGTGATCTATGTCTGTCAAATAAAATCTTTAAAAAAAAATAAGAATTTGGATTTTTTTAATATATTTATTGGTTCATTTATATTTTCTTTTCTTTTTTAAGTTATTTCTTTGTCCTTTCCATTTATCTGTTGCAAATGATTTTCCTAACAGATTTGTCTTAATCTGTTTCTGATCACATGAGTGATTGTTCCTTATAGGAGGATAAAGACTTACCGCAAAGTAGGATATATATATATATATATATATATCATCCAGAGATACTGTCCAATACATTGTATCTTTCTGGTGCTTTCTTTGCATATTAGGATATTTAAATTAATTTTAAGGGACACCTGGGTGCCTCGGGTGGGGAGTCTGCTTCTCCCTGTCCCTCTGCCTGCTGCTCCCCCTGCTTGTGCTCTCTCTTTCACAAATAAATAAGATCTTTTAAAAATTAATTTTAAACTGTTGATGAATGTTTCTTTGTAGCCTGCTCTTTTATTTATTTATTTTTTTAAGGATTTTATTTATTTGACAGAGAGATACACAATGAGAAAGGGAACACAAGCAGGGGGAGTGGGAGAGGGAAAAGCAGGCTCCTCACTGAGCAGGGAGCCTGATGTGGGGCTCGATCCCAGGACCCTGGGATCATGACCTGAGCTGAAGGCAGACGCTTAACGACTGAGCCACCCAGACGCCCTTGTAACCTGCTTTTTTAACTTAGTAATATGTTCTGAACATTTTCTTGTACAACACAACTAGGTAGTAAGCTGCTAGGATTCCATCATATAGCAGAAACTCCAATTTTTTGTTTAGAAAAGTCACAGTTTGAATCCCAACTTTCCTATTTTTATGAACTTCAGCATATTACTTTTTATAGTATTTAATTTCTTTATTTTTATTTTACTCCTTTAAATTTCTTTTTTTTTTTTTAATTTATTTATTTGACAGAGATCGCAAGTAGGCAGAGAGGCAGGCAGAGAGAGGAGGAAGCAGGCTCCCCGCTGAGCAGAGAGCCCGATGCGGGACTCGATCCCAGGATGCTGGGATCATGACCTGAGCCGAAGGCAGAGGCTTTAACCCACCGAGCCACCCAGGCGCCCCTCCTTTAAATTTCTTAAGCATGAAAATAAATTATGTATTTATGGTCTAAAACTAATGTACCTATAAAACATTTTTTCCATAACCACAATAACATTGCATGCAACAAAATATTTTTAATATTATCTAATGCCAGTCCATATTCAGATTTCTCTAATTATTTTTCCCCCCTAAGTCCTTTATAGCTGGTTTATCTAAACCACGGTATAATCCATGACCACTGTTTACATTCAGTTAGACCTCTGAAGTCTCTTTTAATCTAGAAAAATCCCCCCTTTTTAATGACATTGGTTTACTGAGGAGATTAGGCCAGTTATCTTGAGCATATGCCTCCTCTGGGTGTGTTTCTATGTGTGATAGCCTTATTTCTCTATTCCCTATATAATGAAAGCATTTATGAGGTGGGGCATAAGCATCTTTAACAAGACTACCAAATAAAGTAGTATGTGTTTAATATTGTGTCACATCCGTAGATATACAGTAGATTGCTTTCCTGCCAATTGGAGACAGCCTCTGTTTTTCCCTGTTTGGAGTAATCACTTGCTGAGCCCCTTTGTTAGTGAAATGTAAGTCACTTTTGAGAATTACGCAAGTTAAAATGTTGTTACCTAGTACAGAGCAGCTGTTCAGTAATAGGCAGGCTGCCTTTTCTGGAAGTGTAGGTGGGCAAAGGGATTTTCACAGC
This sequence comes from Lontra canadensis, assembly GCF_010015895.1. Lineage (NCBI taxonomy): Eukaryota > Metazoa > Chordata > Mammalia > Carnivora > Mustelidae > Lontra > Lontra canadensis. The sequence goes on along the minus strand of NW_022631094.1, from coordinate 3,006,767 downwards.
ATAAATAGAGATACAGATAAAAGTTTATTCCTTTTGGGTATTGTCCTCACATTAGAATTCACGGGTAAACTTTGAACTCCTATCTTACTTGCAGAGAGGATAGACCAGGGCCTTTGTTACATATAACTTAAGTTTTAGCTAGAAAGTAGAATGCTGATCCCAGTGTAATGACAGCAGTTTAGCACATGAGGGAGATAGCTAACCTAGCCAGACTAGGTTTTGAAGACTTGGAGTAGTAATGATAGAAGTATAGTTGATTACAGGATTGTTTCATTGCTGGTCCAAAAGGATAGTGGTTTTTATTTTTTAAAGCCTTGGATCATTCAGTCTTAAACCATGATTGTGGAGTATATGAGCTCCATAAGTGATAAATTGTTGAAAAGTTGAATAATATGTAGAGAAATTTTAAAATTATTTTTACTTATTAAGGAAAACATTTCAAAACACTGGGTTTATTTCTGGGGAAGACAACAATGTGTTAATAATACCGATTCTGTTGGAACCCAGTTTTTCATGTCTGGTTGTCTTTCTTGCATAATACTGTCAACAAGTTGAGTTTTCCTAAACACACAGGTAAGTAGGTGGCTTAATACCAGAATGCCTCCAGGTGACAACAGCTGGAATTGTTTATTTCACTGTTTCTTTTCCTACTCTATCTTGTTTTTACCTATCCCTCTCTCCAACCCACACTTCTTGTTGGTTTTTTGTTTTTTTTTACAGCTACCATGAATATAACATCATGGTCTTTGGCTTAAGAATGTCACTGACACTGTCCACTGACTTCCATTTTATTAACCATCTTTTTTTTTTTTTTTAATGTAATTCCTACATATGCTCACTCATAACTCTCTTGGGGAGATAAAAACAAAGAGCTTCTTCGAAGCAGAAGCTAAATAAAAAGAAAAGCGATCAAATCATTTAATTATTGCCATCTTTTTAATTGGGGGCAAGTGGTCTAAGCTATTGGCTAAAATGTTTTTAAATATATTGGTATGTTTTATTTACTTGTTTCATTCTTTTCATGATTTTTTTAAACTAATTTATATAAATTTTTGCATCTATTTTCAGGTGTTGAAAATAATTGAAGAATGAAGAGGACATAATATCAAGCAGAGTCATTCAGTGACTATAACCTCTACCCCCTGGGAATTGTAGAATTATAACCCTTTTTTAATGTATAAATTATACCTGGCCTGTACAGCCGTTTCCTACCCACTCTTCTTGTAAACTCTGCTGCTTCCCAACACAACTAGAGTGCAATTTTGGCGTCTTAGGAGGGGAAAAGATGACAGTTTACAACTGTGGTTCTATTTATTACACAGTTTGTCTTTTGTGTCTTAAATTTAGTCTTCACTGTGCCAAGCTAATTGTACCATATAGGATTGTGCTTTTTGTACTTGTCTTTTGTTTGTTTGTTTGTGTTTGTTTTTTAATCTCAGTTTAAGTTACCTAGCTGCTACTGCTTCTTACTTTTCTTAATAAAGTGTCTTCCTTACTTTAGGGAAAATGGAACAATTAGATTAAATGTCTTTAATTTCACCACCTAAAACACTACATACCCACAAAATATATCAGGTCAGTACTGTACTTTAAAATCCCTTGAAATGATTTCAGAGTTAAAATTATTTGTACTGTGTCTGAAGTTTGCTTCTGAAAACTACTGTTTGAGCACTGAAACCTTAAAACTGCCTAACAAGGCATTTGAGACTGAGCACGGCTAATTAATTATCTTCATGAAATGCCTGTTACTGAATTATCTTTAATAGAAATATTTTATAATATCAAAAGCAAATCTCCATTTAAGAAAGAGGATTTGGAGAAGGAATTCTATTTCTCTTCCCAGTTCTATAATCAACATGGCGTGATGGAATGAAAACACTCTGCTTCATTCTGGTGAGCCTGTTAATTAATATAAGAATTAGACAGATACTGATTTGTCATCTTCATATAGTGAAATGAAGTAAGATACTACAGGATTAAACAGCATTTATATTCTTAACTACTGTATTGGTTGATCTAAATTTATAGCCAATGGAAATTGAGAAAAATTGTGGAGAACTTAATGGTGAGCTTATAAATCTATAGGTGAATTTTGGTCTGAAATCCCTGAGGTATTTTTAACCTGCTACCTAGAAATAGCAAAGTGCAAGTCACTAATAATCCTCAAAGAAATTTTGTTGGCTATAGCCCATAATTTGGTAATTTGTACTAAGTGTATCCGTTTTTGCCACTTCTTCCTCAGCTTATCAAACAACGTCAAAAGTTTTATTTTCAGAAGTTCAAAATGTAGTAGGGAGGGAGATTTAAATATTTGCCTCATCTGTGTGTGGGGTGACTATACCTATATTAGCAGAAATTTGCAGATAATGATGATTTTAAGGTGATTCAGTCAATAGAGAAAGTTGGAAAATTCTGTGTTAGGATCTGGCTGGCAGAATTAACTTTTTGAAAAAGTTTTATACACAGATATTTGTATTAAATTTGGAGCCATAGTCAGAAGACTCAGATCATAATTGGCTTATTTTTCTATTTAACTATTGTAATTTCCACTTTTATAATAGTTTTGATTTAAAAGATAAATTTATTTATTTATTTTTTTAACAGTCAAAAGTCCTTGCTGTTGTAGTCTGCAACCTTCAAAATGATGGTGTTGCTTTTCAGACTGGTCAAAAGAAACACTCCAGAAATTGAGATGAAAACTTGGTGTGCAGCAAGATTGAAGTAATACAGTTAACTTTAAAAAAAAAAAAAAAAAAAGAAGTGCTATAGCCTATTTATGGTGATAGTTTTCTAAATGGAAAACTGTTGGGCTGCATTTACATAGACATTTGTATTTTGTTTCAAAAGAAAGCTTGCTTCTTTGGCAGTATTTTTAAATGAAGCAGAATTTTTTTTCTCTTTTATCTGAACATTATGGTAGTTTCATTCTTGTAAGATGTATCACGGGTATTGGTGCTGTGTAACAAACAATTGTAATTAGCATGTGGTTCAGAATTCACAATGTTAGGGTTTTTTAAAATATTGAAATGGTTCTTTTCTATTTATAATTTCAGACTTTCACAAAGTGTACAAAGAATTTCATAAATTAGTTTTCAGTGAACTGCTCTTTTTGCTATGGTAGGTCATTAAACACAACATTTACTCTTATAAAATTTCTGATCATCTAGAACATTGACACGTTTCAATTTGCGGTGTCTTTTTTTTTCTTTTTTTCTTTTTTTTTGACTGACTATTAACGTTCCTCTGAATGGTATTGATAAATGGTTCAGAAGAGAAACTCAATGAAATAAAAGTAATATTTATTCATGGTGATCAATTAAATTATTTGTCTAATTTAAGCAAGCTACTGTTCATAACTTTCAATTTGATATAAGGTGACAGAAAAGAATCTGAATATACCTGTGGAATATGTTGGTTTATTTTCAGTGCTTGAAGATACACTCAAAAGATAATTGGTTTGGGAAGACGCCATATAATCTTTAAGTTTTAAGTTAACCTGCATGCTGTAAATGTGTTTTATGTTTAAATAAAGAGGAAAAATTTTTTGAAATGTAGTAACTTTCTTAAAACTTACTTAGTGAAGTATTAGGTTGATTTCATATGACTGAGTGGCCTTTGTCTTGTAGGTGGTGACTATTCATTTATATTTTGTTTCCTAATGTATTGCATACTCTTTGGACACTGGGTATTAAGGATGTAGGCTAAAAAATTAAGAACCAGAAGTGAATCCACAATCTCACCTGTTACTTTAGTGTAGCCTTCCTGCGTGGTTCTGCTCATCTGAGCCTGATTGTTTTATTAACATCTCTAAGAAGTGTTTGTTTTTCAATACTTACTCAGTGGTCCTTAATGGTCATTCAGGCCTAGCTGGAGAAAACTAAAGAAAGACTATTCATGAATTCTAGTGGTTGATTTGGCTTTTTGTTGGGGATGGGGAAGAGGGATAATAATCTTAAATTCTTTGTTATAGAAATGTTTAATCACATAAAAGCATGTAGTAAATGATGAAGATCCAAGTACCTATCACTCCATTTCAATAGTTAATTGGCTCGTGGCTAATCTTGTTCCATCCATAACCACACTTGTGTGTCCCCTCCCCCCTATTATTTTGACGCAATCCCAAATGTCATATGCATTTATTCGTAAGTATTTCAGCATATATATTAAAATACATACTCTTTAAAACACAAAAAAATTTCCTAAACAAAATTTCAATGTTTATAAACTCTTTGAATCAAGACCCAATTATAATCCATATACTAGAGTAGTGTCCCCTCCATTTCTCTTTCTCATTTTTTTCTCCTTGTAATTAGTTTATGAGGAAAACGGGTTATTTGTCCTGTAGAAATTCCCATATTTTGATGATTGCATTCCTTTGATACTAACGCCTCCGTCCTTTGTATTTCCTTGGAAAGTAAATTTATCCTGGATCTAGAGACTTCAGATTCAGATTGTTGTTTTTGTTGGCGTAGGGGGCAGCATTATTTCATAGGTGCTGGTATTCCATCAGGTGGCACATAATGTCTAGTCTCTTGCTGGATTATTAACTGCCATTGATGATCAGTCCCTTTATCAATTTATTAGGGGTTACAGAATGGCAGTATTCTAATTTGATAATTATTTGTTAGCTGTCATAGAGAACTTTGCCTTCATCTACTATTTGTTTAACCAGTGGTATAGTTTGTATAGGAAAAACGGGGTAAATGATTCTTTTCCTTTACTTGAAAGTTTCAGAATTATCATTTCATTATCATCTGATAGTGATGACGAGTTGTGCCTTTTTTCCTTATTTTTTGTATGTTATTTGGTTATTATCTTTTAAGAGTGCTCTATGAGCCTCAAGTCATTTTTCCCTTTCATGGAGAGATTTAAATGGAAACAGATTCTTAATAAGGTTTATCTCCTACACTGGGTGCTAATGCAGTCTGTCTTATCAGGGTCTCAGTGTGCTAGCCACTTCTGTCTCATCCAGTTCAATAAGCTTAACAGTGTCGATGTGACCTTCTGTGGAATGACCAGGTACTCAGATTGCTTCAAACTTAGAATAGAGGGTAGGAGAGTTAACACGGGCCTGGAGCAAAATTGTACATGTATGTTGTCTGCTACATGTGAATGTAAACTGCTTTTTGGTCCTCTTGTAATCTGAAAGGAGCACATCGCATACTGATTTGGCTGGTAGGTGTGGGAAGGGAGGGCACCACAGATTCAGAGGCTTCTGTTTGGCTTCTGGCATAGCCAGTGTCCTGCAGGCCAAAGGTGCATGTGGGGAGTCCTGCCACTTACGGAGTATGTCAGTTCTGGTTACACTTGCAGAAACAGGGAAATGACCGAAGGGTCAAGTCTGCAGAGCATATGCATTTTTTTTTTTTTAAGCTATTCTATATATTACTCTTCCTCTTGGTAAGTGTACTCTTTAATCCCCATCACCCCTCCTTAACCTCCCCTCTGGTAACCATCAATTTGTTCTCTGTAGTTAAGAGTCTGTTACTTGGTTTGTCCACTCTAATATTTCCTTGTTTCATTAGTTTTCTTAAGTTCCACATATAAGTGAAATTGTATTTGTCTTTCTCTGATTTTGTTTAGCATTATACTCTCTAGGTCCATCCATGTTGCAAATGACATTTCATTCTTTTTTTATGGATTGGTAATATTCTTATATACGTACACACACACGCGGTATCTTTATCCATTCATCTGTCATTGGACACAGGCTGTTTCCATTCTTTGGCCATTGTACATAGTGCTGCAATACATAATAGGGGAGCATGTAGCCCTTTGTTTTTTGTTTTTTGTTTTGTTTTGTTTTGTAATTTGGGGATAAAAACCAATAGTACAGTTACTGGATGATAGCACCGTACTATTTTTAACATTTTGAGGAACCTCCATACTGTGTTCTACCATGGCTGCACCAATCTGCATTCCTACCTACAGTGCAAGAGCATTCCCTTTTCTCCACATCCTTACCAATACCTGTTTTCTTCTGTCTTTGAATTTAGCCATTCTGATCGTTGTGAGGTGATCCCTCATTGTGCTTTTGCTTTGTATTTCCCTGATGATGAGGGATTTGAGCATCTTTTCATGGGTCTGTTGGCCATATGGATGTCGTTTTTAGAGAAATGTCTTCTGTGTGTTTTTAAGTTGGATTATTTAAGTGTTATATAGGGTTGTTGTTGTTTTTTTTTTAAGATTTATTTTTAGAACAAGCAAGTGGGAGGAAAGGGGCAGAGGGAAAGAATCTCAAGCAGACTCTCCACTGAGCACGGAGCCCAGTGCAGTGTGCGATCTCAAGATCCTGATATGACATGAGCCGAAATCAAGAGTCAGACACTTAACTAACTGAGCCAGCCAGGTGCCCTGTATCGATTCTTTATATATTTTGGATGCTAACCCTTTATCAGATATATAATTAGCAAATACCTTCTCCCATTCGGTGAACTTTTAGTTTTGTTGACTGTTTTCCTGTGCAGAAGCTTATTTTGATGTAGTGCTAAAAAGGTTTTTATTTCCCTTGCTTAGGAAGGGAGATTTAACTCCCTTGGGAGACTTGACTAGAAAGATTGTTGTTATGGCCAATGTCAAATTATTGACTGTGCTCTCTTTTAGGATTTTTATGGTTTCATGTCTCACATTGAGGCTCTTAATCCATTTTTTTTATTAACATATAATGTATTATTTGTTTCAGGGGTACAGGTCTGTGTATCATCAGTCCTCCACAATTCACAGCACTCACCATAGCACATACCCTCTCCATTGTCCATCACCGAGCTGCCTTATCCTTCCCACCTGCCTCCTCTCCAGCAGCCCTCAGTTTGTTTCCTGAGATTAAGAGTCTCTAATGGTTTGTCTCCCTCCCTGGTCCCATCTTGTTTCATTTTTCCCTCCCTTCCCCCACCCAGGACCCCCTGCCCTGCCTCTTAAATTCCTCATACCAGAGAGAGCATATAATCGTTCTCTTTCTCTGATTGACTAAATTCACTTAGCGTAATACCCTCTAGTCCTAGCCATGTCATTGCAAATAGCAAGATTTCGGGGGTTTTGATGACTGCATAGTATTCCATTGTGTGTGTGTGTATACACCACATCTTTTTCCATTCATCTGTTGATGACCATCTAGGCTCTTTCCATAGTTTGGCTATTGTGGACATTGCTGCTATAAACCTTGGGGTGCATGTGCCTCTTCTGATCACTACATTTGTATCTTTAGGGTAAATACCCAGTAGTACAATTGCTCAGTCGTAGGGTAGCTCTATTTTCAACTTTTAGAAGAACCTCCATACTGTTTTTCAAAGTGGCTGCACCAGCTTGCGTTTCCACCAACAGTGTATGAGGGTTCCCCTTTTTCTGCATCCTTTCCAACACCTATCATTTTCTTACTGGTTAATTTTAGCCATTCTGACTAGTGTGAAGTGGTTTCTCACTGTGGTCTTGATTTGTATTTCTGTGATGGCAAATGATGTTGAGCACTTTTTCATGTGTCTATTGGCTATTTGGATGTTTTTGCAGAAATGTCTGTTCATGTCTTCTGCCTATTTCTTGGATAATTTGTTCTTTGGGTGTTGAGTTTGGTAAGTTATTTCTAGATTTTGGATACTATCCCTTTATCTGATGTCATTTGCAAAAAATCATCTCCCATTCTGTCAGTTGTCTTTTGGTTTTGCTGACTGTTTGCTGTGCAGAAGCTTTTTATTTTGATGAAGTCCCAAGAGTTCATTTTTGCCCTTGCTTCTCTCGTGTTGGCGATGTTTCTAGGAAGAAGTTGCGGTAGCTGAGGTCGAAAAGGTTGCTGCCTATGTTCTCCTCAAGGATTTTGATGGATTCCTGTCTCACATTGAGATCTTTCATCCAGTTTGAGTCTGTTTTTGGGTGTGGTGTAAGGAAATGGTCTAGTTTCATTCGGCCTGTGGCTGTCCAATTTTCCCAACACCATTTGTTGAGGATGCTGTCTTTTTTCCTTTCAACATTCTTTCCTGCTCTGTCGAAGATTAGTTGACCATAGAGTTGAGGTTCTATTTCTGGGCTCTCTATTCTGTTCCATTGATCTATGTGTCTGTTTTTGTGCCAGTACCATACTGTCTTGATGATTACAGCTTTGCCCTAGAGCTTTAAGTCTGAAATGGTGATGCCACCAACTTTGGTTTTCTTTTTCAACCTTCCTCTAGCTATTCGGGGTCTTTTCTTATTCCATATAAGTTAAAGCATTATTTGTTCTGTTTTTTAAAAGTTGACGGTATTTTGATAGGTATTGCTTTAAATGTGTAGGTTGCTCTAGGTAGCGTAGTTTCACAATATTTGTCCTTCTAATCCATGAGCATGGAAAGTTTTTCCATTTCTTTGTGTCTTCCTCAATTTCTTTCATGAGCACTTTATAGTTTTCTGAGTACAGATTCTTTGCCTCTTTGGTTAGATTGATTCCTAGATATCTTATGGTTTGGGGTACAATTGTAAATGGGATTGACTCCTTAATTTCTCTTTTTTCTGTTTTATTGGTGGTGTATAGAAATGCAACTGGTTCTGTGCATTGATTTTATATCCTGACACTTTACTGAATTTCTGTATGAGTTCCAGCAGTTTTGGAGTGGAGTCTTTTGGGTTTTCCACATAAAGTATCCTATCATCTGCAAAGACTGAGAGTTTGACTTCTTCATTGCCAATTTGGATGCCTTTTATTTCTTTTTGTTGTCTAATTGCTGAGGCTAGGACTTCTACTACTATGTTGAATAGCACTGGGGATAGTGGACAGCCCTGCTGTGTTCCTGACCTTAGGGGAAAAGCTCTCAGTTTTTCCCCATTGAGCATGATATTGGCTGCTGGTTTTTCATAGATGGCTTTTATGATATTGAGGTATGTACCCTCTATCCCTACGCTGTGAAGAGTATTGATCAAGAAGGGATGCTGTACTTTGTCAAACCCTTTTTTCAGCATCTTCTGGGAGTATCATATGGTTCTTGTTCTTTCTTTTATTAATGTATTGATTCACACTAATTTGTGGGTGTTGAACCAACCTTGCAGCCCAGGAATAAATCCCACTTGGTCCTGGTGAATAATCCTTTTAATACACTGTTGTATCCTATTGGCTAGTATTTTGGTGAGAATTTTTGCATCCATGTTCTTCAGGGATATTGGTCTGTAATCCTTTTTGATGGGGTCTGGTTTTGGGATCAAGGTGATGCTGGCCTCATAAAATGAGTTGGGAAGTTTTCCTTCCATTTCTATTTTTTGAAACAGTTTCAGGAGCATAGGTATAAATTCTTCTTTAAATGTTTGGTAGAATTCCCCTGTGAAGCCATCTGGCCCTTGGGCTCTTGTTTGCTGGGAAATTTTTGAGGACTGGTTCAATCTCCTTACTGGTTATGGGTCAGTTCAGATTTTCTATTTCTTCCTGGTTCAGTTCTGGTAGCTTATACGTCTCTAGGAATGCATCCATTTCTTCCAGATTGTCAAATTTGCTGGCCTATTGTTGCTCATAATATGTTCTTATATTTGTATTTCTTTGGTGTTGGTGTTGAGCTCTCTCTCCTCTTTAATTCATGATTTTATTAATTTGGGTCTTTTTTCGTTTTGATAATCTGGTCGGGGGGTTATCAGTCTTAGTAATTTCTTTCAAAGAACCAACTCCTAGTTTCGTTGATCTGTTCTAGTGTTCTTTTGGTTTCTATTTCATTGATTTCTGATCTTTATTTTTTTTTCTTTTAAGAGTTTACTCATTCATTTGATAGAGCCACAGATAGAGAGGGGGGAGTGGGAGAGAGAAGCAGGTTTCCCACAGAACAGGGAACCCGATGTGGGGCTCGATCCTAGGACCCCGAGATCATAACCCAAGCTGAAGGCATACACCTAACGACTGAGCCACCCAGGCATCCCTGCTCTGATCTTTTCATTTCTCTTCTGCTGGGTTTAGGCTTTATTTGCTGTTTGTTCTCCAGCTCCTTTAGGTTGTGTGTTTGAGACCTTTCTTGTTTCTTGAGAAAGGCTTGTATTGCTATATACTTTCATCTCAGGACTGCCTTTGCTGTATCCCAAAGATTTTGAACAGTTGTGTTTTCATTTTCATTTGTTTCCATGAATTGATTCTTAATTCTTTAATTTCCTGGTTGAACCACTGATTCTTTAGTAGTAGGATGGTCTTTAGTCTCCATATATTTGAGTTCTTTCCAACTTTCCTCTTGTGGTTGAGTTCTAGTTCCAAAGCACTGTAGTCTGAAAATATTCAGGGGATGATTCCAGTCTTTTGGTACTGGTTAAGACTTGATTTGTGACCCAGGATGTGATCTATTCTGGAAAATGTTCTATGTACACTAAGAAGAATGTATATTCTGTTGTGTTAGATGGAATGTTCTGAATATATCTGTAATGTCCATCTGGTCCAGTGTGTCATTTAAAGGCTTTATTTCCTTATGGATCTTTTGCTCAGATGATCTGTCTATTTCAATGAGGAGGGTGTTAAAGTCTCCTGCTATTATTGTCGATGTGTTTCTTTGATTTTGTTATTAATTGGTTTATATAATTGGCTGCTCCCATGTTAGGGGCAGAGATATTTAAAATTGTTAGATCTTCTTACTGGACAGAACCTTTAAGTATAATATGGTGTCCTTCTTCATCTCATAGTCTTTGGCTTAAAATCTAATTTATCTGATACAAGGATTGCTACCCCAGCTTTCGTTCAATGTCCATTAGCATGGTAAATTGTTTTCCACCCCCTTACTTTAAATCTGGAGGTGTCTTTGGGTCTAAAATGAGTTTCTTGTAGACAGCATATTGATGGGTCTTGTTTTTTATCCATTCTGATATCCTGTGTCTTTTGATTGGGGCATTTAGCACATTTACATTCGGAGTACTATTGAAAGGTATGAATTTAGTGCCATTGTATTGCCTGCCAGGTGCCTGTTACTGTCTATTGTCTCTATTCCTTTCTGGTCCGTTACTTTTAGTCTCTCTCTTTGCTTAGAGGACCCCTTTCAATATTTCCTGTAGGGATGGTTTGGTGTTTGCAAATTCCTTTAGTTTTTGTTTGTCCTGGAAGCTTTATATCTCTCCTTCTATTTTCAATGACAGCCTAGCTGGGTATAGTATTCTTGGCTGCATATTTTTCTCATTTAGTGCTCTGAATATTTCACACCAGTCTAATATTCCTACTGTTGTATGTTCGAGACTCTTGTCCCGAGCTGCTTTCAGGATTTTCTGTTTGTCACTGAGACTTTTAAGTTTTACTACTAGATGATGGGGTGTGGACCTATTTTTACTGATTTTGGGGGGGGGGGTTCTCTGTGCCTCCTGGATTTTGATGCTTGTTTCCTTGCCAGCTTAGGGAAATTCTCTGCTATAATTTGCTCCAATATGCCTTCTGCCCCCCTCTCTCTCTTTTCTTCTTCTGGGATCCCAATTATTCTAGTATTGTTTTGTCTTATGGTTTCTCTTATCTCTCGAATTCCCTCATGGTCCAGTAGTTGTTTGTCTCTCTCTCTCTTTTTTTTTTTTTTTTTTTCCTGCTGCTGTGTTCTCCATCTTTGGTCTTCTATATCACTAATTATCTCTTCTGCCTCATTTATCCTAGCAGTAAGAGCCTCCCATTTTTAGTTGCACTTCATTAATAGCTTTTTTTATTTCAATTTGGTTATATTGTAGTTCTTTTATTTCTTCAGAAAGGGATTTTATTTTTCCAGAAAGGGATTCTCTAGTATCTTCTATGGTTTTTTCAAGCCCAGCTAGCATCTTTATAATTACTATTCTGAACTCTAGTTCTGACATCTTACTAATGTCTGTATTGATTAGGTCCCTAGCCATTGGTACTGCCTCTTGTTCTTTTTTTTTTTTTTTTTTTGAGGTGAGTTTTTCCACCTTATCATTTTAGCCAGAGAAGAACAGATGAATGAGAACAAAATACTAAAAAGGTAGTAACAACCCCTGAAAAATATCCCTTAACCAAATCAGAAGAGACCCGAAACCAGGTGGAGAAGAAAGGGGGAGGGGAATATAAATATACACACATATGGTATATATATGTATATATATATGTATGTATATATATGTATATATATATATGTGTGTATATTTATATTCCCCACATATATATATATGTGTGTGTGTGTATATATACATATATATGTGTGTGTATATATACACACACACACACACACACACACACAAATAAGGGTAAACATGATGGAGGGATGTAATATGACTGTAAAGAGGAAAATTAAAAAGACTTTAAAAAAGGAATTGATAAGTTGTTTGAAAAAAAGAAAAAAAAAAAAGATCAGGCTAGAGACTGGAACAAAGCCATACACTAGATTTAGGGTATATTTTGATCTGTTAGAAGAAACTATATCCCAAAATTTTAAAGAAAGAAAAACTTAAATGTATATAAAAAATAAGATTAAATACAATGAAGGGATAGAATATGATTACAACAATGAAAATTTTAAAAGATTTTTTAAAAGGTATTCATAAGATAAAATAGTTTAAAAAGGTTAAAATAGGAAAGAAGAAAAACTAAAAAATAGAATAAGAAAATTTTTTTTAAAAATTTAACTTTGAAAAACTGAAAAATCATGGGGAAAAAAGCCATGAATTCTATGTGCTGTATTCCCCTTGCTCTGAAGTTTTGCAATTCTCATTGATCAGTGAACTTGGTCTTGGCTGGATGTTCTTGTTGACTTCTGAGCGGTGGGCCTGTTACAGTGATTCTCAACATGTCTTTGCCCAAGGCTGAATTGCACCGCCCTTGCCAGGGGCCAGGCTAAGTAATCTGCTCAGTTTTGCTCTTGGTAGCTTTTGTTCCCTGATCACTTTCCGTACAGCTTTGGAGGATGAGAATGAAGATGGTAGCCTCCCATCTCTGGCCATAGAGGACCTGAGAGCTCAGGGTCCCAACACTTCAGTGAGTCCTCAGAGAAAGCAGTCAATCCTTCCCATCTCCCTGGTCTCTGGCTGCACTCTGCTCATCCAGCCTGTGATTGAGCGTTTCTATCTCTGGTGCACAGCCTTGTTTGGAGTCTTCAAACCCATCCAATTTCTGCAGCGTGCTCCTGTGCTGCTACTCCCGGGGAAGGAAGGTGAGCTTCCCTATATCTGCCAGTTGTGGGGTCCCTGCTTGAAGAGTAGTGGCATGACAGTGCCAGGGATCACAGTTTATGGCAACCCCGAGCTAAGAGCTCACTCCTCAGCTCCATCTCTGCAGCCAGCTTCCCCTCTCTGATACCTGGGAGCTCTGTCACACTCAGGCATCCCCAATCTTCCTGTGACCCTTAGAGTCCTGAACCACAACTGTCCCTGTGAGGGCTTCCCTCCCCCCACCCCACTCCTGCTTAGCCTCTGGAGTGAAGTCCCTTAGTGGAGCAGATTTCTAAAAGCTCCGAATTTGTGACTCTGCTGCTCTGCCACTTGCTGGGAGCCAGCCCCTATCCCCGCAGTCTCTCTCCCTGTATATGGCCTCGGATTCACTTCTCTGCGTGTCCTACCTTCCAGAAACTGGTCGATTTTCTGTTCCTAGAATTGCTGCTCTTCTCTTTGATCTCCTGTTGAGTTTGTAGGTGTTCAGAATGGTTTGATAACTATCGAGCTGAATTCCTGGGACCCCATGAAATTTAGGTCTCCTACTCCTCTGCCATTGCTCCTTCCTTAATCCATTTTTTGGTCTATTTTTGTGTGTGGTGAAAAAAAGTGTCCAGTTTTCCTAACACTGTTAAAGAGACAGTCTTTTTCCAATTGCATATTCTTTCCTCCTTTTTGAAGATTAACTGACCACATAATTATGGATTTATTTCTGGGTTTTCTGTTCTGTTCCATTGATCTGTATGTCTATGCTAGTGCCATACTGTTTTGATCATTACAGCTTTGTAATATAATTTGAGGTCTGGAATTGTGGTATCTCCAGTTTTGTTTTTCTTTTTCAAGATTGCTTTGGCTATTCTAGGTCTTTTGTGGATCCATTCAAATTATAGAATTGTTTCTAACTCTGAAAAATGCTGTTAGTATTTTGATAGGGATCACATTACATTTGTAGATTGCTTTCGGTAGCTAGACATTTTAACAATATTCTTCCAATCCATGAGCTTATGCTGTTATAATATGAGCACTTATATATACATTTATAACTTGGCCAGTACTTACTATTTTTAAGTTATTATTACTGTGCCTATTACTTATTATTTTTAAGTTATTACTGTGCCTATATATGAACCCCTCCCTCCCACCATGATGATGCTTCAGATTTCTGGGTGTCAATATCCACTCCTACCTGTGTCTGATAGCCCTCCCTCAAAATATGTGGGTATTCCCCTTTCTCCATTGTACAGTTCTGAATAAATGGCCTTAATTCCTTTTGGCGCCAGATAGGCAAGTGTTTTAGTCTGTGCATGCTATGTTGTTGCCAGGTCCTTCTTGCTGGGTTCTCAACCTTTTATTTGTGTGTTCTGAGTTATAAAACTAGCTTGGCTAACTGGGGAAGGGATTGTGACTTTATGAGGGCAACTACCCTCGGCTTCCCTGTCATCTTCCATCATTAATATTCTGATGGTAAAAACTGACCATATATGTTGCCCTACACATACTGTATTCTATTAGTCATATCTATAATTCTCTGTGAGTCCATCTCCTTGGCTGCCAGGCCAGCCCCCTGTTGCACAGTATGATAATTATATCCATCTGTCTTATGGTAGGCACCACCACCTGGCATTTATATTGGAGAAGGTGGGGAGAATTTCATCCCCTCCATTGCTACCAGTGAATCTAGTTCTATGACAGGTATCAGTCCTACCCTATAGAAGAGAGCCACTGTTGAACTTTTTACCTTAACCAAGTGATTGCCAGTGATACATGTGGGTATCTTGTACTCCTCATATGTGAGGAGGGCACTTCACCAGTGTTATTGTCCCCCAAAACTCCTAACCCCAGTCTAATTGTGAAAAGAACACCACACAAACCAGTTAGAGGATCATTCTACAAAATGCTAACCAGTACTCTTCCAAAGTGCCATGGTCATGAAAAGCAAGGAAAGACAAACTGTCACAAATGACAGGAGACTAAGGAGACTTGACAACTAAAAGCAGTGTGGTATCCTAAGACTAGATCCTGGAACAAAAAGACATCAATGGAAAACCTGGTGAATAAGTAACATACCAGTTAATTTCTTAGTTCTGATGCACTGCTGATGTAAGATGTTAACATTAGGAGAAACTGGGTAAAGGGTATAAGGGAATCCCCTCTATTACCCTTACAACTTCATAAATCTAAAATTATTCTGATATAAAAGCCTTATTTAGGGCACCTGGGTGGCTCAGTGGGTTAAAGCCTCTGCCTTCGGCTCAGGTCATGATCCCAGGGTCCTGGGATCGAGCCCCACATCGGGCTCTCTGCTCTGCAGGGAGCCTGCTTCCTCCTCTCTCTCTCTCTCTCTCTCTCTCTCTGCCTGCCTCTCTGCCTACTTGTGATCTCTGTCTGTCAAATAAATAAATAAAAATCTTAAAAAAAAAAGCCTTATTTAATAATTTATAAAGCCACAAGGTATGGAGATGACAGCAATAACATTCTAGAAGCTGGAAAGCAAAACTTAGCAGACCCCAAAAACCTGACTCCTAAGCCAACAGTGGGGAATGCCAAGAAGCAGCCCAATATCCCCCCATGGAACTCCCAAATGTTCATGAATATGATACCAGGTACCAGCAGAAGGAGCCTGAATATAGCATTAGTTGAAAGTATTTAGGACTTTCAGTTTGATCCCCAGATGGGGCCTTCAGTACTACACAGTTTGGCAACTGCCTCTCCAACATCCCTACACAAGCCTGTGTGTTCATTTAGAAGGGGTGAAATGGAGGGTCTCTATACTAGGAAACACCCGGAAGAGTTGAGGGTAAAGTGACCCGCTGAGAAGGAGTAAGAAGCATGCCAGGTATTAAATTATTGCCTCTAATCCCCATATTCACCCTTAATTCACCCAATTCCTATGTTAAAGGCCCAACCCGTAGTACCTTAGAATGTGACCTTACTTGGATGATGGGGTCTTTTCAGAGGTAATCAAGTTAAAGGTCACCAGAGTGTCTCTAATCCGATATGTCTGGGGTCCTTGTAAAAGACTAATCTGACACAGAGGGAAGATGGTGTGAAGAGACACAGGAAGAACACAGTCATTTACAACCCAAGGAGAGGCCTGGCACAGAACCTTCCCTCGGCCCTCAGATGGAATCGACTCTGTCAACACCCTGATTTTGAACTTCCAGACTCCTCAGTTGTGAGACCATAAATTTCTATGAAGTCAGGCTGTGGGACCTTAATTATGGCAGCCGTAGCAAACTAATACAACTGGCTACACTACAATATTGAGCTGTACCCTGCCCCCGTTTCTCCTTTTCTCCTTTCTTAGCTGGCATGCCTTAGCTTGCTTTTCCTTGTTAATACCACCCAGTTGTTAGTGGTGTGTTTGTTGTGGTTTTGGGTAGAGACATCCAGTGGCTCGTAGCCGCAGGGTGCACAGTCTCTTAAGAGAGCTTGCAGCCCTGACCACATGACTGCCTCTGGCCGCTGGATGGGCTTCCAAAGCCCTGACTCCCTCTGTGAACCTACCCTTCAGCCTCATGGAGAGGCATCTCCTACTCGCCTAGCCTCCCGAGTAGGATTGTTCTAGGCTCACCCCTTTTATATCCCAGTGATACATGGTTCTTCTCAATCCCAGTCATGGTTCCCTGCTTGCCAGCCCTGTCCTGACTGCAGTCCAGAGGGATGGTTCCTGCTCGCCTGGGAAGCCTAGCAAACTTCACCATCCAGTGGGCTGCAATCACACCACCAATGAGATCTGAATCCCAGACATGGGGGTGCAGGGAGGCCTTCTAAGTGTGTTTCTTTTTTGGGTACTCTCAGCCCTAGAGTGTTCTTTAAAGTTGTATGTACCCGTTTATACTTAATCCCTTTGGACCATGACTGATACAGAAAGTAATATGAAAGTTTATAATCAGAATATTTAGAACTGGGCAACTGAATGGCTCAGTCCTTAAGCGTCTGCCACCGGCTCAGGTCATGATCCCAGGGTCCCGGGATCGAGCCCCGCATTGGGCTCCTTGCTCAGAGATGCTTCTCCCTCTCTGCCTGCTGCTCCCACCCCCCTGCTGTGCTCTCTCTCCTCTCTGTCAGATAAATAAATAAAATCTTTAAAAAAAAAAAAAAAAAAGAACTTCAGCCCTTTTCCCCTCACTTGGCTACCTGAATGCTAGCCACCAGGCTTATGGTCCCCATCCAGAAGATAAGATTCTTCTGTGAAAAATTTGACAGCTGATACTGGGGATACCCAAGGAAGCAGTTTTAGAAATGTCAGTCAACAAATCCTACTTATATGAAGCAATTGCTTCCATTCAGCTTCTTTGTGTCCCCATCTTAAATATGTGCAGACGACCATGGATCATCAGCATTCGAGGAAAGCCTTTAAAGTGAAAGAATAAAAAAATTTTTTTTAAATAATAGGGAGAGAAGTGGGTCTATGAAGGGAGAAGAGAACATTTTAAAGAGCTACCACTAATATTCTCAGGTTTTGAAATAGTAAAAAACGTTTATCTCCACTAAAAATTGAATAAAAAGGGGCACCTGGGTGGCTCAGTGGGTTAAGCCTCTGCCTTCAGTTTAGGTCATCTCAGGGTCCTGGGATTGAGCCCCACATCAGGCTTTCTGCTCGGCAGGGAGCCTGCTTCCCCGCCCCCCTCTGCCTGCCTCTCTGCCTACTTGTGATTCTCTCTCTCTCTGTGTCAAATAAATATATAAAATCTTAAAACAAAACAAAACAAAAAACCAAGGGACCATAAGAAAGAAATAGTCAGAAAACAAAAAGTCTTACCTTACTGAGAGGAAGAGGGTTAGGGTGTGTGTGTGTGTGTGTGTGTGTGTGTGTGTGTGTGGTGATGAAGAGGGTTCATGCCTCATCTTCCATAGTAACAATTGATAATGCTTAACCATGAATTGAATTATCAAGAAGCAAGGATTTGGAGATGAAAAAAATGAAGGTGGCTGCTTCTGGAGAGTGGAAAACAAGAAAGGTGGGGCAGGGATCACTTTTTAGTTTTATTTTGATTTGGGGGTGGGGGAACTACTGCTTTTTGAAACAAGTTTTCTAGAGCATGTTTGACTTTTCAGGGCTCAGCTTGGTATTCTGAGTGGCTTAACCACTCAGAACCAGAATTCTGACCTAAGAGAATTTAATTTGTTCATTTGTAGAACAATGAGTTGTCATTTGAAAACCTCAAAGGTGACTCTTCCATCTCTTATTGCTCTAACATTCTTTGATCCCAAGTAACTTTTTCTAGACTTATGAATATGACATCGGGTGCCTGCTTCAGCAGAACATATACTAAAAATTGGAACAATACACAGAAGATTAACATGACCCCCTGCACAGAGATTACATGCAAATTCATGAAGCATTCCATATTTTTAAGATGTTTCTGAGTTCAAATAAATATATTATATATACAAATATAAATAGATATATACATATCTCACATGTGAAGGGTTTATTTCAAATTAAGCCTTCATAATCATGGACTATATCTACAAAAACAAATCCACAAGTTCTCTCAAATGGAAGTAAACATTTATTGAAAGTACTTCCTTATTAAATAAATGCTTCCAAATTTTAAAAATTTAGAAGTTTTTTTTTTATTGTAAAACATACATAAAATTTACCATTTAAATCATTTTTAGGTGTACGATTCAGCGGTGTTGGAAGAGAAGTGCTTTTTAAAGAAAATGTATGTAAAAATTAGCTCAGGATTGGAATTGTGTCATGTTCTATACCAAAATATTTATTTAGTGTTGCTCATTTTATGTTAGCTTCATAAAATAAAGTTAACATTATAAACTTTCAAATGTTTCCACTGTAGGTAAGATTAGATGACAACTATTTAAAATATTCAAGAAATTAATTCATTTTTTTCACCCACTTAACAGTTGGGAGCCATTTGAAAAAAAAAAAAAAGTAATGTAACTAAATCTAAGCAATCCCAAATAAATGCCCATTGTTTCTTGAGAGAGAGAGAGACAAGACATCACCAGTATGAGCTACAGAAAACACCCACATTAACATCTTGGATATATTATTTTCTCGCTGAATAAAAAGTTAGCCACACAGCTTTTCTATACAATAACTGGAATTGTGCACAGTCCCTCTCCACACTGCTCTGAAAATGAACTTTTGTTTTATGCAGATGTAGGCGAATTAGAATGAACAAAAGGCACACATTTGAAGGCTGAGAACATTCAACTGAAAAGGAAAAATGGAATTTTCTTCCATAAGACATAACTGGTTTGCAGACTGATGTGCAGTGGGCAGGTTAGAAGGTTCCAGCTGTCCTGTCTTTAAAAGTGGCACCCCATCAGCAAGTATTTTCTAACTGCTCCTGCCAAGGTTGATGACAAGGCCTATCTGAAAGAAAAAACAGGAAAAAATGGAACCTCCTTCTGGTCTCTCTGGCCCAGTATTAGTGTCAAGGACCAACATCTTCCCACGGCCACTATCGCAATAGCTCGCTCATGTTAAGGTCTGAGCCACAGAGAATGGGGCCCACAAGGAGCTAATGGGGCTGGGAAAGTGCTGCAGACCTTTTCACAGAACATTTATGGGAGAGGAAGCCTGTGTAACCCTTCTTAAGAAGACTGATGGAACGATACTGGGTTGTTAGGAAAGTTGAGGCCAGATCGCTGAGCCTGGACACAGAGGCAACCACGAGCCCTTCCTGCCCCATCCACCCCACACAGTCTCCAAAAGGCTAAGTTCACTCTGACACCCAACAATAACTCCACTGAGACTATGAAGTGAGGAAAGAAACTGCACTATCTTACATGGTCACCGTTGTTGGTCACATTCCAGAATGATCGCACCTCTGCTCTGTCCAATTCCTGCTTGCTTCTTCATGCTTCTTCATTCAACCCTTAAACACAGATGCCCCCATTGCTTTTCTGGCAAAGCATGGTTTCTGACATGTGCTTTCATGATTCTAATGCAATCATCATCCATATGCTGATAAATCCAAAATCTCCCTCTCTAACCCTGATCTTTGTCTTGAATTTTAACTCCTATATCCAACAGCATGCAGACCTTATCCAGTGGAAGACCTCCCAGGCACTAAAAAACCCTCATACGTTATGTGTGTAAATAAACTGCCTAATCTTTTGACTTGAAATCTCTGGGGACAACTGTTTCATGGAATTTTGAGTTTTACCAAACTTAGAAAAGGTAATACATAGTACAAAAATATCACCACCAGTGAGGTCTAGGCCGGTGCCTTAGAATCAGTTTTTTTCTTCAGCAAAATGTACCACTGTTTCCATTAAGTGGAATATATAAAAGCTAAAATAGTCTTATGTCAGCTGAGGTTACATTTTGTTATCAAATGAGTTTGCACCAAATTGACAAGAAACTTAAGAGCTTCGTAGATGTTGGAATTGTGAATGAGTGATTATTGAATTTTATATGTCACACATATGACATTGAAGGGCAATTATCCCTAATATACACAGAGCTCTTAGAAATTAATAAGAAAAAGAGAGATGAAACCCAGAAGGAAATTGGACCAAGGACATGAATAGATCATTTAAAGATAGCATTTTTTAAAATGTTCAACCATACTAATTGCAAGTTGCAAAGATATGCAACTTGAAATTGTGAGATATTTCCTGCTTCTCAGATAAGGAGGAATAAATAATAATTTAGCAGAAGTATGGAGAAATATGCATTCGCATATACTATAAGTGAGTTAATATTTGTAAAGACCTTAGAACAGTTGCCTAGCACATAGTAAACTTCACGTAAGTTCTTGTTAAATAAATATTGGTAGACATTTTTATTGGTAAAAACTCAGGGGAAGACCACTTACCAACAATCGATATTAAAATTTCAAATGTGTATATTTTAATGATATCCAGCCCTCCAATTCTAAGAATTACACCATAATACTCAAAGTTATATTATATAGAAAGATGTTTGTTGAATTACTGTAATCATGAAATTTGGAAACATCACTGCCATCTTTGGTGGTTTGTTTCTCCTCAAGCTGGTAGGAAGGTGACCACGGCAGACCCAGGCAACACATCCAGACACATAAACATCCAGGGGAAGAAGAGAATGGCTTTCTGGGGCTCACTTCTAGGACTAGAAAAACTTTTCCTGGAAGATTCCCAGTAGACTTCTCTGTTCTCACTGGACATTTCTGGGGTCCAGGAAACCTTCCCATACCAATCCCCAGCAAAGGGAATGACATTACTCCAGGTCAGTGGTTCTCAAACATTTTTTATCTTGGGACCAACTCAGGTACTTAAAAATTAAGCATTTCAAAGGGTTTTTATTATTATGGGTTGTATCTATTACTAAAATTTCTAAATAATTATTAATTTAAAAACAACAATAAACCCACTGAATGTTAACATAAGTTAACATAGCTATATTTTCCAAAGCAAAAGCATTTTTAAAATAAAAAGTGTGTGTATTTAAGGTGTACAGCATGGTGATTTGATATACACGTAAGTGCTTACTACAATCACACTCATTACTAGTCCTCACATAGTTACCGTGTGTGCGATGAGAGCACCTGGAACCTGTTTTCTCAACAAATTTCCAGTATTCAATACAGTATTTTCAACTGTAGTCATGTTGTACGTTAGATCTAGACTTACTCATCCTATATAACTGCAACTTTGTACCCTTTGGCCAACATCTCCCCATTTCCCCCACTCTAGCCCCTGGAAACCACCTTTCGATTCTCTGCTTCTATGTATTTGACTTTTTTTAAGAGTCAACATAGAAGTGAGATCATGCAGTTTTTTGTCTGACTTATTTCACTTTGCATAATGTGCTCCAGGTTCATCCATGTTGTCACAAATGGCAAAGTTTCCTTTTTTTTTTTTTTTTTTTAAGGCTGGAGAATCTTCCATTGAATGTACATACCACAATTTCTTTATCAATTCATCCGTTGACAAAAACTTAGGTTGATTCCATGTCTTGGCTCTTGTGAATAATGCTGCAGTGAACAGGGGATTGCACATATCTCTTCAAGATACTGATTTCATTTTTGGGGGTGTTATATCCAGAAGAGGAATTGCTGGATCATATGGAAGTTCTGTCGTTAGCCGTAGCAAAAGCACTGAATGAGAACAGTGGCCTTGCTTTCCATTTTTGCAAATACCTTACTATTTGGCTTAGTGTTAAGACAGCTGGATTCTCATACATGCTTTTGCATTCATTCAATCTGTTGGAATCTGTTGGTAGAAGTATTTAAAAAAAAAAATCCAGCCTCATTCAGATATGTAGCCAGAAAAGGGAGAAACTCACAGACCCCTGAAAAGGGTCTCAGAAACCCCAGGTCTCTGGCTGCATATTAGGAACCGCTCTGCCTTATCACCAAAGGAGGGGCTGGGTCATTTTCTCCTAGAGCTTCCAGCTGTTAGGAGAGGGAGTGGAAACGTACACTAAGTGGTAATCTGCTAGGAAGGAGAGAGGAGAAAGCAGATACCGTCAGGAAGAAGGAGGGGTACTGATGGGACAACCAGTCATGCCCCTCTACAAACTTTTATTGAGAACACATCTAGAATTGGGGTAAATTATACCTAACATAAAATTTTCCATTTTAACCATTTTTAAGCGTATGGCCCTCTTCTCCAACCTCATCTCTGACACTCTCCCCTTGCTCACAACCCTCCAGCATATGAACCTTTCTGTTTTTCAAATATGCCAAGAGGTTCCATATCTCAGCCTTCGCACAGCCTCTTCCCTCTGCCTGAAAACCCCTGGAAACCCCTATCCTTCCCAAGGCTGGCTCTCTCCCCTCACTCAGGTCTTGCTTAAATGCAGGTGTTTCCTGAGTGCTGCTCCCAATCATTATCATATCTTGTTCTGAACTTTTCACAAATACTTCTTGAGCACCTACTACATGACAGGCTCTATTCTAACTGCTGGGGATAGAGTGGTGAAAAATACGCTAAAATCCTTACTTCTGGAGTGCCTGGGTGGCTCAGTCAGTTAAGTGTCCAACTCTTCATTTCAGCTTAGGTCATGATCTCAGGATCATGGGATCAAGCCCCATGTAAGGCTTGCACTCAGCTCAGGCTCTGCTTGAGACTCTCTCTCCCTCTCCTGCCCCCTACTCCTCCCCCCACCCATGCTATCTCTCTCTCTCTCTCTCACACACACACACACACTCAAATAAATAAAATCTTTTAAAAAATCCTTACTCCTACGAGGCTTATATTCTGGTGACTGTTTCCAAAGCACTAATCACTACAGCAATTACCTTGTTCATTTTTTTCAGTGTTTATTTCATCAGCTGGTCATTTCAGCATCATTTATAAATCGAAAGTTGGAAACAACCAAAATGCCTGATGATGGGAACTGGTTTAAAAAGTTATATCCTTATAATATAAAGTCGTATGTCTGTTTCGAAGAATGAGTAGGCCTATATATACTGCCATGAAAAGATGACCAAGATATACTTGTATCAGACACACCAACATATGCCTTCCCAGCTCCCTTGGCTCCAGCCGCCTGTCAGACCTCAGCTTCCTGTTCTACCTCAGTGTGTAGTTCCACCAGCAGGGCCCAACATAGTCCTGCACCTAGAACAGTAAGGCTCTCTCTTGCTGCCACTACGTGAACAGGAAAACCACATGCCCAGAGTTTCCACATGCTCCTGCTCCTTCTGGACTCAGATGAGGCCACATGGCAGAGTATTGGGTTCTGACATCCCAAATGGCCACACAAGAGGACAGGCGATGCAACTTTGAAGTGTGAAGGTTAACACCCCATGGGGAATGTTTGCCCTACGGAGTATTTCTAAAAGCTTTTCTTGACATGGTTTACAACTATCCGTATTTCTCATGTTCAAAATTAAAAATGAGAAAACTTCGAAGTATTTGTCAATTGATTTTAGACATCAATAAAAACTCATTCATTATATGCAAACACAAATCGCATATTTTATACAAAAACAAATATCTTTTCCAGACAAAAAAAATAAGCAAGAAGAGTGGTATTGCTTTACACATTGGCAGGTCTCTTTAAAACCTGGCTTAACAGAAAGCTCAATTCTCCTAACTGCTTCTGCATTCAATTTATTGCAGCATCTTGTTTTGGTTTAACTTTAGGAAGCTAATCTGCTTCATACAGAGTGTAGTTGGAAAAGGTAGACACAGCATTTTCAGATAACTGGATGTTCTTCTTTGATACTACACCAAAACTTGACAAGTATTAGTTTCTGAAAGGTTAGCTGCAGTGTGGAATCTGAAACCATATCAATGAGCTCTTTGTCCTCTGTTATGTTAAAATCCATTGTTCAGGGGCACCTGGATGGCTCAGTTGTTAAGCATCTGCCTTTGACTCAGGTCATGATCCCAGGATCCTGGGATCAAGCCCCTCATCAGGCTCCCTGCTCGGCGGGAAACCTGCTTCTCCCTCTCCCGCTTCCTCCTGCTTGTGTTCCCTCTCTCACTGTGTCTCTCTCTGTCAAATAAATAAACAAAATCTTAAAAAAAATGCACTGTTCATTTGTACTTTGGATGGATATTTCACCCATGTGTAATATTGATCTTGCAGACGCCTGAAAAAGTCTTAGTGATTCTCAAAAGCCCATGGACCACAATTTTGGAAGTGATGATTTATTTATTTACATGTTTATAGTTTGCTCCTCCCAACCGTCCCCTCCAGAAACTAAGCTTCATAGGAGGAGGAACATTGTTCCTCTTGTATCTCTTGCACCTGGAACAGGGTCTAGCTCATTGAAGGTTCTCAATAATCACTGGCTCAATGAATGCACTTCAGTGATTCTGTAAGAGAGGCATCCCATAAAGTTATCTTCTCATTTCATGGGAGTGGTTCATGGATCTATATGACCTTGAGACTACATTAAATTATTTTCCCAGGATTTAAAAAGTTGATGTCCTAAAGATAAATTAATTTAAAATTAACTAGTGTTGTTTTCAAGTTTTTACTTAAATTCTAGTTAGTTAACATATAGTGTAATATTGGCTTCAGGAATAGAATTTTGTGATTCATCACTTATATACAACACCCAGTACTCACCACAACAAGAGCCCTCCTTAATACCCATCACCCATTCAGCCCATCACCTACCCGCCTCCTGCCATCAACCCTCAGTTTGTTCTCTATCATTAAGAATCTCTTATGGTTTACTTCTCTCTTTTTTTCTCTTCCCATATAGTCATCAGTTTGTTTGTTTGTTTTCAAAAATTTCACATATTTTACTTGAATAAAATCATTTGGTATTTTTCTTTCTCTGACTGACTTATTTCACTTAGTGTAATACATTCTAGTTCTATCCACATCATTGCAAATGGCAAGATTTCATTCTTTTTGATGGCTGAGTAATACCCCTTTGTGTGTGTGTGTGTGTGTGTGTGTGTGTGTGTGTGTGTTTACTGCACATTCTTTATCCATTCATCAGTCAATGGACATTTGGACTTTTCCCATAATTTGGCTATAGTTGGTAATGTTGCTATAAATATCGGGGTGCATGTGCCCCTTCAAATCAGTATTTTTGTATCCTTTGGATAAATACCTATGGTGCAATTGCTATATCATGGGGTGGTTCTACTTTTAAACTTTTGAGGAACCATACTGCTTTCCACAGTGGCCTCACTAGTTTGCATTCCCACCAACATTGTAAGAGATTCCCCTTTTTCCTCATGCTTGCCAACATCTGTTGCTTCTTGTATAAAACTAATTAGCTTTAAAACTCACAAATTTTGCCATTAAGAAACAGATTGTGACTTTCTATAATAAATATTTATTTCTATAAACATTAAATAAAAAACACTATAATACAATGCCAACCACCCTTTATGAAATATGTGTACAAAATTCTACATGTGAGAGATAGGTCTACCTAACCAAAGCTTTATGAAGCAATTCTTCTTTCTTTAAGGGTATTATGGAGAAAGAAGAGTAAATGAGATTAGGCCAAAAGAATGTTGTAAGAAAAAAAGATGAAACCAAAATAATAATAAGGAAAAATTGTATGTCATCTCTCAAGAATATCCAAAATATTCATGTATGCTTGTATGTGTTTTCTGTCTACTTCTAAAACAACCCAAAGAATCTACATAATAAAATTTGGCTTCATGAAGTAGTCTAGACACTTGCTACTTGAAGCACGGGCTTGTATCAGCAGCTCTGATATTTCCTGGAAGTTAGAAATGAAAAGTTTCAGGCCCCACCAGACCCACCACACAGATATTTTCCAAATATAGCCTCTACAATATGTTCCATTCCACATTTTGTGAAGTTGACCCTTCTCCCATCAAATGGTGGGGACAATGTCTCTTCCCTAAAATTTGGGAAGACCTTTACAACTGCCTCTACCAGTAGATTATGGTAGAAATGACACTATGTGACTTCTGAGGTGATGTCATAAAAATGCCATGCACTTTCACCTTGCTTTGTTGGGACACTTGGTGAAACCCAGCTACCATGCTGTAAGGAAGCCACGCTCTATTTGGAAGGGATACATATGAGCTTTCTGGTCAAGAGACCCATCTAGGATCTCAGTCAACAGCCAGCATCAACCATCAGACTCTGATGGTTTCAGCTCCCAGCCATTAAGTTACCCTCAGAATCCAACCATCTAAGCAGGTATGGAGACAAACTATCCTTACCAGGCCCTGCTCAAATTGCAGCTTTGTGGGCAAAATAAATGAGTAATCATTCAATGGCTGTTTTAAACCCTAAATTTGGGATGCTCTGCCGTGCAACAGATAACCAGAATACCCACTGAATCATTTTAACAACACCCCTCAATAATTCATATGCATACTGAGGTGCCTGGATGGCTCAGTCAGCTAAGCTTATGTGACTCTTGGTTTCAGCTCAGGTCATGATCTCATGGGTCAAGATCGAGCCCTGCATCAGGCTCTGCACTCAGCATGGAATTTGCTTGAGGATGCTCTTCCTTTGCCCCTCCCCCACTTGCACATGCATACATTCTCTCTTCTAGATAAATAAATCTTAAAAAGAATAATTCATATGCATATTAAAATGTGAGAAGTATTGATTTAAAGCAAAATTGTGTAACATGTAATTTTTCCTACTGCTTTTAACAACACCGATTACAAATTATGAAAAACTGCATACTGAGCTAAAATTGTGTTTAAAGTAATTGTTCCCAGAAAGCTAGGTAATTGTTCTCTGTTAATGGGCCATATTGTCTAGGTGTTAGAACTTGTCCAAATCTTGGGTCTGACTCACAGCTGCAGGGTATTTTCTCCACAAGAGATAGAGAAACGGACTAAATAATTGAGGCAAATCAAAGGATTTCTGGAAACCAGCACTCCCGAAATGTAAAGATGAGGACTAAGGATGTGTGACTAATACCTAGCAAACTTACTCATGCCAAGGGCAGCAATCATTTTAATAGCAGATGACATAAGGAAAACTTTTGAAAACAGATGGTGTCATGCTACCAAAATTAAATGTAGATGAACATATGCAGATGTTTGCTATTGTTAAAGTATAACAACAAAGCTGTAATTCATAGCATTCTCCTGGGGTCAGCTTTTAAAAGTGTATTAGCTAAAAGTCTATGGTTTCATAATGCAATCAACATATAGGGTATAGGTTTTGTTTCTGTTCATCTATGAGGTTAATTATCGGTATGTCTAAGGTGTTTGTTTAGCGAAGTTTAAACATTTCATTCATTCATAGTGTTCTAAATTTTAAGTCTATGCAAATCACAAAGATCAGTGAATAATAATCATCTGTTGTCACATGTCAAATAATTGGATATTTGGGAACATGTAAAATTTTTAAATTAGTTTTTCCAGTTTCCAACCAGATATTTGGCATTCTGTGACCAGAGCCAGGTCATTTAGCATTTCCTCTTAACCCGGTCAAACTCATCTGTGTTTAGACTATTCCTATAAAGAACAGCCCTTTGCATTAAGTGAGGTTTGCTTGGTTCACTTTCCAGTTATGAAAAACAATGTATAAGTAAGGGTTCTTGGTTGCAAGCAACAGAAACATATTCTGGCTAATGTAAGCAAAAAAGGGATTTATTGAAAGACTAATAGGGGCTCAATGAGCACACTAAGAGGAGGAGTTCCTGACTTGGGAAAGGGGCAGGGGTCAAAGACTTCCAAGACTGGCAGTGCTACCACCACACTAAGACTGTTCTCCAAAAGATCTCCCATTCTTGTCACACGGCATCCTAGGTCAAAGTCCTCCTGGCTTCCGTAAGTGCCAGGTGGGTGAGCTAAAACTTGCCCTCCCGTCAGGATTCCTCACGGAGGGAGATTCTTTCCCACAAGAAAACTGGGATATTATAAGAAGTGGGATGATGCTGGGCATCCAAAATCGTATATATGTCTGCTATAAATATATAGGGCTTGTTTAAATTATAAAATGATGCATGTTCATCATGTAAAATACATAGTATTGTCTTTCTACAATTTTTCCGAAATTGGAATTGTTATTGAATGTACTATTTATAACCAACTTTTTTTCTCCCAACATGTTGTGATCATTTTCCAATGTCATACAATTATTCATCTGCTTTTCAATTTTGGTTTTCTTTCTTTTTTCTCTTTTTAATCTGTATTTTAAAAATTTAAATTCATTTAATTAACATATAATGTATTCTTTGTTTCAGAGTTACAGGTCTGTGATTCATCCATCTTATATAATACTCAGTGCTCATTACAACATATACCCTCCCTAATGTCCATCACCCAGTTACCCCAACCCTCCACCCCATCCCCTCTAGCAACCCTCAGTTTGTTTCCCAGGATTAAGAATCTTTTACAGTTTGTCTCCCTCTCAATTTTGGTTTTCAATATTTGTATTGTATGTCTTCTCTGCTTATATTTTAATCACTTAGGTAAATTTTTTTTGAGATTTTATTAACTTATTTGTCAGAGATGGTGCACAAGCAAGGGGAGCAGCAAAGGCAGAAGGAGAAGCAGGCTCCCCACTGAGCAAGGTACCCAATGCAGGACTTGATCCCAGGACCCCAGGATCATGACCTGAGCCAAAGACAGACGCTTAACCAATTGAGCCACCCAGGCGTCCCTCAGAGGTGGTTTCTATTTTACCTTTTACCATTGTAAATAATGCTGCACTGAGCATATACTTCTTTTTTTTCTCTCTCTCTCTTTTGCTGAAGTAGATTGAAGGCTTACCATGTATCAGGGGCTATGCTAAGTGTTTCATGTGCGTTTTCTCATTGACTCCCCACAGTGCCCTGTGTGGTGTTGGGGCCGATTCCACGTTAAAACCTGTTAAACCCCTAGGGCCTGCCTGGGCCTACTTAGCCATAGTGACTCCACGTTGCCTAGGTAGCCATTTTGTTGTTTAATAAATGCCTCAGCAGTTACTGATACCAGTTCCAGGTAACCGTTACTAAAACACATACCTAAAACGAGGCCATTTTGTTTTTTAATAAACACCTCAGCAGTTACTAGTATCGGTTCCGGGTAACCGTTACTAAAACACACAGGTAAGAGACATCCAATCAGCCAAAGCCACATACGTAGAGGTCTGCAGTTGTGTCCTATAAAACTAGCCTGTAAGACCAAAGGGGGGTCGCTGTCTTCGGAGGCGGCCCTGGCCGGTCAGTCTGACTTCTAATGCTTGGCATAGAATAAAACTTTACATAACTTTCACTTTGTCTCAGCCTCGTGCCCCTGGCGGGTATGCTTGGTGTAGAATAAGGCTTTGCATAACTTTCACTTTGTCTCAGTCTCATTCCTTTGATAACAGACCCAACAGTGGTAAATCCTATCATTATCACCATTTTACAGAGGAGGAACATGTTGCTTGAAAGTTATAAAAAACTTGCCCAAGATGGCACAGCGACGGATAGTCACTAATTAACCTGACGGTCACAGCTAGCAGATGATGGAACAAGCCTGTAAACCTACTGCTCAGCCTCTGAACCTCTTAACTTTCCTCTTATGTAGAAATTGTTGGGTAATCCATAAATATTTCCTTATGATAATAAATAAAGAGAAGTGGAATTGAAGGAGTAAAGGCTTTTGATAGTACTGTCAGCTGCTCTCCTGAGGGCACCAATTCATACAGCCCCCAGAGAGAGATTAAAGGGCCTATTTTCCCACACCCTTGGGCCACACCTCTAGGTTTACCTTTATCAGAGGACCTTTGTCAATCTACCAGGTGAACAAAGATATCTTGGTTTTTAAATTTTGTGTGTGTTGTATTATATTATAATGTTAGCTTTGTTTTATGATTTTTTACTATGTGTCAGTCAAATGCACCCTCCAAGAGGGTAAAGACAGCTGTCGTCTTGTTTATTGCCTTATCCCTAGCACCACACAGGGTGCCTGGTACACAGCAGTCACTCAAAGATTTTTGGAGTAAAAAAATAAATGAGTGTGCCAGGCATTGAGTTCAGCCCCTTACGTGGGTTGCCTCATTTAGATCTCATGACACTCGATGTCTTAGCTAGTATTTATACTAGTAATACTTTTGCTAGTATGTCTGACCCAATAGGCACTCCTAAGGCCTTGCTTTAAACCAGTTCAGGTGCTCTAAAGTAGGACTGCCCAACTCCCTTGGTTTCTCCCCAAATGGATTCCTTGTACGATACATGAGTTGTATTTTAAGTCAAATCACTCCAAATCTCTCCAAACTTGTTGAAAATATGCCCATTCATTTTCCATGATGTAGTAAAGGAAGAAACTTAATTTTTGTAGGAGTTTTCTGATTTTTTTTTTTATTATTTAGGAAAGGTCCATTTTTGGGGTGACTGGGTGGCTCGGTTGGTTAAGCGTCTGCCTTTGGCTCAGGTCATGATCCCAGGGTCTTGGGATCAAGCCCCATATCAAGCTCCCTGCTCAGTGGGAAGTCTGCTTCTCCCTCTCCCTCTGCTTGTTCTCAAATAAATAAAATATTTTTTAAAATATATAGAAAAGATCCATCTTTAAATCTAGCTTTCTGATTCCATACTTGTGCCTTCAACACTTTCACAATTATTTTCTGCCCCTCAATAAGAAAAGTACTCTTGATCCTGCCATGGATACGTTTTGCAACCATGGAAGCACCACAGGCTTGGATGACCTGTTTTTTGGTTTTAGACAATCTCATAAGAACTTTGGCTCTCAAGGTACAAACCCCTTGAAGTTGACCTGGGCACATGCCACAGGTGGATTTAGTACTGTCCCACTTTCTTGCTATAAAGGTAAACAATTCTAATGCCAGGGGTTCAGGGCAGCCTAGTTTTGTTGGACACCGTATTGTAAAATAGCTTATGGGGTATGTCAAATGCTGGACCATTTAAATGCCTCTAGATTATCTCCAAAAGGGAAAAAGATTTATTTATAGAGGTTGGAAAGAACTCTCCATGTATTAAAAACATTAGCTCTAATCCTTTGTCATACAGTTTGCAAATACCTTCCATTATTTTTTTTTTGCCTTTTAGTTTTATTTATAGTTTTTTTAACTTGTAAATATGTTCCCTTTTTTGTAGCAAAATCTATCAGTTTTCCCCTTTATGTTCTTTCTTTGCTATTATATATAGAAGTCTTTTCTACTTTAAGTAGGTTAATACTCATACATAATAACCATTTCTTGATGGAATGATGTGGATGTAGAATAAAAACCCTGGCTTTTCAACATGAAGTCAAGATGGTGGTGCACAGAATCCCTCTAGTTCCCTGTAACAGGATTAATTGCTGGAATTAACTGGATTAACTTTGTGACTGCCCCAGGGCAATCTAAAACACCCAAGGGACTACAGATGTCAAAGTTCTTTACTCTGGGAGAGAAGATGGGAGCATCAGTTCTGTTTCTTCTCCAGATCCTACAGACAGGTAGTATGCTCTCTGAAAAGCATCTATCATCACAAACACTACCTGTACTCAGTAACTTTGTGTGTGTTAAAAAAGAAACATTAGGATTCCAAAATGGAACCACTTGTGCTAAACCCCACATCAGCAAGCCAAAAAGAGTTAAAACCTTACCTAAAAGCAGTTTCAGCCCCTCCCAGGATGTAGTTTCTTTGTTTGTTTTTAGATTTTTTTGTTGTTGTTTATTTTAGAAAGAGAGAGCAAACGTGTTCTAGTGGAAGGAAGGGCAGAGGGAGAGGGGGAGAGAGAATCTCAAGCAGACTCCCCATGGAGTGCAGAGCCCAATGTGGGGCTTGATCTCACAACCTGGATATCGGCCTGAGCTGAAACTAAGAGTCAGACACTTAACTGACTGAGCTACTCAGGTGCCCCCAGCCCCCACCACAAGGATGTAATCTTAACCAGTCAGTCTAGAATGTCCTGATCAGTACTAGTGAGGTAATTTACCTGGTGGATCCATTTTGTCTCCTAAAGGAAATTAACTGTGCCTGAAACAATCCACTCTTTTCCCTCTTCTGACTACAAAAGCCTTCCATTTTGTATAGCCCCTTGGAGGTCCTTTCTATTTGCTAAATAGAATTCATGAATCATTGAATAAAGCCAGTTAGATCATCAAACTTACTCAGTCAAATTTTGTTTTTAACAGTATAGGCAATTAGAAGGTATGTCTGTATGAACATGTGTATATTCATACAGTTTTCCTCATAAAGCTTCAAAGGACTGAAAACAACAGTAAGACTTAAATAACTTTAAAACAGTTCTCTACAGTAATGGAAAGTTATATAAGAAAGAAAAAAACCTCAACCAAATGTAATATATGTTAAAACAGAATTTTCTATGCACGTGATTGAGAATTGCTTAGGATGAATGAATTTGTACCATCCAATGAGTTAACAGGTAGCAAATAGTGAATTCAAAGTATTCACTGAATTCCAATGAATTCCAAATAAAGTGTTCTGTTTTCAGTCCCTTGGGAGAAAACCTGGAGCCTGAAGATGGCAGCCAAGGAAGACTCTGAACTCGCCTCTTTCCACAGACAGCAAATATACAGCTGTGTATGGGATAATTCCAAGAGAATGGAAACCTGGCTGGACAGTTCTCTCCACAACAAGGGATAAAAGGCCCACACTGAGATAGATAGAAGGGGCAGAAACAATCTCACCAAAACCCACATCCCCGTGCAGCAACCCACAATAGGGAGGGATCTCACAGGTCTGGAGCCTCTTCCTGAAGAGTGAGAGGTTCATGCCCCATATCAAGCACCCCAACCCTTGGGATCTGTACCAGAGATGAGACCCTCAAAATATCTGACTTTGGAAATCCAAGGGGCTTACAACTGGGGAAACAACTGGGGAGTCTGGGGAGATCTGAGATATTCCTTATAAGGGGCTTGCGTGCAGACTCCCTCATCCCAGGAACCAGTGCAGAGACAGCATCTTGAGAGGCAACTGGATTTCATGTGAAGGACATTCATTTGCTAACTATAAAGGATCTGCCAGAGGGGCAAGGATGAGTGGGGACATTCTTTGGGGATGGAGGCACTGGCTAGTGCCATTTTTGCACTCTCCCTCTACCTTGCCAGCACTGAAAGATGTGTATGGACACAGCCTCACTAAAGCCACAGGACAAGCTCCACGCCCAGTGCTCCCACATCTTTAAAGCTGTGGACATGCCTGGCCCTCAGCACACTCATGCAGCCCTCTCAAAGCCAGTGTATGAGTGTAGTCCAAATAGGGGATGCCCCTTGATCGCTTGGCCCTGGTGGCCTGAGGAACTCTTGTTTCTGGGTCCCACAAGACTATGCCAGTTAGAAAGATGGTTCTGGACAGGCAATAATACCTAGGGCACTGCACAGATAGCAAGCTGAAATGTACTCTCAGTGTGCCTGAGAAAAAGGCCCATCTACTTGGAGTAAAAAGGCCCATCTACCCTGGAGTTTCATTTGGAGGGACAACCTTCAAGTCTGCCCCACATTAGAGGCTACAGAGGCATGCTCAGGGAACATAGGCAGGAAAACACCATCGTTGATCCCTCCCTTGTTCCAAATGAAAGAACAAGACAAAACAGAAGACCTTAATGAAATAAAAATAAAAAATATACCTGATAAAGTGTCCAAAGTAATGATCATAGATATAGTCATTGAACTCAGGAGAAAAAAGGATGAACACAGTGAGACCTTCCCAAAGAAACAGAAAGTAGTCACAGAGCTGAAGAATACAATAACTGAGCTGAGAAATACACTAGAGCAGTTCAGGAGCAGACTAGATGAAGCAGAAGAACAAATTGGTGACCTGGAAGACAAGGTAGCCACACTCACCCAAAGAGAAGACTAAAAAGAAAAAGAATAAAAACATGAGGATAGCTTAAGGGACCTCTATGGCAACATCGGGCAGAATATGGTTTGCATTATAGGGGTACCAGAAAGAGAAGGGAGAAAGGGGCAGAATCTTATTTGAAGAATTAATGACTGAAATTTTTCCTAACCAAGGGAAGGAAACAGACATCCAGGTCTGGAAACAAAGACAGTTCCAAGTAAGATGAACCGAAAGAGATACATACAGAGACATGTTATAATTAAAATGTGAAAAATTAAAGAGATAAAAAGAATCTTACAAGCAGCAAGAAAATGCACCCCTGGGTGTCTCAGTTAAGCATCTCTCTTCAGCTCAAGTTGTGATCCCAGGGTTCTGGAATCATGTCCCCCATTGGGCTCCTTGCTCAGTGGGGAGCCTGCTTCTCCCCCTGCCTGCCACTCCCCATGCTTATGTCACTCTCTCTCTCTCTGACACATACATAAATAAAAAAAAAAATTAAAGCAGCAAGAAAGAAAAACAACTTGTTATTTACAAGGGAATCCCAAAAGACTATCAGCCGATTTTTTAGCAGAAACAGCCAGCCAGAAGAGAGTGGCATATACTCAAAGTGCTGAAAGGAGACTATTTCCAAGCAAAAATACTCTACCTGGCAATGTTATCATTCAGAATTAAAGGAGAGATAGAGTTTTCCAGACAAGCAAAAGCTAAAGGTGTTCATCACCATGAAACTGGCCCTACAAAAAATGTTAAAGAGACTTTTTTTTTTAAAGATTTATTTATTTATTTTAGAGAGACAGCGAAAGAAAGAGAGAGAGAAAGAGCACACAAAAGTGGAGAGGGACAAGGGGAGAGGGAGAGAGAGAATCCTCAAGCATATTTCCTGCTGACTGTGTAGCCCAACACAGGGCTTAATCCCAGGACCTTTATATCTGAGTCAAAATCGAGAGTCAGCTGCTTACCTGACTGAGCCAACCAGGCACTTAAATGGATTTCTTTAAGCTGAAAAGGCACTAACAGGAAAATACATGAAAATAAAAATCTCATGGGTAAAGGAGAATATACAATAAAGGTTTTGGATTAACTCCTTTTAAATCTAGTATGATGGTTAAAAGTCAAAAGTAGAAAATTAACTACAACAACAATTATTAGTTAAGGGATACACAAAATAAAAATATGTAAAATATGACATAAAATACACAAAATGTGGGTTGGGGGAGTAAAAATGTAGAGTTTTCAGAATGCATTCAAATTTAAGATACTATCAATTTAAAATAGAGTGTTATATGCATAGGCTGTTATTTATGAACTTTAAAGCAAAAGCCTACAGAAAGTACACAGAAGACAAAGAGAAAAGAATCTAAGTATAACACTAAAGAAGATAATCAAACCACAAGAGAAGAGAGCAAGAGAAGAAAAAAGGAACAGAGAGGAACTACAAAAACAGCCAGAACGAACAAAATGACAGTAAGTACCTACCTATCAATAATTATACTTTAAATGTAAATGGGCTAAATTTTTCAATCAAAAGACAAAGTGTCAAAATAGATAAAAATCAAGACCCATCTATATGTTGCATACAAGAGACTCATTTTAGATCTAAGGACAGTCAAACTGGAAATGATGATGTAGAAAGATATTTCATGCAAGAAACCTGGTGTAGACAAAATATACCTTTAAACAATACAAAGAAGGTCATTACATAATGATAAAGGAATCAATCTAGCAAGAGGATATAGCATTTGTAAATAGGTATGTACCCAATATAGGAGCACCTAAATTATATAGAACAAGTATTAACATACCTAAAGGGAGAAGATGACACCAATATAGTGGATGATTTTCATACCTCACCTTCATTAATGGGATAGACTATCTAGACATAAAATCAATAAGGAAACATTAGCCTTAAAAGACACAGTAGATCAGATCCACTTAATACATGTATACAGGACATTTCATCCAAAAGCAGCAAAACACACCTTCTCAACTGTATATGAAATATTCTCCAAAATAGATCACATGTTAGGCCATAAAATCAATATGCAAAAATCTGTTGCATTTCTATACACTAATAACAAACTAGCAGATATCAAACATTTTTCCTGACCACAATAGTGTAAAACTAAGGATTGATTACAAGAAGAAAACTGAAAAAAAAAAAAAAAAAGACAAATATCTGCAGAATAAGCAATATGCTACTGGACAATGAGTCAATGAAGAAATAGAAGAGGAAATTAAAAAATAGTTTGAGACAAATGGAAATGGAAATACAACAATCCCAAATCTGTGAGATGCAGGAAAAGCGGTTCAAAGAGGAAAGTTCATAGTGATACAGGACTACCTCAGGAAACAAGAAAAATCTCAAATGAACAACCTACCTTTACACTCAAAGGAACTACAAAAGAAGAACAAATGAAATCCAACATCAGGAGAAGGAAGGAAATAACAAAGATATGAGCAAAAAAAAAAAATGAAATAGAGACTAAAAAAAATAGAAAAGATCAAGGAAACTCAGAGCTGGTTCTTTGAAAAGATAAAATTGACAAACTTTTAGCTAGATTCACTAAGAAAAAAGTGAGAAAGCTCAAATAAGTAAAATTATAAATTAAGGAGAAGTAGCAACTGATACCACTGAAATACAAAGGATCACAAGACTATTATACACAATTATATGCCCACAAACTCAACAGCA
The DNA here is from genome assembly GCF_010015895.1 of Lontra canadensis. NCBI lineage: Eukaryota > Metazoa > Chordata > Mammalia > Carnivora > Mustelidae > Lontra > Lontra canadensis. Next base: position 2,969,924 of record NW_022631094.1, on the reverse strand, counting down.
TAGAATAAATGGATAAATTCCTAAAAACAGATAATATTCCAAGACAAGGTCATGATGCAGAAAATATGAATAAACTGGTTACTAGTATGGAGATTGAATCTGTAATCAAAAACCTCCCAATATCCAGAAGTCCAGGATCAGATGGTTCACTGAGTGAAATTTATCAAACATTCAAAGGAGATTTAATACCTATCCTTCTCAAACTCCACCAAAAATTGAAGAAGAAGGAAGGCTTCCAAACTCAATATAAGGTCAGCATTACTTTGATACCAAATCTAGACAAGGATACCACAATAATTAATTAATTAATTAATTAATTAATTACAGGCCAATATCCCTGATGAGCACAGTTGAAAAATTCTTCAACAAAGTATTAGAAACTTAATTCAACAATACATTCTTAAAAGGATTATACACAATGATCAAGTGAGATTTATTCCAGGGATGCAAGGCTTGATCAATACCCACAAATCGTTCAACATGATACACCATATTAACAAAATGAAGGATAAAAATCATATGATCATGTCAATGAATAATAAAGGGGAAAAGACAAGCCCACAACTAACATCATACTCAGTGATAAAATACTGAAACCTTTTCTCTAAAACCAAGAATAAGATAAGGATGCTCACTCTTGCCACTTTTATTTATCACAGTATTAGAAGCCCTAGCTGTAGCAATTAGGCAAGGAAAAGAAAAAAAAGCATCCAAATTAGGAAAGAAGAAGTAAAACTATCACTTTATGCATATGACATGATACTATATATATAGAAAACCCTAAAGATTCCACCAAAAAATTGTTAGAATAAATGAATTCAATAAAATTGCAGGATACAAAATCAGTATGCAAAAATCTGTTGCATTTCTATACACTAATAATGAGCCAGCAGAAAGAGAAATTAAGAAAACAATCCCATCTATAATTGCATCAAAAACAATACCAAGATACCTGGCTGGCTCAGTTGGTGGAGCATGAGACTCTCTTGGTCTTGGGGTCATGAGTTTTATTTTATTTTATTTTAAATTTTTATTTATTTTTTAAATTTCTTTTCAGTGTTACAGTTCATTGTTTACACACCACACCCAGTGCTCCATGCAATACGTGCCCTCCTTAATACCCACCACCAGGCTCACCCAACCTCCCACCACCCCCCAAAACCCTCAGATACTTTTTCAGAGTCCACAGTCTCTCATGGGTCATGAGTTTTAGCTCCTCATTGGGTGTAGAGATTACTTAATAAGAAAAAAAAGAGTTAATACCTAGGAATAAGTTTAACCAAAGAAGTGAAAGACTCATGTAAGTGAAAAACACTGATGAAAGAAATAAAAGAACACAGGGGCACCTGGGTGGCTCTGTGGGTTAAAGCCTCTGCCTTAGGCTCAGGTCATGATCTCAGGGTCTTGGGATCAAGACCCACATCAGGCTCTCTGCTCAGCAGGGAGCCTGCTTTCTCCTATCTCTCTCTCTCTCTTCCTGCCTCTCTGCCTACTTGTGATCTCTGTCTGTGAAATAAATAAATAAAATCTTTAAAAAAAAAGAAATAGAAGAGCACAAATAGTGTAAAGATATTCCTCATGGACTGGAAGAAATAATATTGTTAAAATGTCCATACTGCCAAAAGCAATTTACAAATTCTATGAAATCCCAACTAAAATTCCAATAGCATTCTGCATGGAACTAAAATAATTCTAAAATTTGTATGGAACCACAAGTAATCCTGATAGCTAACACAATCTTGGGAAAGAAGAACAAAGCTGGAAGTATCATGCTCCCTGATTTCAAACTATAATACAAAGTTATAGTAATCAAAACAGTATTGTATTGATATAAAAACAGACACATGGATTAACAGACAAGAGAGCCAAAAATAAACCCACACATGTATGGTAAATTAATTTGTCACCAAGGATCCTAGAATATACAATGGGGATAAAATAGTCAATAAATCATATTAGGGAAATTGGACAGTCACATGCAAAAAAATGCTATGCCACATACAAAAATTAACTCAAAACAAATCAAAGACTTAAGTGCAAGACCTGAAACCATAAAACTCCTAAAAGAAAAAATAGGCAGTAAACTCTTTGACATAGTGGTATTGGCATTAACGTTTGGATCTGACTCCAAAAGCAAAGACAATGAAAGCAAAAATAAACAAAAGGGTCTACACTAAACTAAAAACTTCTTCACAGCAAAGGAAACCATCAACAAAATGAGAAGGAAACCTACTGGATGGGAGAAAATATTGGCATTTCATAAATCCAATAAGGGGTTAATATACAAAATATATAAAGAACTCAAACGACTCAATAGCAAAAAAACTGAACAATCCAATTAAAAAATGGGCAGAGGATTTAACTAGACATTTTTCCAAAGAAGATATAAAGATGGTCAACAAGAACATAAACAGATATTCAATATCACTAATCATCAGGGAAATGCAAACCCAAATTACAATGAGATATCACCTCGCAACTGTTAGAATGACTATTATCAAAAAGACAATAAATAAGTGTTGACAAGGATGTGGAGAAAAGAGAACACTTGCACATTCTTAGCGGGAATGTAAATTGGCACAGCCATTGTGGAAAACAGCACGGGAAAAAATTAATAATAGAACTACCATATGATCTACCTATTTCACTTCTGAGTATCCGAAGTGAATGAAAACACTAATTTGAAGAGATCTAGGCACCCCTAAGTTCATCGCGGCATTATTTGCAATAGCCAGTGGAAATAATGTAAACGTACGTCCCGCATTGGGTTCCTCACTCAGCAGGGAGCCTGCTTCTCCCTCTGCCTGCAGCTCTCTCTGCTTGTGTTCTCCCTCTCTCTGGCAAATAAATAAATAAAATATTTTTAAAAAATAACTTCAATGTACATTAATGGGTGAATGGGTAAAGATTATATATATACATATATATATGATTTTTTGTATATGCAGTAAGTACTAATCCATTGTGTGTGTGTGTGTGTGTGTGTGTGTGTGGACTACTACCCAATCATAAAAATGAAGGAAATCTTGCCATTTGCAACAACATGGATGGACCTTGAGGGCATTATGTTAAGTGAAATAAGTAAGACAAAGAAAGACATTTCACTTATATGTGGAACCTGGTGGTTATCCGAGAAGAGAGGGGCGGGGGTGGGTGGGTGAAATGGGTTTAGGGGGTCAATCGTATAGTGATGGATGGTAACTAGATTTATTGTGGCATTCATTTTTGTCATGCATACAAATATTAAATCATTATGTTGTTCACCCCAACTAACATAAGGTTATATAGCAATTATACCTCAATTAAAAAGAAAAAAAGATAGGGACACCTGCGTGGCTTAGCAGGTTAAGCATCTGCCTTCCGCTCAGGTCATGATCTCAGGGTCCTGGGATGGAGCTCCATGTTGGGTTGTCTGCTCAGCAGAGAGCCTGCTTCCCCATCTCTCTCTACCTGCCTCTCTGCCTACTTGGGATCTGTCTCTCTCTGTCAAATAAGTAAACAAAATCTTAAAAAAAAAAAAAAAAAAGATAACGCATAGCCTATAAGAAGATGGGAGGCATATTTTAGGCTCACTTTTGAGACAATGATATTGCAAAACATATAATCAAATCAACCTTGTTTTGGGTTCTACATTGAGCATCCTATTATCTGGATACAGGTGTATCTTACAGAAATAATAGCAAAGGTTGTGTTGTTACCTGCGTTACATAATTACCAGAAGTTGTTGGAGCCTCTGTCTGTCATATTTGAAGAAATGAAGTTACAGCAGCAGTGTGGGGGCTGTGTGATGACAGGGTAGCATGGTAATTAGTTACTAATTAGAATTTCTGAAACATTAGGGCAATCATCGTAGGAAAATTCCACTCAACATTACATGTAAGTTAAAAATGCCCCAGGGTAGCTAGTAACATCTGAAAATAGCAGCAGGTGTAAGTACTTCAGTTGGGGGGAATCAACATTTCCATTATCAACTCAGTTTTCAGAGGTTACAACTTGATACTTTTTATTTGGCTACATCAGTCTGGTGTTCATACCCAGGTTTATAGACACATATACTTTAAAATATCTTTTATTTTATTGTAAAGCTGCTGCTAATGAAAATTGGCTTTAATAAACATCTTTTTTAAATTTAAATTTTACTTAGTTAACATACAGTGTGATATTGGTTTCTGGAGTGGAATTCAGTGATTCATCACTTACATACACTTACACAATACCCAGTACTCATCACAAATGCCATCTTTAATACCCATCACCCATCTAGCCCATCCCCCACCCATCACCTTCCATCAACCCTGTTTGTTTTCTATCATTAGGAGTCTCTTATGGTTTATTGACCTCTCTTTTTTTCTTTATCCCCTTCCCTAATGTCCATCTGTTTTCTGCCATAACTTCCACATATGAGTGAGATCATATGGTATTTGACTTTCTCTGGCTGACTTATTTCACTCAGCATAATACACTCGAGCTCTGTCCACATTGTTATAAATAGCAAGATTTCTTTTTTTTGATGGCTGAGTAATATTCCAATCCATATGTATATTTATACCATATCCTCTTTATCTATTCATCAGTCGATGGACATTTGGGCTCTCTCCATAGTTTGGCTACTGCTGATATCCTGCTATAAACATTGGGGTGCATGTACCCCTTTGAACCTGTATTTTTTATCCTTTGGGTAAATACCTAGTAGTGCAATTACTAGATTGTACGGTCATTCTATTTTCAACTTTTTTTTTTTAGATTTTATTTATTTATTTGACAGGCAGAGATCACAAGTAGGCAGAGAGGCAGGCAGAGAAAAGTGGAAGCAGGCTCCCTGGACCCTGGGATCATGACCTGAACCGAAGGCAGAGGCTTAACCCACTGCACCACTCAGGCGTCCCTATTTTCAACTTTTTGAGGAAACTTCAAACTGAATAAACATCCTTTTGATATTCGACTTAGTCTTCTTTTTCACTTGGAGGGTTTTTTGTTTGTTTGTTTTTTTTTTTTTTTAGACTTTTCATCAGGGAGAGAGGTACTTAGGTAACCTACAAACATGAAGACATAAACAGAGCTCAAAGACAAAGTCACTTTGACCTTATATGGTTCTTAACTTCGTGATGATTTATTTCAAATCTTTTACAAACAATGAGTCAAAGGAGACTTGGCAAAATGGTTTTTTTTAATCTCAGATTGCAATTGAAAGCTTCATTTGAATGACTAAAAAATTAGAAAAACAGCAAAGAACATAGACAAATAATGAAATCTAGACTTTACCTACTTAACAGAATGCTATAATTGCTGTATCTCCATTTAAGACTTAAATTTAGGGGTCTCTGACTGGCCTGTGAGAGCATGCAACTCTTGATCTCAGAGTCATGAATTTGAGCCTCACATTGGGTGTAGAAATTACTTAAAAAATAAATTTTATAAATAAGCTGTAATGCAGCTACTATGTATTCAGTCTGTTCATGGATACAAATAATCCCTGATAGTTTCTTTTTTTTTTTTTTAAGATTTTATTTATTTATTTGACAGAGAGAGATCACAAAGCAGGCAGAGAGGCAGGCAGAGAGAGAGGAGGAAGCAGGCCCCCTGCTGAGCAGAGAGCCCGATGCGGAGCTCGATCCCAGGACCCTGAGATCATGACCCGAGCCAAAGGCAGCGGCTTAACCCACTGAGCCACCCAGGCGCCCCCCTGATAGTTTCTTCTAGGGGCAGAAAGTTAGTTTTCTTCACATTTAACATAGAAAATATTCAAACATGACAGAAATAACATTTGACATTTTAACAGGTTTTCTTTGACCTTGTCCTGTATGTATTTATCTATTTTTGGTCATTTGTACCTAAGACCATAAATATTACCTTCTTATACCAACCCCAGTGTATTTCTTAACTATTTCTGTTTAACAATTGCATCCAAACTTTGTGGCTTCTAAGAACAGAAATTTATGATCTCTCCATTTCCGTGGGTCAGGCATCTGGGCACCACTTAGCTGGGTGCCTCTGGCTCTAGGTCTCATGAGGTTGCAGTTGAGCTGTCAGCCAGGTCTATTGTCTCAGGTAGAGAGGCTAGACTAGAGAAGGATCCACTTCCAAGCTTGCACACCTGGTTATTATCAAGAAAACCCACTTCCAAGCTCACTTACATGAGTTTCTCCACGGGACTGCCTCACAACATGGTGACTGGTTTCCCCACAAGGTGAGCAATCCAAGAAAAAGCTAGAAAGAGTCAGAACATCCAAGATGGAACCTGCAGTCTTTTATAACCTAACTCAGAAGTGACATACGATCACTTCGATCATACTCTTTTATTTAGAAGTGAGTCACTAAATCTAGCCTACATTTGAAAGAGAGGGGATTACAAGTGTGCATGCACACCAGAAGGTGAGGATCATGGCAGAGGGAGTAGCTTTAAAGCTCCTGTTATAACTGTAATCAGTCTACGATGATCTTTTAGAGAACTGGGTAGATGTTCTCACTTGTTTTTTGTCTGCCTACCATCTTTTTGGGAAATGACTTCTTCCTCATTCTCAGTCTGTGTGGCTCTGAAAGTCTGACTACTCCCCTTCACCCTAAGTTTTGTGGGAGGCACCGTGGTGCCCTGGCCTGGCCAGTAAGAATACTTCAAATTCTTGGCCGCAGTGAGTGGTTCAAGGATGGGCCATTTGGTATGTCTTTTCAGGAACTGACATGGGGGCTGGGAGAAAAAGGGTTTCTTAACATCATAGGTGCAGAACATTGAAAACTGGAATTTCTTCCATCTCCCATACTTATACACAGGCTACCTTTGTTCCAAGAGAAAATATTCTTAGAATGAAATCAGACAGGAAAAACAGAGCTGAGAGGCAAAAAAATGAATGAGCTACACCAAGTTTTCCTGACATCTCCTGCCTCTCTATACCCAGCTACCCCTAAAGCCCAGTTTACCTTTTTTTTTTAAGTTAGTTTTGATTTGAATTTTGTCACTTCCAACAAAAATGGTCCTAATACACTAATATACCCAGATGTTACTGTTGGAGCTCCAAATATCCCAAGTTACCTTAACAATACCAACAGAGCAGTGCCTTTTATGAAATTATCTAAATATTGAGACTTTAAATTTTTCAATCTTGTCAGCTTAACTGTTAGAAACCTAAGCTCCATGTGTTTTCTGTTATGTGAACTACTTCATTTATTCACCCTAAATTTACTTTTCTCAAGATTCAGGAAAAATCTTTTTACTGTATTTAGGTTTTCTAAAAGCAGGGAGAGGTGCCTTCATCTTTTTTTTTTTTTTTAAGATTTTATTCACTTATTTGACAGGCAGAGATCACAGGTAGGCAGAGAGGCAGGCAGAGAGAGAGAGAGGAGGAAGCAGGCTCCCTGCTGAGCAGAGAACCCAATGCGGGGCTCGATCCCAGGACCCTGGGATCATGACCTGAGCCGAAGGCAGAGGCTTCAACCCACTGTACCACCCAGCTGCCCCGAGAGGTGCCTTCTTAATTATTAATTTCCTCCCCAAATTGTGGCATAATATCTGGCCACATAATCGATCCTCAATTAACTATTTAATGAGTGAATGAGTACATGAATCTTCTCAGTACAATTTAGAGTATTTTGACCTAAGTCCAATTCTTTATTTTTGTCCATTCAATTCAACATTTTCAGCCTACTCACATAGCCTCATACTAACTTCAGGTTATCCCCACATACTTAAACTTTTCATACTGTGAAGAACTTAGTGTCATTATGCCTTCCCTCCTCCAAATAACGAATAGAAATATTAAACAAAGCAAGTTAGAGGAGAATGCAATGTTTACACTTCTTCCTCCAAGAAGCACCCTTTTATCCTAAACCTTTGTTTCTTGTCTCTAAGCAACTTCCCTGTGCATTACACCAGTCTCCATCATACCACGATGAATCAATTTTTAAAATAGCCTTTTGTGTGGAACTTTGTGAAAGGCTTTTTGAAAATCTAAATAGACGTCATTCATGAGCTTTGTCCATGTGCGTTTGTGCCCTCCTCCAAGAACTTTAATAAACTGATGAGGCCTCATTTCCACTTATGAAAACCATACATTTTTCTCCAGCTCCTTCCTTGCCCCCCCCAGTCATTGCCATACAATTGTCTTTTGGAAGGAAAAGCTTTTCTGTTGGTATGTTCTGACTGAGTTTTTAATCCTTATTAGGTGCTGTGGAATAATGTAGTGTTAAGATAGCCCAAATCAAGCTATCCCAAAGAAGATGTGGCATATATACACAATGGAATACTATGCAGCCATCAAAAGAAATGAAATCTTGCCATTTGCGACGACGTGGATGGAACTAGAGGGTATCATGCTTAGCGAAGTAAGTCAATCAGAGAAAGACAATTATCATATGATCTCCCTGATATGAGGAAGTGGAGATGCAACATGGGGGGTTAAGGGGGTAGGAGAAGAGTAAATGAAACAAGATGGGATTGGGAGGGAGACAAACCATAAGTGACTCTTAATCTCACAAAACAAACCGAGGGTTGATGGGGGGAGGGGGTTGGGGGGGGTGAGGTTATGGACACTGGGGAGGGTATGCGCTATGGTGAGTGCTGTGAAGTGTGTAAACCTGGCGATTCACAGACCTGTACCCCTGGGGATAAAAATATATTATATGTTAAAAAAATAAAATTTATTAATTAAAAAAAAACTATCCCAAAGAGATTCATAACTATGGTTAAGTTAGCATGTTGAGGTCAGAAACAGGGAAATATGGACTCATATGTGGTAAATATGGGCAGAAAAAAGGAAGTAAGCTTAGAAATGTAGGAAGCCAACCAAAGGTCAGGAATGTTATAGGTCCTTTGGGAAATTGACAGTGTTACTTATTTCTCCCTTCTTTAGATTCTCCCTTCTTTAGATTCTCTCAACATCAAGGTCTTACCTTAACTTGGTAAACATTCTTTCTCAGAGTCTTTCCCTGGAAACTCTTTTTGTCTTTTTAATATGCTTGTTTTCCAGGTTCCATCATTGGTTTTGTGTTCTCCTCTATATATTCTCCATTCCTGATTTCATATAATCCTTAGGATTCAGGTAAACTCTTATAGATTTAGGTGCTCTATTTATTCTATAGAATCAAAATGTAAATTCGGGGCACATGCTTCTTCTTGGAGCTTCAGAAAAAGTCTATTCACCTGCCTTGTTGATATTTCACATCAATATTCCATAGATACTCCAAACATGCACCCACAAATCAAATAACATTTCAACATGTCCAAAATCAAATGCATCATCTCTCTATATTTTAAGAACTTTTTTCATTATATGTGACAAAAACATATCTCATGGAATCTAAGAAGCAGCTGAACAGATAGGGATACAACTAGACTCAGAAACTACTGGACCTAGGACCTGGAAAACCTGATGATTTCTCTCTCCAGGCTATACCTCTACTTTCCTCTGTAAGTCTCTTTTTACCCTTGTTACAGACTAACTTCTGCTTCTCAGTCTACCTGGTGAGAAACAATGAAGATTTCTATGTTCTTATTTCAGTCCTGCAGAATGAGACTGGCTTGATTTTCTTTGGGTTCTAAATCCAAAATTCCAAGGCAGAAAGTCCTTCGTTAAGGTGTCCACCCATAAATCAATCAACGTTGGCCTCAGGTACAGAGTTATAATGTATGAAGCTTGAAGTTGTCCCATAACTCACTGATGCTCTGGTTATTTTCCCTTTAACACTTTTTCTCTATTTGCTTCATTTTCGATAGTTTCTATCGCTATGTATTCAATTTAACTACTCTTTTCTTCTGTTGTCTAATCTGTCATCAATCTGATTCAGTATATTTTTCACCATAGATGTATTTTTCAAGTTCCAGTTTTTTTCTGAATACCTTCCATATCTCTACTCAACATGCTCAATCTTTCCTTTAGATTCTTGTACTTACGGAATAAAGTTATAATAACAGCTTTAATGTCTCTGTCTACTAATTTTATCTTTGTATATTTTTATATCTGCCTCATTTCTGGGTTTGTTTCTATTGATTGATTTATTTTCCTCCTTATTCATTGTATTTTCCTGCTTATTTGCATGCCTGATCCTTTTTCACTGGATGCCAGAATTGCGAATTTTACCTGCTTAGGTGTTTTTTTTTTTAAATCTCTATAAATATTTCCTTGAGCTTTATTCTAGGAAGCGGTTAAATCACTTGGAAATCATTTGATGTTTTCAAGGCTTTGTTAGGCAGGAGGAGCAGCTTTAATTTCAGCTAATTTTGCCACATTACTTGAGGTAATGCTCTTTTGGATACTCTCCCTAATGCCCTGTAAATTACAAGGCTTTTCATTCAAGGATTATTCCCTCCGCTCCTATCCTTAAGTAGTTTCTCCATACACACGTGCTGATCAGTACTCAGCTGAGGACTCTTGGGGACCTTCAGGAGGTCTTTGGAACTTTCTTCCTGTGCAACACTCTTCTCCCTGCTACTCCGCCTGAGAACTCAAGGTGCCAGAGCCTCCCTGGACACCCATGGCCCACATAGACTCCCACTCTCTTAACTGTACCCTGACAACTCTCTCCAGGCAGTAAGCTAGGACAATCACAGGGCTCTCCTCATTTATTTTCCCAATCTCAGGGATCACTGTCCTCTGTTGCCTGACACGCAGGGACTGAGAACAGTTCTTTTTTTATATTCTTCCTGTTTTTAAAGTTGTTTGCGATGCAAGGAAGGAATATTCACCCCCTTCTCAATCCATCTTGGTCAGAAGCCAAAGTCCAATTCGATCTTTTAGAACTATTAGCAGTTTTTTAGAAGCCTGGGCTCTTTTGTGTCCAACATCCCTCTTCTGGGCTCCACAGCATCACCAGCACTCCATACAGGTTGGTTCCCCTCATGAAACTCTACGTCCTGTGTCCACAGATCATCACTTATTCATCTTATATCTTTTAACTTAGCATAGCTGAAACATAGCAGGTGCTCCACATACGCCTGGCAAAATACATAAAACATCATATACAATGACACCAAAACAGAGAACGATCCTCACGATTTACTTCAGAGAAGTTATAAGCTGTTACCTGAAAAATGGGCTATCATTTAAACATAGCTATATTCTGAAGTTCTGATGTTACATTTCTTTGAATCAAGTATGCCATTAGCAAAATTGTGAGCCATTAGACAGATGCTTCTCAACAAAAGCGGTCTAGTGAGAAGTGTGTCTATTTGTAGCCTTTCTTTGAGGAGGGTTGGAGATTACGTTTGGCACATGTCTGTGCATTTGGTTTGGTTGCATATACGGAGCATGAAATCTTTTCAGTGTGTTCTGAAAAAGGGTTTGTGTATTTACAGCTCATGCTGAGCAGAATGCCACCAAAGGCTGCTCAACATACAATCTCGTTATTTGCATCTCATGTAGCAAAACCTCTGACTCCAAACTCCAGACAGTCACATCACAATCTCTAACAGTGTGCTATATCCTTTGTAAGTTCCATGGTCTGCTCTGTGCAAATAGATGTAAAACTTTACATTAGATTTGTCAAGAGTTAGATCTCTGAGATTCTGTGATAGGCCCTTCCTGGGCCACATGTGCTCTCTTTTGCTAAAATGTGACACCTCTCCCCACTCCACTCTCCCCAAATCTCCAGAGCATTCTGAGCCTAAACTATGTGAGGCCTCGGTGCTTTCTTTTTTTGACCTGAAATGTTAACTTTATAAAAAAAAAACCTGACAAATATAGCCAAGTAATATCTGTAAATGAAACAAAATATTTGTGTATGAGCAAATAATAAATATCACCTATAATCATGCCAGTCAGGATGTACTACATACCATATATTATACATACTGTATACATATATAGACATTATACGCATTATATATTTTATATTGTACCCACCGCTTCGTAAATGGTAATCTGCTTTTCATCCCCTCATATCTTTTCAAGACAATGAATATCTTTTTTAATTCCCCAAAGCAGTGAAACTTAAAATCTTTTACAAACATTACTCTTTGTTACCTTCTCTCTCCTACCCTCTTTTTTTCTGGAGCACCTGCATTTTAATAAAAGAAAAACTGCTAAAGGCATAATGTCTAACATAAAGGTATTACTCTCAAGTGCTGGAATTTCAGGCATGATGGCAATAGATACTTTGAGTGTTTTTAAGTTCCTATACTCAATTCATTCATGCATAAGGCTAACTCTGCCATGTTATTAGTCACAATAACACTGTCACTAAATTAAAACGGCAGAGACCATTTTTAAAATTCCAAATGTAAATGTCCCACTATGTCCTAAGAGACAGCTGCTTTTAGTAACAGCAATGATATCTGTGAAACTTTACTACCTAAAGGAAAAAAGAAAAATCAATGGCTTGACATTTCCAATTTTTTCCAACAACCTACTGAAGCCAACAATGAGCAGATTAAGTGATTTCATTCCATTTTACATTTGTATCTTGAGGCAGTCTACAGCCAATTTTCTTCCCCCCTTTTGGGGAAAAATATCAATCTTAGAGATAGTGCGTTCTAGCCAGATAAAAGCATCAACATTCAGATCTTGGGAAAGATATACTAAGTTCCACGATGGCAGGAATGATGTCCACCTCTAGTGTCTACCATGGTTCTTGACAAAGAACACTCTCCACCAAGTTGTGACACTCAAAAATGTCTTCAGACATTGCCAAATATCCCCTGGATGGGGGGTTGCCTTCAGGTGAGAAGGACTTTCTCTCTCACTCTCTCTGTCACACACACAGACACACATCGCACATGTACACACATTCCCATACCTACACGAAGTCAGGATTGTTCTGAAACAACTACAAGGACTCCTTAAAAAAGGGCAGATGACTCAAATGACATATTACTAGCAACACATCCATTCAAAGGAAAGATTATTGGGGCTTCTGACTAGCTCTGCTGGTATGGCCCGCTACCCTTGATCTCAGCGTCATGAGTTTCAGCCACATGTTGAGCATAGGGCTTACTTTAAAATAAATACATAAACAGCTTAAAAAAATAAATGAGCACATAAAAATTAAAAGAAAAGGAAAGATTAGTTTAAGGAGTATTTACCTCAGTTTGCAGAAAAGTGTCAAGTTATCTTGACAATATTAACTGCATCCTGAAAACTAGAAAGACCCATGCCGTGTAAAAAAACCCAGCCCTTTTGAAATAAGGCATTAATTTTATGCATCCAGTTATTTATGTACTTGAACTTTAAGAAAAATATCTATAATCATGGGGCGCCTGGGTGGCTCAGTGGGTTAAGCCTCTGCCTTCAGCCCAGGTCATGATCCCAGGGTCCTGGGATCGAGTCCCGCATCAGGCTCTCTGCTTGGCAGGGAGCCTGATCCCTCCCCTCTCTCTGCCTGCCTCTCTGCCTACTTCTGCCTACTTGTGATTTCTATTCGTCAAATAAATAAAAAAATCTTTAAAAAAAAGAAAAATATCTATAATCAAATAGACACCAATATCTTAGTGATTTGGTTAGATTACATTTAAATTTCTTCAAATTCAGATTTTTTTTTCCTAATTAATGACATTCTTGTTTTCTTCACCACGTAGAAGTTAATTCTCAATGATCCATACTTTGATTTTTCTGGTTCTGCCAGTGACTTGTATGATCTTGGGCAGAGAGTTTATACACATAGGACCTCAGTTCTTTCATCTGCAAAATAGAGATAATACTACTATATACTCCTAAATGTGTGGTCACACTGAAAGACTAACCACAAGTACCTAGAAGAATGATTGACACTCAAAGAATGCCTAGTGAATTTAACAATATTATTAATATCTACCAATTGTAACCACATTTTCATACCATATGACCCATTCTTCTCCTTCCTTGCTGCATATTATTCTTGGTGAATCTATTCCACTAACTTATACTAAGCAAAGTAAACTGATTTCAAGATTAGCTTACATAAAATAAAACTGGATATATACAGTTGTCTCACTTTTTGATTTATACTTACATTCTTTTCTTTAATGTAAATAAAAAATTAAGAATTCATGAGCAAAGGGGCACCTGGCTGGCTCAGTGCATAGAGCATGTGACTCTTGATCTTTGGGTCATGAGTTCAAGTCCCATGTTGGGTGTAGAGATTACTTTAAAATTAAAAGCACTCTTGAGAAAAGAACACAATGGATGTCACAGATTCTCAGTTTCCTTCTCCCCAAGTTAAAAAGCAATTTTTAAATTCACTTTTTCAGGTACTATTTTTTTTCTGTGTGAATCAGAACAGTAATAAGAACAATAGAAAGTATAATTGACCCTTGAATAGCATGGGTTTGAACTGCCAAAGTCCAATTATATGTGGATTTTTAAAAATAAATATAGTATAGTACTATAAATGTATTTCCTCTTATGCTTTTCTTAATAACATTCTTTTTAAAAAAGATTTTATTTGACAGCAAGAGATAATGAGTGAGGGAACACAAGAAGGGGGAGTGGGAGAGGGAGAATCAGGCTTCCTGCAGAGCAAGGAGCCTGATGTAGGGCTTGATCCCAGGACTTTGGTATGGTGACCCGGGTCGAAGGCAGATGCCCAATGGCTGAGCCACCCAGATGCCCCTCTTGATAACATTCTTTAGACTACTTTATTGTAAGAATATAACATATGACATATATAATATACAAAATATGTGTTAATTGATTTTCTATGTTATCAATAAGGCTTCTGGTCAATGGTAGGTAATTAGTAGTTAAGTTTTGGGGGAGTCAGGAGTTTTGACTGTGTAGGGGGTTGGCACCCCTAACCCTCACATTGTTTAGAGGTCAACTAACTGTACTTACATGGCATTTATCCTCTGCCAGGTACTTTCCAAAGCATAAAATTTAATCCTCAACCTTATAAAACAGGTATTTTATTATTATCATTTTATAGATGAGGAGGCCATAGCAAGAAAGATTACATGATCTGCTCAGGAATATTCAACTAGTAAGTGGTAGAGCTTGGGAAAGAGTCTAGAAGTCTGGGGTGCCTGGGTAGCTCAAGTGGTTAAATGTCCAACTCTTGATTTTGGCTCAGGTCATTATCTTGGGGTTGTGAGATTGAGTCCCATATCAGGCTCAGTGCTCCGTGTAGTGTCTGCTTGGGATTCTCTCTCTCCTTGTCTATCTACCCTCCTCCTGCTCATGTTTGTTCTCTTTCTCTCAAATAAATAAATAAATCCTAAAAAAAGAGAGAGAGAGAGAGAGAGAGAATCCAGATAGTCTGTGCTCACAAGTTTATATGACTGTAAAGCAACAGCAGCAACAAACATAGACATAAAATAAATACTCTGTTGTCTGGGAATTTTCTTTATGTATCTTCTCAAAATAATGATTTCTCATTGTATTTGTGAAGCTGAATGACAACACCCCAATTCGATCACTTATTTGCAACTGAAATGGTGAGTAAATTTTTGGTTGCATCAAAGTGAGCAAAATTAGTCTCAGTCCAGAAAAAAAGCATATTGTATTATACTTCAAAATAAAGCTCTAGAGGGTGGGACAAAAATAAGATGGCAAAATAGGAAGCCCGAGGCCTTTGTTCCCACAGAGACAGCAACTTAACAACAATATACAGATCAAATTGCTTTTGTCAGATCTCCAGAAAGCTAAGTTAAGAGGCTGCAGCTCCTGGGCTAATACAAAGCCCAGAGAACCACACTGAAGTGTGTAGGAAAGTTTGTTGCATTTTGCCTGCCCTAGCTTCCTCCCTACCCACCACATTCATCCCACAGCATGGTGCAATTGGGAGAAAATTCCCAATGTCTAGTTTTTCCTTCAGGAAGGAAAGAGAATATTGGAACATATGTCTGAAGATTTTATAGGGCTCCTTGAGGGAATATACTGTTTCACTTGACTAAGTGCTGATGCGAACTAGTGGCATATTTGTTTGACAGATTGGAAGCCACTGAGAAGAAAGGCAAGCATCAAGATGTTGCAGCACTAGGGAGACCGCACTACCTCAGGAAAATAGCAGCAAGAGAAAGAGATTATAGACTCATGAAAAGAAATAGAAACAATATTTCTTTCTTTTCTTTTTTTTAAGATTTTATTTATTTGAGAGAGAGCATTAGAGAGAGAGAGCAAAGTGAGAGGAGGAGCAGAGGCAGGGGGAGGCGCAGATCCTCTGCTGAGCAGGAAGCCCAATGTTGGGCTTGATCCCAGGACCCTGAGATCATGACCTGAGCCAAAGGCAGATAGATGACCAGCCAACTGAGCCACCCAGGTGCCCTGGAACAAGACTTCTTAACTGGACAATCACATGCACAAACTCAAAGAAGACATATCTCCAGAGAAATTTTGAGAGGTCCCAGAATCTCCAGCTGGGCTGGTTGGTCATGGTCTTCCCCTACGTGAAGGCAATCTATAAAGACTGGAAGAGGTGACTGTTTTTTTCAAATGCCAAAATCTCAACAAAAGATTACAAGGTACACAAAAAAATAGGGAAACATGGTCGAATCAAAAGACCAAAATAAATCTCCAGAAATTGATCCCAAATAATCAGAGATTAATACAATACCTGACAAAGAATTCAAAATAACCATTTTAAAGATGCTTAATAATGTAAAAGAGAACAGACAACCAACAAAATCAGGAAAAGGATTCATAAACAAAAATGAGAATATCAATAAAGAGATAGAAAGTATAAGAAAGAACCCGAATATAAATTCTTAAACTGAAAAATACAATAACCAAATTGAAAAATTCACTAGAGAGGTTTAACAGAAGACTTCATAAAAGCAGAAGGAAGAATCTGTGAACTTGAAGATGTTGAAATCATTGAGTGAAAAGAGCAAAAAGAAAAAAAAAGGAAGAAAAGTAAAGATAACCTAGGGGACTTATAGAGCACCAATAAGCAGACTAATATATGCATTTTTGGAGACCTGGAAGGAGAAGAGAGAGAGAGAAAGGTCAGAAAAAGAAATTTTTTTCTTTGAGAAAAAGATTTTTTTCTCAAGAAGAAGAAGAAGAAAAAAAGATTTTTTTCTCAAGAAAAAAATAGCCAGAAATTTCTCAAATTTGAGGAAAAAATGAACATGCAAATTAAAGAAGCTCAAACAATTTCAACTAAGAAAAACCCAAGGATACCTATGAGGCACATTATAATAAAACTGTCCAAAGTCCATAGTAAGAGGACCCTAGGTTTATCTCATCCCTTGAACACAACCTGATAACTATCAGATCATTTGGAATACTCAAGAAATCAACCTGAGGACTGACAGAACAAACTGCATAACTAGAAGAAGAGAGGAGGTCACATCAAGGAGGGTGGGAAGTGCAGAGATGTGATTTAGGGAAGAAACAGATTGCAGGTGTTGTGGAGGGTTGGGAGCCATAGTTGAGGAGAAAAGCAAGAGAGAGTGGAGCATATTGGGATACACACAAGGAGACTACATCCCTAAAGTTATTGACTGGGAAAAGAAGAGGGGATGATTTTTGTGAGTTTCTGCAACTTGCAGAGCTCAAAAACTTGAGTTTTAAAAGTTAGCGGGCTTGGTTGGGATAGAGCACCAAGTTCACTGCCCTATTCCTGGAAAGAAGGTAAGCAGACAACCCAGGGGACAGATAGCACGATCTGAGGAATGCCTGTGGCACATGAGTGGGATATTGTTCTTTCTTCTTGGAACATATCTGTGAGATGTGGCATTCACAGAGATACCTCTCTGGAGACAAAAGAGCTGGTGGTGCCATTAATTTCCCTCCTGCACATCTCAGCATAGATGCAGAGCAGTAAACATAAAGACCCCTCTCCAGGGACAAAGGAGTTGGCTGGCACCATTTCCCTCCCTGGCCTCTCTCAACATAAATGTGGAAACACCTTCAGTAAACAGCACAGCACTGACACATGCTGCCTAATCTGCTTACACTGGGTCCCACTCCCTTGTGCTCTACTGGCACTGCTGGTCAAGTGTACCTCAGTCTCAGTGCAGCAAGCCCCTTTCCCAGAAGACTAGCAGA
Source organism: Lontra canadensis (assembly GCF_010015895.1). NCBI lineage: Eukaryota > Metazoa > Chordata > Mammalia > Carnivora > Mustelidae > Lontra > Lontra canadensis. Next base: position 2,952,033 of record NW_022631094.1, on the reverse strand, counting down.
AATCCACTGACCAGACCATGTCTCCTGACCGGAAAGTTTGGCAAGGATTTGGTTCAAGTGGAAGTAACATCAGGTCTCATTTAACAAGCAGACCAGAGGAAACCTAGTTAAAACTTACTACATTGTGGCTAAGAACCAAATACTGCTCACTGCAGGCAAGGAGCGTCTCTGCAGCTGACTGACCTGAGGGATAGAGCAGTAAAAACACAATAGCACAGTGCACACAGTACACACCAGAGAAACTCCTGGAAGTGCCAGGCCCTGGACACTCTATGACGTCTTCTTCATAAAGTCATTACTTTCAGGAGGAGGAAATGTAATGGACTCTTGTAACACAAAGGTGAAGACAGAGACTTTAGACAAAATGCCAAGACAAAGAAATTCTTCCCAAAGGAAAGAACAAGAGAAGGTCATGTCCAGAGATCTAATCAAAACAGATATAAGGAATATGCCTGATGGAGAATTTAAAGCAACAATCAAAAGGATACTTGCTGGGCTTGAGAAAAGAATGGAAGACTTCAGGAAGCCCTTACCACAGAGATAAAAGAGATAAAAACAATTAGTCCAAAATGAAAAATACAATAACTGAGATTCAAAAAAGACTGGATGTGTGCTCACTTTGGCAGCACATATACAAAAAAGACTGGATGCAATGAGCACCAGGATGGAAAAAGCAGAGGAACAAATACATGATATAGAAGATAGAAGAATGGAAAATAATGAAGCCCAACAAAAGAAAGAAGAATTATGGAACACAAAAATAGACTTAGGGAACTCAGTGACCCCATCAAACACAGTAATATTCATATGATAAGAGACCCAGAAGAAGAAGAGAGAAAAATGGGCAGTAAATTTATTTGAGGAAATCATAGCTAAAAACTTCCCTAATCTGGGGAAAGAAACAGGCATCTAGATCAAGGAGGCACAGAGAACTCCCACCAAAATCAACAAAAGCAGGTCAAGACATATTGTAATTAAATTTGCAAAATACAGTAATAAAGAAAAATCCTAAAAGAAGCAGGACAAAGGAAGTCTGTAACTTACAAGGGAAGACCCATAAGGCTACCTGTAGATCTCTCCACAGAAACTTGGGCAAGCCAGAAGAGAGTGTCATGATATACTCAAAGTGCTATATGGGAAAATCTATAGCCCACAATTCTCTATCCAGCAAGGCTATCATTCAGAATAGGAGAGATAAAGAGTTTCTCAGACAAACAAAAACTAAAGGAGTTCATGATCACTAAACCAGACCTGCAAGAAATATTAAAGGGGACACTTTCAGTGGAAAAGAAAGACCAAAAGTGACAAAGATGAGAAAGGAACAGAGAAAATCTCCAGGAACAACAATAAAACAGGTAAGAAAATGGCACTAAATACATATATATCAATAATTACTCTGAATGTAAATGGACTAAACACTCTAATCAAAAGATATAGGGTGTCAGAATGGATTAAAAAAACCCCAAGACCCATCTTGTTTTTTAAAATGAAACTCATTTTAGACCCAGAAAGTGTGGGGATGGAGAAACATTTATCATGCAAATGGAAGTCAAAAGAAGGCCAGAGTTGCAATCCTTATATCCACCAAACTAGATTTTAAAGCAAAGACTGTAACAAGAGACAAGAAGGGCACTGTATATAACAAATAGGACTATCCAATAAGAAGCTCTAACAATTGTAAATATTTACGCCCCCAAGATGGGAGCACCCAAATATAAACAATTCATAACAAACATAAAGGAACTAATTGATAATAATACAATAATAGTAAGGGATTTTAACATGCAACTTATTTTAATGGACAGATCATCTAAGCAGAAAATCAACAAGGAAACAATGACTTTGCATGACACACTGGACCAGATGAACTTAACAGAACATTCCATCCTAAAGCAGTTCATACACATTCTTTTTAAGTTCACATGGGCTATTCTCCAGAACAGATTACATACTAGGTCACAAATCAGGCCTCAACAAGTACAAAAAGACTAAGATCATACCATGGGTATTTTCTGACCACAATGCTATGGAACTTGAAGTCAACCACAAGAAAAAATTTGGAAAGACCACAAATACATAGAGATTAAATAATGTACTACTAAACAATGAATGGGTCAACCAGGAAATCAAAGAATAAATTTTTTTAAATATATGGAAACAAATGAAAATGAAATCAAAATGGTATAAAACCTTCGGGATGCAACAAAAGTGGTCCTAAAAGGGAGTATATAGCAATCCAAGCCTACTTCAAGTAGCAAGAAAAATCTCAAATAAACAACCTAACCTTATACCTAAAGGAGTTAGAAAAAGAACAACAAACAAAGCCTAAAGCCAGCAGAAGAAGAGAAATAATAAAGATTAAAGCAGAAATAAATGCTATAGAAACAACAACAACAGCAGCAGCAACAAATCCAGTAGAACAGATCAATAAAACCAGAAGCTAGTTCTTTGAAAAAAATAATGATATTAGTAAGCCCATGACCCGATTTATCAAAAAGAAAAAAGACCCAAATAAATAAAACCACAAATGAGAGAGGAGAAATAACAACCAACACCACAGAAATACAAATGATTGTAAGAGAATATTATGAAAAAGGATATACCCATAAATTGGACAACCTAGAAGAAATGGATAAATTCTGAGAAACATATAAACTAACAAAATTGAAACAGGAAGAAATAGAAAACTTAAACAGATTGATCATCAGCAAAGAAATTGAATTAGTAATCAAAAATCTCCCAATAAAACAAGAATTCAAGGCCAGATGGCTTCACAGGGAAATTCTGCCACACATTTCAAGAAGAGTTAATACCTATTCTTCTCAAACTATTCCAAAAAATAGAAGAGGAAGGAAAACTTCCATATTCATTTTATGAGCCAGCCTTACCTTAATACCAAAACGAGATAAAAACTCCACTAAAAAAGAGAACTGCAGGCCAATATCCCTGATGAACATGGAAGCAAAAATTCTCAATAAAATACTAGAAAATTGAATTCAACAGTACATTAAAAGAATCATTCATCACAATCAAGTGGGATTCATTCCTGGACTGCAAGGATGGTTCAATATTCTCAAGTCAATCCACCTATAACACCACATTAATAAAAGAAGGACAAGAAATACATGATCCTTTCAATAGTGGCAGAAAAAGCATTTGACAAATTTGACATTATCATATTCATGATAAAATCCCTCAACAAAGTAGGGTTAGAGGGAACATACTTCAACATAATAAAGGCTATATATGAAAAACGCACACCTAACATCATCCTTAATGGGGAAAAACTGAGAGCTTTTCCTCTACAGTCAGGAACAGGACAGGAACTACCACTCACAACACTGTTATTTAAGATAGTACTGGAAGTCTTAGCCACAGCAGTCAGAAAAGACAAAGAAATAAAATGCATCCAAACTGGTAAGAAAGAAGTCAAACTTTTACTTTTGCAGATGACATGATACTCTATGTAGAAAACCCAAAAGACCCACCAAAAAATTACTAGAACAGACACATGAATACAGTAAAGTCACAGGATAAAAAATTAATGTATAGATATCTGTTGCAGCCCTGTACACCAAAAATGAAGGAGCAGAGAGAAATCAAGGAATTGATCCCATTTATGAATGCACCAAAAACTGTAAGATACTTAGGAATAAACCCAACCAAAGAGGTAAAAGATCTGTACTCTGAGAACTATAAAACTTTGATGAAAGAAATTGAAGATGACACAAAGAAATGGAAAAACATTCCATGTCATGGATTGGAATAATAAATATTTTTAACAAAACAATCTACACATTTAATGCAATCCCTATCAAAAGGCCAACAGTATTTTTCACAGAGCTAGAACAAAAAATCCTAGAATTTGTATTTAACCACAAAAGACCCCAATAACAAAAGCAATCTTGAAAAAGAAAAACAAAGCTGGAGACATCACAATTCTGGGCTTCAAGTTATATTACAAAGCTGTAGTGATCATGAAAGTGTGGCACTGGCACATAAATAGACACATAAATCAATAGAACAGAATAGAAAACCCAGAAACGGAACCAAAACTTTATAGTCAACTAATCAACGAAATAGGAAAGAATATCCCATGGGAAAAAGACAGTCTCTTCAATAAGAGGTATGGATAAAACTGGATAGCAACATGCAAAAGAATGAAACTGGACCACTTTCTTACAACATACACAAAAATAAAATAAAAATGGATGAAACACCTAAATGTGAGACTTGAAACCATTGAAATCTGAGAGAAGAAAACATCAGTAACCTCTTTGACATCAACCAGAGCAACTTCTTATTAGATATGTCTCCTGAGGCAAGGGAGACAAAAGCAAAGCAAAACAAAAAAAACCAAAAAACTATTGGGACTTCATAAAAAAAAAAAAAAAGCTTCTCTACAGAAAGGAAACAATCAACAAAACTAAAAGGTATCCTACAGAATGGGAGAAGATATTTGCAAATGACTTATTTGGTAAAGGGTTAGTTTCCAAAATATATAAAGAACTTATGAAGCTCAACACCCAAAAATCAAATAATGCAGTTAAAAAATGGGCAGAAGACATGAACAGACATACAGATGGCCAACGGACACATGAAAAGATGCTCCATATCAGTCATCCTCAGGGAAACACAAATCAAAACTACAATGAGATATCACTCACATCTGTCAGAATGGCTGAAATTAACAACTCAGGAAACAACAGATGTTGGTGAGGATGCAGAGAAAGGGAAGAACTCTTACACTGTTGGTGGGAATACAAACAGGAGCAGCCACTGTGGGAAACAGTATGGAGGTTCTTCAAAAAGTTAAAAATAGAACTATTCTACAACTCAACAATTGCACTATTGGGTATTTACCCAAAGGATAAAGAAAAATACTGCCTTAAAGGGATACAAGCAGCCCAATGTTTATAGTAGCATAATCAATTATAACCAAATTATTTAAAGAGCCCCAAAGTCTATCAACTGATGAATTTTTTTCACTATGAAAATTCTTTAATCGTGGCATCTGTACCTCATGTGACATTAAGACAGGAAGGAGTACAAGTGCACACAGAGAACAAGTTGCAATTGAATAAAGAGTTCACACAGCTTTCTCCTCAAACTTGCCCTCATCCTTGGCTGCGGTGTCCTGGTACTGTTGGTACTTGGACACCAGGATGTTCATGTTGCTCTCTGCCTTGGTGAACTCCATCTCATCCTTGCCCTCACCCGTGTACCATGTACAAGGAAGGCCTTGCGCTGGAACATGGCAGTGAACTGTTCCGAGATGCACTTGAACAGCTCCTGGATGGCCATGCTGTTGCCTTTGAAGATGGCAGACATTTTTAGTTGCCGGGGTGGGATGTCACATAAAGAGAATTAAGCCATTAAAAAGAATGAAATCTTGTCACTTGCAACAACATGGATGGAGCTAGAAAGTATTAAGCTAAGCCACATAAGTCAGTCAGAGAAACACAAATACCATACAATTTCATTCATATGTGGAATTTAAGAAGCAAAACAAAGGAACAAAGAAGGGGGAAAAAGAAAGGAAACCAAGAAACAGATTATTAAGTATAGAGAACAAAATGATGGTTGCAAGAGGCAGGGAGGCAGGGGGATGAGTTAAATAGGTGATGGGGATTAAGGAGTGCACTCGTGATGAGCACCGGGTGATGTAAGGAAGTGCTGAATCACTATATTATATAACTGACACAATATTACACTGTGTGTTAACTAACTGGAATTTAATAAAAACTTGTAAGAAAAAAAAGTAAGAATCACTGATTTTCTTCTGTTAGTTTCCTCCACGGTGTTAGCAGTATTATTATTAAAATAAAAAAAAGAAACTGCCAAAGATCACAAAAAGAAAATCCCAAAATTACCAAGAGAAAAATGGTTTGTCACAGGTAAGGGAGCTTCTTTAAGATTACCAACGGAGAGTCACCTGGGGGGCTCAGTCGGTTAGGCATCTGACTCTTGACTTCAGCTCAGGTCATTATGTCAAGGTCGTGAGATTCAGCCCCGCGTTGGGCTCTGCACTCAGCAGGGAGTCTGATTGAGCTTCTCTCCCTCTCTCCCTCCCTATGATCCCCCCACCCCGGCTCTCTTTCTCTGTCTTTCTCAAATAAATAAATAAATCTTAAAAAAAAAAAGACTGAGATTGTTGAAGTGGGTCAAAAAGCAAGACCCAGCTATATGTTGTCTACAAGAAACCTACTTTAAATATAAAGACACATATAGATTAAAAGGAAAGGGATAACCATATGATTGAAATCATATGTGGAATTTAAGAAACAACACAGATGACCACAGGAGGAAAAAAAAAAGAGAGGCAAACCATAAAACAGACTCTTGACCGAACAAACTGAGGGCTGCTGGAGAGGAGGTAGGCAGGTGGATAGGCTAAATGGGGGATGATTATTAAGGAGAGCATTTGTTGTGATGAGCACTGGGTATTATATGTAAGTGAGAATCACTAAATTCTACTCCTGAAACTAATATTACACTATATGTTAACTAACTAGGATCTAAATAAAAACTTGAAACAAAAAAAAAAAAGAAAAGTATGGAGAAAAATATACTATGCTAACACTAATCAAAAGATAGTGGGAGTAACAACATTGATTTCAGACAGTAGACTTCAGAGCAAGGTAAGTTATCAGGCATAAAGAAGACCACTACATAATGATAAAGAGATCCGTACTTAAAGAAGACATACATAAATATCCTTAACCTGTACATGTCTACCAACAAAGTATCAAAATAAGCGAGGCAAAAACTGATAGAAGCACAAAGAGAAACAGATAAATCCACTATTATTGTTGGAGAGTCTAGCACGCCTCTATCAGAAGTGAACAGATTTATTTCTCACAGTTCTGGAAGATGTGAAGTCCAACATCAAGGTGCCAACAGATTTGATTCTTGGTAAGAGCCCTTTTCTTGGTTTGCAGATGGCAGCTTTCCCAGCTGCCTTCTGGCTGTATCCTCATATGCAAAAAAGAGAAAGGTCTGATTTTCTGTTTCTTCTTATAGGGCACCAATCTCTTCATGAGGCTCCAAACTCATGATGTCATCTAAACCTAATTACCTCCCAAAGACCCCACCTCCTAATGTCTCTACGTTGGCAATTAGAACTTTAACATATGAATTTCGGTGGGATAATTCAATCCATAACAGATACCAAAAGGAGAACTAAATAAATCGGAAGATATTCCACATCCTTGGATAGGAAACCTCAACTTGTCAGGCTGTTCTTCCCAGCTTGATCCAAAGATTCAGTGCAACCAAAGTCCAGGAAAATTATTCTGTGACTATTGACAAAGTAATTCTGAAGTTTATGTGGAGAAGCAAACAAACAAACAAACAAACAACAAAAAAATACCCCAACCAAAATAGCTAACTCAATACTGAGAGAGAAGAACAAAGGACTGACACTTCAAGACTTACTAAAAAGCTGTAGTAATCCAGATGGTATAGATTTGGGGAAAGAATAGACAAATAGATCCGTGAAATAGAATGGAGAGTCCAGAGGTGGACTCACATCAATATAGTTAACTAATCTTTGACTAAGGGGCAAAGGTAATACAATGGACAAAAACAGTCTTTTTCAACGATTGGAGCTGGAAAAACTGGATATCTGCATGCAAATAAAAGAATCTAGACAGGCCTCACACCCTTCATAAGAACTATGATCCAATACGGATCATAGAACTAAATGTAAAATCCAGAACTATCAAACTCCTGGAAGATAACATAGAAAATCTAGATGATTTTCTTTGTGACTTTTCAAATGCAACAGCAAAAACACAATCTGTGAAAGAAACAACTGACTTCACTAAAATTAAAAACTTCTGCACTTTGTAACATAACACCAAGAGAAAAAGAAAATGAGGGACAGACTGGGAAAAAAATATTCGCAAAAGGCATATCAGATCAAGTACTATTATCCAAAATATACAAAGAACTCTTAAAAACTCAATAATAGGGAACAAAAAAAAAAAAACTTGATTTAAAAAATAGGCTAAAGACCTGAATAGACACCTATCAAAGAAGATAAACAGATGTCAGGTAAGAATATGAAAAGATGTTCAACATTATACCTCATTAGGGAATTAAAATTAAAACAACAGTACGGGATGCTTTGGTGGCTCAGTCAATTAAGTGTTTGACTCTTGATTTCAGCTCAGGTCATGATCTCAGGGTCATGAGATCAAGCCCAGCATGCGGGTCCACACTGGGCATGGCGCCTGCTTAAAATTCTCTTTCCTTCTCCCTCTGCCCCTCCTCCCCCTCTAAAAGACAAATAAAAAAAAAAAAATCCAAAGCCCAACGAGACACCACTACATTTCTGTTAGAATGGCCACTCCCCCCCGCAAAAAAACCTGACACCACCCTATGCTGACAAAGATGTGGAGAAACAGGGGCTCTCATTTATTGCTGATGGGAATGCAAAGTGGAGCGGCCACTTTGGAAGACAGTTTGGGAGTTTCCTACAAAACTACATATACTCTTACCATATGATACAGCAGTCATGCTCTTTGGTATTGAAATTGTATGTCCACACAAAAACCTGCACGCAGGTATTTATAGCAACTTTATTTATAATTGCCAAAACTTAAAAGCAACCAAGATTGTCCTTCAGTACGTGAAAAGATAAGCTACCTGTGGTATATCCAGACAATGGACTATTACTCAATGCTGAAAAGAAATGAGCTCTCAAGCCTTTATAAGATATGGAAGAAACTTAAGTGCATAATACTAAATATAAGAAGCCAGTTTTAAAAGACTACAAACTATATGATTCCATGTATATGACATTCTGGAAAAGGCCATAGTATGGAGTCAGTGAAAAGATTGGTGGTAACTGAGAGCTGGTAGGGAGGGGTGTGGAGAGAGTGGAATGAAGAGAGAGAGAATAGAGGATTTCTAGGGCAGTGAAACTATTCCTGATGACACTAAATTGGTATCATTATACTCTTGTCAAAACTCAGAATGTGCGGGACGCCTGGGTGGCTCAGTTGGTTGGATGACTGCCTTCGGCTCAGGTCATGATCCTGGAGTCCCGGGATCGAGTCCCGCATCGGGCTCCCGGCTCCGCAGGGAGTCTGCTTCTCTCTCTGACCTTCTCCTTGCTCATGCTCTCTCTCACTGTCTCTCTCTCAAATAAATAAATAAAATCTTAAAAAAAAAAAAAACTCAGAATGTGCAAAACCAATAATGAGCCTTAATGTAAACTATGGACTTTGGATGATAAAATATCAGTGTAGGTTTACCAGTCATAAACAATGTATCATGGTGGTGCAGGATGTCAATAGCAGGGGCACTTAGCCTGTGTGCGGACAGGAGTATATGGGGATGCTCTGTACTTTCCACTCAATTTTGCTCTGAACCTAAAAATGCTCTAAAAATTAAAGTTTTTAATAAATAAAAGCATAGCCTAAAAAACTTCATAAAAATCTAACCCCCTTCCAAACAAATAAAAAAGAACAAAAATGACAAAGCATGTGACTGCGAAAAAAATCAATGCAACACAAAGTCAGGCAATAAAAGAGGGATAGCTTCAGACATAGATAGAACAATTGACAAAATGGCAATATTAAGTCTTTGTCTATCAGTAACTATTTAAATGTGAAAGTATTGAATCCCAATCAAATGACATATATTGGCTAAATGGATAAAAAAAATTACATGAGAGACTCACTTTAGATCTAAGGATACATAGGATGAAAGTGAAAGAATGGAAAAAAGATATTACATGCAAATAGTAACCAAAAGACAGCAGGGGTAGTGTGGTTACATTAGACAAAATACAATTTAAGTAAAAACTCACAAGAGACAAAGCACATTATATAGTGATAAAAGGGTCAATTCACCAGGAGGATATAACAAATTTTTTAAAGATTTTATTTATTGGGGTGCCTGGGTGGCTCAGTCAAGTAAGCATCTGCCTTCAGCTCAGGTCATGATCCAGGGGTCCCGGAATTGAGCCCCACATCGGGCTTCCTGCTAGGTGGGAAGCCTGCTTCTCTCTCTCCCTCTTCCTCTGCCGGCTGCTCCCCCTGCTCTCATGCTCTTTCTTTCTGTAATAAATATTATTTGTTAGAGAGGAGGAGCTCTTAAATATAAGAAGCAAACAGTGACAGAATTAGAAGGAGTAATAGACAGCAACATAAAAGTAGTAGGATTTTTCAATACCTAATTTTTAATAATGGATGCAAAAACCAGGCAGAAGAGAAATAACAAAACAGAGGACTTGAATGACACTATAAACCAAGTGTGAAGAACAGATATATACTGGATATACATAATCCATCCAACAACAACAGAATACATCTTCTCAAGTATACATGGAGTATTCTCCAGAACAGACCACATGTTAGGACACAAAAGAAGTCTTAAAAAATTTAAGAATTCTGAAGTTGCACAAAGTATGTTTTCTGCATACAAGAGAATAAAACTAGAAATCAAGAGCCCAAAGAAAATGGGAAAATTTACAAAGATTTGGGAATTTAACAATACAGTATTTTTTTTTTCTTTAAGAGCAAGAGTGAGGGAGCATGTGAGCAGGGGGTAGAGGCAGAGGGAGAGGAAGAGAGAGAATCTTAAGCAGGCTCCACACCCAGCATGGGGCCTGATGCGGGGCTCGGATCTCACATTACCCTGAGATCATGACCTGAGCCGAAAGCAAGAGTCTGATAATTAACCTACTCAGCTACCCAGGCTCCCAACAACACACCCTTAAACAACCAATGGGTCAAAGAAGAAATCACAAGGAATATTAGAAAATATATAACAGATCTAAAAATATGTTTACTGTTTTCTATTAGGGGCTGCAATTTACATCTTTCAGTTATCACAATCTACTGCCAAATAGAATTTCATAGAAGTTAAAGACTCTTAGAATTTACCTACATTTTTTCTTCTTAGTCTTTCCACTATTGCAGTTATTCATTGTATATGCAAATATGTATTAAACCGTCAAAATTATTAGCACTATGTTTTCTTTAAAGAGTAGAAAGTAGTTATTCCCATATTTACCATAGCCTGTACTCTTCATTCCTTTGACATCCAGATGATTTCCATCTGGTTTCACTTCCCTCTGCCTGAAGGACTTTCACCTACCTTGAGGTGTTGGTCAAAGGTCTGATGAATTCTTTCAGCATTTATATGCCTCCAAATGTCTTTATTTTACCTTAATTGTGAAAGATATTTTTAGCAATTAAAGTATTCTAGGTTGGCTGTTTTTTAATTTAATTACTTTAAGGATATCACTTTACTCTTTTCTGGTTTGCATTATTTTCAGTGAGATGCTTGTGTACTAAATGTCATTTCTCTGTGCTTTTAAGATTTTTTTTCTCTATTAACAGTTTTAAGCAATTTGGTTATAAAGTCTATATTATAAATTGTATCATTTTTCTTGTTCTTAGGGTTCATTGAGCTACATGGATCTTGTGGGTATATACTTTTCATCAAATATGGAAAATTTTTGGTCGTTATTGTTTAAGTAGACTTTCTACTTCCACTCACCCATTCCACATTCTCTCCCTTTGGAACTCTAATCACACATATATTAGGTTGCTTGATGTTGTCGCATAGCTCACTGAACAATGTTCATTTTCACATCCAATCTTTCTTCTCTTTGTTTTTCATTTTGGATAGGTTTTATTGCTTTGTCTTCAAATTCACTAATTGTTTCTTCTCTGGTGTCTGATCTGCTGTTAATCCCCCCCCTTTTTTTCCCACATTAAGAAGTTTATGTGGGTTATATCTTCTATATAGTTTCTTTGCCATGCTTCTTTAGCACATGGAGAATATTTATAATAACTGTTTTTAAAAATATTTTTAAAAAATGGGGCCTAAATTCATGACTCTGAGATCAAGACCTGAGCTGAGATCAAGACTTAACCAGCTGAGATAACCAGGTGCCCCTATAATAACTGTCTTAATAACTTTGTCTCCCAATTTTATCATATGTTCCATAGGTGGGTCTGCTTCTATTGATTGATTTTTTCTCTCACTATAGGTTGTATTTCCCTGTTTCTTTTTATGCTTTGATTTTGTTTAGATGCCAGACTTTGTGAATTTTACATTGTTAGGTATTGGATTTTTTTTTTTAATGCCTATAAATATCTTTTGAACTTTGCCCTTGGATACAATCAAGTCACTTGGAAACTGATCTTGTCAAGGCTTACTTTTATACTTTAGGAGGTAGAACAAAAATTAGCTTTACTCTAAAGCTGATTTGACCCTTTACCTGAATTAATGTCTAATAATGTCTATTTAATGTCTAATAATTACAAGGTTTTCATTCTGGCTGGTGGGAACAATAGCCATTCCCAACCCTGTTTGATCTCTGAGGATCATTCTGCCTCTTCCCTTCTGGTGGTCCTTTCTCTAGCCTCAAGTAGTTTCCTTACAGGTATATACTGATCAAAACTCAACTGGAAACCTGAGGGGAACACCCTGTAGCTCCCATAGCTCTCTTTCTATACAGCTCCTTCCTGTCCAGTACTCCACCCCTCTCCCCCCAAATTCTAACCACCTTCACCTCAATTCTATAATTTCCAACTGTTTCCTCAACATAGGCTCTGCTTGGTTTCCCCCATCTTTGAGCTATAGTCTGGAAACTGTAGACAGTAAACTGGGACAATGGTAGTGCTCACCTCAATTGTTTTCCTTCCCAGGGGGAAGCTTTCTGTTATCCAATGTCAGTGAACGGATGTTTCATAGGCTTTGTCCAATTTCTTATTTAAGATGGGAAGATAAATCCAATTTCTATTCCATTACAGTTGAAAGAAATAACCACTTGATGGTTTTGGTTTTATTAAATGACTTTACTCATGGTCTGAGATCTAGTGATAAGAGAAATAAGCCTAATAATGAGAGTAAAACACTCACTCAAATATCCACTGTGTATCAGTGGCATTTAGTATTATGTGCTGACAAAGAAGCACTCCCCGGGCGCCTGGGTGACTCAGTGGGTTAAAGCCTCTGCCTTCGGCTCAGGTCATGATTCCAGGGTCCTGGGATAGAGCCCCGCATCGGGCTCTCTGCTCAGTGGGGAGCCTGCTTCCCCCTCTCTCTCTGCCTAGTGATCACCGTCTGTCCAATAAATAAATAAAATCTTGAAAAAAAAAAAAAGAAGCACCCTCCCCGTTAAGGTTTTTTTAAAAGACTATTCTCCTCAGTTTGGGGTGTTTTCTCTCCCAATTTTTGATTTTGAAAAATGTGAAGGCTTTGGAGAATATGAAAAAATTGAACAATGAAAATCCGTAGCCTTCCATCTAGATTGACAAATTAGTATTTTACTACATATGCTTTATCTCCATATATTTTTAATTGATTGAAAGTCAGTTTCACACTGAAATATTTATCCTTCAACTTCCAACGAAAGGATATTCTCTTACATAACCACAATAGCATTATTCTACCTAAGGAATTTAAAACTGATACAAGAATATTATCTATTACATAGCCCACATTCAAATTTCTTTAATTATCCTTTTCTCTTTCCAGAATCACAATCCAATTGACAATTACTGCATTTGGTTACTGTGTGTTATTAATCTCTTTTTCTCTGAAACAAACCCCCTGCTATTTGTTGTTATTTATAATGTTGACACTTTTGAGGAGCTCAGGCCTGCTCTCTTACTCAATTTAGATCTTTAAAAATTGTGATAGTGTTAGTAAATTTTATGACAATTTGGGAAAGAGAAACTCCTCATTATTTTAGAATTATATTCATCCTATCACTTTGAAGACTATGCTAAATTTTGAATATGAATAAATCTCATTTTAAGCACTAATATCCTTGAAAATTGCTCAACGACTCAAGTATGCTATTACAGAAATTAGAAGTAGAAAACATCTAATACTGCATTCCTCCCTGGCAAAGGCAAAGGCACTTGAGACATTTTAGCTTCATCTTGTCATTTTTGTTTTATAGTACTAGGGTTAAAAATGTGGCCCAACTTTTTCACAAGCACTGTTCTTGTGTGATTGTTATAGAAAGTCAGATCTTTTGTCTACTCAGCCACAGAACATATTGTATACTCCCCCAAAATGAAATGGAAGAGGAAAATGCTTGCTTTTTCAGAACCCCAGAATATGCATGAGAGAAACAAATGCATATTTTCCCCTGATGAAAACTTCCGGGTATTTCAAAACTACCATCTGGTAGTCCACCCTGTTTTTCCACCAGATGGCAATAATCCATAACGGCCGAGCAGGCAGAATGGAATGTACACAAGGGCGTGAGCATCAGAGGCTATGAGCTTGCAATGTGGTAATGTAGGAAAAATGATGAGTCCCGGGAGAAGACGATAAATAATGGGTTGCTAAATCTGGCATCACAGCCATCACAGCCATCATAAAAGGAATCACATCGTTCATCTTTATCGGTATAAAATTTAAGAATACAGCAAGCTGTACCATTGTTACTTTTTTGTTTGTTTTCAGAATCACATAGGAAGGCAAGCTAATAGAGTGGAGAAGCTGTTGATTTTCAAGTAGGGTTTATCAGATTCAGCACCCAAAAGACACCGTATATTCCTAACTGAAGGCACAAATTCAGGGGTGTCTGGCTGGCTCAGTCAGTAGAGCGTGAGACTCTTGATCTTGGGTTGGTGAGTTTGAGTCTCACGTTGGGTATAGAGTTTACTTAAAAAATAAATTAAACATTACCTTCATTTAAAACAAAAGTCACAAATTCAGAGTATTTGCAGAAGAGGATAGAGGACAGGAATCTTTAGGAACTGCTCTTGAAACCTGGAGGCCATTTCTCTTCCCTGCCACCATGACTTGAAGAGGAATACTGCTGACATTTCTTTTTTTCTTTTTCTTTCTTTTTTTTTTTTTTTAGGATTTTATTTACTTACGTAACAGAGAGAGAGACACAGTGAGAGAGGGAATACAGGCAGGAGGAGCGGAGGAGGGAGAAGCAGTCTTCTCGCCAAGCAGGGAGCCCATGTGGGGCTCCATGAGGAGCTCGATCCCAGGACCGTGGGATCATGACCTGAGCCAAAGGCAGATGCTTAACAACTGAGCCACTCAGGCACCCCTCTTTTTTTTTTTTTTAAACATTTCAGTCTGCCTGCCTGCCTTCCTTCCTTCCTTCATTCCTTCCTTCCAAGATTTTATTTATCCATTTGGCGAGGGAGAGAGAGAAAGCACAAGCAGGGGGAGCGGCTGCACAAGCAGGGGGAGTGGCAGAGGGAGAAGGTATAGCATGATGAGAGGCTGGATCCCAGAACCTCGAGATCACGATCTGAGCCCAAGGCAGACGCTTAGCTGACTGAGCCACCCAGGCAACCAGTTGCTGATATTTCTTCACCAGTCTTTCAAACTCTGTTTAATTGAGCATACCTACTTGTTTTTGATTTTAGGTGGAAGCATGCAAATCCAATGCTTTGCTACACTATCTTATGCATATAATTTCCAGGGTGCTATAGTGCAAAATTCCTGTACAGTTCTATACCTTGGCAGGTTACATGGGAAAGGAATTTTCTCTCACTGGGTATGTGTCATTTTCTCCTCCTCTGGGTTCTTTTTTCTAAGTACTGAATATTCCTGTGATAACAGCCAGGCTGTTCTTTCTGAAGACTAAATAGTACTATCCTTTATCATTGTTTTTACCATTTTCCTTTCTTTTGTTTTGAAAAATAACAATACAGTCACCCAAATTTTAAAAAGAAGCTCTAGCTTATGAGATAAAGGTTACAATTTTAAATAGAGTTCAAAAGAAACTGGAAAGAATCAAAAAGAAGTTGTTTATTAGAGCACAATGATACAAAACTTTTACGAAACAGCTAGGAACATTTTTTTCTTTTGTTTTGTTAAACAGAACAATTATCTATTTAATGCAGGTAAAGTATAAAGGGGGAAAAAAAGACAACAGTGAGAAGAGATGTAATCTAGGGAATTCTGTTTTTCCTTTAGACAATGTTTTTATAAAGGGAGCTGTGATAAAGCTTTTATCCTTTCTAAAATATGTTTTTGTCTTCATTATAAGTGATCAATAGAAAAAATTGAAATCCTGAAATTCTAAAAAAAAAAAAAAGAAGAAGAAGAAGAAAGGATAGAAATCCTGAAATTCTGGTAACAGAAAAGTGTTACCAATCTGAAGACAACTGCTATTAACATTTTAGCATATTTTCTCCCACAGTTTTTTTCTAGAAATAAGTTTCCTTTTATCTTTTGAAAAGCTTTGTTTTCTTGATTATTTCATGCTTTTTACGACCTGATTTCTTACATTTCATGATAACATATGTATTTTCCTATGTGATTAGAAACAATAAAATAATTTCAATTGCTTCATAATGTTTTGGTAAGGATTGAGCTTACCAGCTTACCAGATAAAGCTGTGCTTTAATTAACCTATTGCTGGACATTGATTTTGTTTCTCCTTTTTTGTTCAACAAATGGCACAGTGATGAACACATTGGTGTATTCAAAATACTGTCCACATTTATTTAGACTTTCTTAAAATGGATTCCCAAGCTTGGAATCACTAATTCAAAAAGCATAAAATATTTTAATGCTTTAATTTTGAGTTCTATCACTGTCAATTTTCTTTTTAATGGAGCCAAATCAGTTTACACTGCTAATAACAATGTGCAGAATGTAGCTTTCACACTGATGCCATTGCTGTGTATTCTGATAAAAAAGCAACCGAACAGTTTGCTAAATGGCCTCTTACTGGTGCTTTCATTTGCATGTCTTTGATTACTAGTGAGATGGAACCTATTCCCACTGTTTGTTAAACAGTTGAATTTCCTCTTTTATGAATTGTTTACTTATGCCCTTTGTCTTTTCATCTCTCGGGGTCTTTGTAATCCCCATTTACAAAGAGAACTACCAAGCCCCATCCAGAGAAAGGCCTTCTGTATGCAATGCCGTGGAATTCTTCCCCTTTCAAGTCTTTTTTTTTTTTTTTTAAGATTTTGTTTATTTATTTGACAGTGAGAGAGGAAACACAAGCAGGGAGCCCTATGTGGAACTTGATTCCAGGACCCTGAGATCATGACCTGAGCCAAAGGCAGACACTTGACGACTGAGCCACCCAGGAGCCTCAAGTCTTTGTCTTTCAAGTCTTGTCAGAGGCAGCATCAGAATAGCACTGTGAGGGGGAAACCAGTAAGGGTAGGAAAGATATATTTCCCTCTGCTGTACAAATGAAATAAAAAAGATCACATTGCCATGGTGAAAATATTCTGTTCCTTTGCTGAACCCAGCTCTCACTTGAAAACTGCGTTCTAGTAAGTTTTGACCACTTTTCAAATGTCACGTTCTGTATTATATAACACCAGAAATATATGTCAGTATGAGTCACGGTGGGGCCATGGCTGTTCCACACATGTTGCCATTCCAGGGTCATCTTTTAAAATGATCTAATTAGCTATAATTTAATTTAATTTAACTTGGAGTGTCATTCTTTATTCTCTAGCCCTTCCTGGGAGGCTGGCACTTCCATGTATCATTTTTCTTACATGGATACAACTAGAGCAAGTACAGAAAGGGGCATAAATGCGGACTCCTAGCCCAGAAGTGATGCTGAACTGTTCTCTGCACAGGTAACTATCCAGACCCGGGCTCAGAGAACATTCCTCCTATGGGCAATGACGGGGCTCAAGATAAACAGGGCTCGGATACTGATAGGCACTTGAAACTCCCTAAATTCCCAACCTGAAATATGCAGGTAATCATAGTTCCTCCTCTTATCCAATGGATATTTTGAAGATCACATTATAAGAGAAAAATCTTTGAGGTTGAAAGAACTAGCATTAAGTGTTTATTACATTGTAGTAAATGTTATTTTTATTTTTATTTTATTTACTTATTTTTAAAAGATTTTATTTATTTGACAGAGAAACAGCAAGAGAGGGAACACAAGCAGGGGGAGTGGGAGAGGGAGAAGTAGGCTTCCTGCTGAGCAGGGAGCCCTATGCAGGGCTCCATCCCAGGACCTGGGATCATGACCTGAGCTGAAGGCACACACTGAATGACTGAGCCTCCCAGACGCCCCAATAAATGTTATTTTTTTAACATAAGTCAAGACTCAAAAATGGTCTCTCCTCTCAAATATCCTGAGATCAATAAAGAGAATTAAGGATCATGGAATCATCAGAGTGAATTCTCTTGTCTGACAGAAGAAACTGAGGCTCTGAGAGGTTTCATCCAAAATTACACTTGTATAAAGTGATGTTATGCCTGAGTTTTCGCGTCCAAGAGACCACCAAGGAGCCAAGCACCGATGCAATCACACGAGGGTTTATTCGACAAGCTTAAGCTTGGGCCCAAGTATACCCGGCACAGGGGAATAAGGACTTGGACCCCGAACTTAGTTAAGGCAGGGGTATTTATGGGTTCCTGTTACTAAAGCAGGGTGGGGGTCTCTGGAACCAAAGCAGGGTGGGGCTTCCTGGAACCAAAACAGGGTGGGAGTTACTAAAGCAGGGTGGGAAAAAGTTCAGCCCTTGGGCACAGGGGTCTGAGATGGCTGCCGGAGCTAAGATGGCTGTACCTATGCTAAGGCTAAACCTGAGGTGGGATGGCCTTGATTTTTCTCAGCCTCCACAGTGATGCTGCTAATTCCTGTCAGAGCTAGCATGCTAGTCCTGCCTCTCTCCCCTCATCCAGTGTGTAAAAACTTAAAAGCACCACTGAGTAAAGAATTCTGTTTTATTTCCTGGTGATCTTTGACAGGAACTGTTTCCAGCTCCTTCTTTATTGTGAGAGCTTTATTTCTGTTCACAGTAAAAATGATTATTTCAGGGGCACCTGGCTGGTTTAGTCGGTAGAGCATGCAACTCTGGATCCCAGGGTTGTAAGTCGAGCCCCATGTTGGGTGGAGAGCCTACTTAAAAAAAAAAAAAAAAAAAAAAAAAGATTATTTAAAATAGGCTAAAATATGTATGTAAAGTTTTCTGACAAAGAATGTGTGTTTATTGAAACATAAAATACTGTATGTCTGAAAGTTTAAGAAATAGGCATCAAAGAGCAGGTTTTAATCAACAGAAGCATCTTTTTAAACTTACACTTGCAATGCAATACCATTGTCTATCAGCTGGGGCAGAGCTGCAAACACAAGAGGACAAAGGTCACAGAAATGAAGTGGAACCAGTTTGACAGAGAGCCTGCAATCCGGTTTCAACAGTTTGATTAATAGCAAAAGAAACAAATTTGTTACACTAAGGAAGAGGGCTTCAGAATTTTTGTGATTCAACAGTATATGCCCCTCTTTCCGGCTAATCAGATAAGGGAATGTGCGAACTCTCTATGGAATTGATGTGGATTGTAATGAGGAAATCAAGTATCAATACATCAGAGAACCCTCTTCATCAAAGACGGGGAAAACAGGCCGCAAGTTGATTTATTTGTGTGAGGCTAAGGGGAATCAATCATACCAGTAGATACTTTCTAATGATCAAGAATTCAAACATGTTGGGGCGCCTGGATGGCTCAGCTGTTAAGCATCTGCCTTGGGCTCCGGTCATGATCCTGGGGTCCTGGCACCGAGCCCTGCATTGGGCTCCCTGTTTGGCGTGAAGCCTGCTTCTCCCTCTCTCACTCCCCCTGCTTGTGTTCCCTCTCTTGCTGTCTCTCTCTCTGTCAAATTAAAAAAAAAAAAAATTCAGACATGTAATCATAAGTGGTGCTTAGATGGAGAGGGGAGACACACTGTCAAATCAAGAGAGAATCTCTTTTTCCCCCCAATTTCTTTAACTGTTAAGGAACTTTTGTTTTCTTTTATATATTTTCTCCCAACCCAAGTAGGATTTAATATATATTTAGATATAAAAGAATCTCTCCTCTTTCATTCTGTGTGTGCACATACATACACACGTGAAATGTTATGAGTTAATCAGACAGAAAAAAAACCCAGGAAGTTCTACATGGCAAGAACTTTTGTGATGCTTTTTTCAAAGTAGCCATATTATTTACCTACTTTTATTCTTACTGTTAAAGTAAATCTTTTACTACTTAGGGATACCTAGGTGGCTCAGTTGGTTAAGCATCTGCCTTCGGCTCAGGCCATAATCCCAGGGTCCTGGGATTGAGTCCCATATCTGGCTCATAGCTCAGCAGGGAGTTTGCCTCTCCCTCTGCCTGCTGCTTCCCCTGCTTGTGCGCTCTCTCTTTCTGACAAATAAATAAAGAAAATCTTAAAAAGAACCTCTTTTTACCACTTAGCATGCTGTGGATACTTGATGTTTAAGATTCATTAAATAACTTGCTCTAATTTCGCAGATCTCACTGAATACACAAACATAGGAGCTTTACCACAATTCTGGATTTGAATTCAGTAGTCCTGACAATTTGAGATTCTGTGATGGTGTGCCAGGAAATGAAGACAAAAACTATCTCATTTTAACCATTAAATTCAATCTCTTTACTCACTTTTTTTTTTAAAGATTTATTTGTTTATTTTAGGGAGAGACTGAGAGAACACACGCGTACAAGTGGGAGGGGCAGAGGGAGAGAGAATCTCAAGCCGACTTGATGCTGAGCAGGGAGCCCAAAGGGGGGTTTGATTCCACAACCCTGGGTTTACAACCCTGAGATCATGACCTGAGCTGAAACCAAGAGTTGGACACTTAACATACTGTGCCACCCAGGCGCCCCTCTTTTCTCACTTTGAAACAAAACTGGTAAGGCAGTAAAAAGAACTGTTTCACTTTCCACCGAGCTTGCACCCCAAAAAAGTGAAGAATATGTTTTGAATTGCCTGAAAACGAAAGGAAGACAAATAAAGGGTGCACATTAGCCAAAGTGAAAAGTCTGTCTCAAAATCCATGAACATAGAATATGATTAAGAATATTTAAGGAAACCAGTACCTTGCGGTTATGGAAACTGTCACAGATCATGTAGTGGCTGTATCTTCTATCTCCTATGCTGAGTGAGAACATTGGTATTTTCCTGACTCACAAGGACAGGAGTGTGCTGCCTGCTGAATCACCCTCCTCACTTCCCGGGGTGCCTGAGTGTTCCAAGACACTAATGGAGGATTAAATTGTGGTTGCCATGACAATTACCTAAATGCTGTCATGATAATATCAACAGATGTAGTACAGTGTTCCCTGAAAGCTGAATTTTTCCCCTTCCAAAACTTCAGTAATTTTAATCATTGAAGTTCTTTAATAACTATGCAAAGTTGATCTAAAGAATTAGTAAAATCTCTTTTTTTAAAAAAAGAGTTTATTTATGCATCAGAGTGAGAGAGAGAGAGAGAGAGAGAAAGAGAGACAGAGAGTGTACAAGCTGGGGGAGCGGCACGCATAGGGAGCAGCAGGCTCTCCACTGAGCAAGGAGCCTGATGCGGGACTCAGTCCCAGGACCCTGGGATCATGACCTGAGCCAAAGGCAGATGCCCAACTGACTGAGCCACCCAGGCATCCCAGTAAAATCCTTTACTTAACTAGATAGGTTGCTGTATTAAGATACAACTCATCTCTTTACTTAAAATTTACTTCTCCTGAGGCGCCTGGGTGACTCAATCGGTTAAGCGTCAGACTCTTGGCTTCTGCTCAGGTCATGAGCTCAGGGTCATGGGATCAAGCCCTCTGTGGGGCTCTGCACTCAGTGGAGATTCTGCTTGAGATTCTCTCCCTCTGGCCCTCCCCCACACTCATGCTTGTGTGCTCTCTCTCTCAAATAAATAAATCTTTAAAAAAAAAAAAGTATTTCGGGGCGCCTGGGTTGCTCAGTGGGTTAAGCCGCTGCCTTCGGCTCAGGTCATGATCTCAGGGTCCTGGGATCAAGCCCCGATCGGGCTCTCTGCTCAGCAGGGAGCCTGCTTCCTCCTCTCTCTCTGCCTGCCTCTCTGCCTGCTTGTGATCTCTGTCTGTCAAATAAATAAATAAAATCTTAAAAAAAAAAAAAGTATTTCTCCTAGTGAGTGGTGATTGATAAACGATGTTGCCTATCGTATTTTTAGAAATTGGAATGAATATTAAAGTGAAATAAAAATAAAGTTTTATCAATTTTCTTTAAGTCTAGGAACTCAAATTTACAAAAACAAATCTGAATACCTTAAACATTAGCCAGCATCTTGTGGTAACGGACTCTTTTTTATGTGTGCCAGCTTTTTATGTAAATTATATCATGTAAGAACCTGCCTGTGGAGGGTTTGTATTTGCTAGGTAGATGTTCTGTCCCTCCTTCCCTCTGTTCCAGTGATTAAACCATTAATAAGAACAGAGAAACAGGAGCAGAGGTTCCTATTTTTATTTCAAAGATCTTAATTTTGGGGAGGTTCACAATATCTTTTAGGATTACCATGAAGCCCCAATTACTAGGAGCACTTAGAGTCATTAAAATGAACATCAGAGTAAGTTCAATGACCTTGAGGGTTCTTGAAATGCCTTTACTAAATGCTTTCAAAATTGGGCTTGAGCATTTGCTGCTGCTTTTGATAGTGTTTTTCTCCTTTCATTTCATCTGCCCTCGGGGCGTTGATGTTGTTGTTGTTGTTGTTGTTGTTATTATTATTATTATTTTGCTGAGGTGTCTTTGGAATCCTTTTAATTTCAGTGGCAGAAAAAATCATCACAATTTATCAACGACTAAGCTGCTCCTGATTAGGAACACAGTCAATCCAATATGTCAGGCAGGGACCAATCAGGAAAAGGTCCACTTAAATGAATTTAGTGGAAGAAAATTTAATGATGGGACCATTCACAGAGGTGTGGGTAGGGTTAAAGGAGCCAACAAGAGGGTGGGTGATTAGGCACTCCAGGATTAGAACAATCAAGAATCATTCAAAGCATCCTGACCTCTAGGTGTGACAGGACAGACCAGTCCGTGGTCCCGCGCCTGGAGAGAGCAGGAACCATGAGAGGAGAGCTGCCTAAAGGGAACTGCATTTGTGGAGGTGAGCATCTACCTTACTACCAGAACCTTGGCAAGACAGGGAATGGGGGTAAGAAACACCAGACCTTCCTCTCTTTGCACCTTCTATCTTTGTCAGTGCTTCCCAACCCAAAACCAACAGGACAAGGAAGCCTTGGTTTGGATACAATTCCGAGGGACTGGCTTCCAGGGCATAAAGCGGGACAGAGAAGGGCACAGAATGAATCTGGGGATGGTGGTTAGTAAGGAGAATAACCAGCCCATTGAACTCAGAATTTCGAATTGGGTAAGTTTTGTGCATGAATTCTGTTGCATGTACCAGTGTCCCTGCTTTTAAAAAATTTCTTGGGAAAAAAAATAATAAATAAATAAAAAATAAAAAATAAAAAATTCCTTGGTTCTCAGCTATTTGGAGTATATATGGCCAAGTAACTGATTTATAGTTGATCTGACTTCGAGTTTTGTAGTCATAGCATCACACTTGGATTGATTCCGGAAAATGATAGGGTTCTAATTTATGTAACGGTAAAGAGGACAATATGCATTTTATTATTTTTTAAAAGATTTTACTTAATTTGACAGAGAGAGACACAGCCAAGAGAGGGAACACAAGCAGGCAGAGTGGGAGAGGGAGAAGCAGGCTTCCAACTGAGCAGGGATCCCGATGTGGGGCTTGATCCCAGGACCCTCGGATCATGACCTGAGCCAAAGGCAGACGCTTAACGAATGAGCCCCCCAGCTGTCCCGACAACATGCATTTTAATGTTCTAGTATTTTTAACATAATTCTGGCCACACAAAAACAAATGTTTCTTCCTAACCGTGGAACAGAGAAAATTCTCCAGGACTGACTCTTCAAACCAATACTATACACAATTATAAGAGTGAATTGGCAGCACATACACTGCAAGCAATGCAAAGTTCACACACTCACCTAAAAGGAGCCAAGGCCCCTGCATCATGGAGGAGGAGGCTTCAGCCAGCATCGTTAGGAAAATGGGATTATGGCGGCTGGTTCCATCTTGTGTATATCTTAAAGAAAACTCACAAACTGAAGTTTGTGTTTGAGCTCAGGACTGCTATCAGTTTTATTTGAAAATAGAAGTTATTCTCACTCTGCTCCCAGAGTTTCCCTGGTGGGGTTAACCTCCAACTGCCCACCACAGACATTCTTTACCAATTCCTCTCTTCTCTATCTCCTTCCCTCACATCCAAATCAACGTTCTGCTCTTTAATCCTTGCCTCAAGATCAGCTTCTGGATAAGCCCAGACTAAGAAAGAGATAGCTTTTCTTTTTTAAAAGATTTTATTTATTCATTCATTTATTTGAGAGAAAAAGAGAGTGCCGGTGGGGGGAGAGGAAAAGGGGAGGGAGAGAGAAAGAATCCCAAGTGGACTGCTGCGGAGTGTGGAGCCTGATGTGGGGCTTGATCTCACGACGCATGAGATCAGGACCCATGAGATCATGACCTGAGCTGAAACCAAGAGTCAGGCACTAACCGACTGAGCCACCCAGGCACCCCAGAAAGAAGTCTATTTTCATCCCTTGCCTGTGTAAACCTGTAAAGGTCTGTCTTCCACTACTTTAGAACAAATGACTCTTTCGCAGAGTTGAAAAACTCCACAGAACTTCAAGTTTACGACGCCTGGGTGGTGCAGTGTGTTAAAGCCTCTCCCTTGGGCTCAGGTCATGATCTCGGGGTCCTGGGATCGAGCCCTGCATCGGGCTCTCTGTTCAGCAGAGAGTCTGCTCCCCTTCCTCTCTCTCTGCCTGCCTCTCTGCCTACTTGTGATCTCTGTCAAATAAATAAATAAAATCTTAAAAAAAAAAACCTTCAAGTTTATCATTGCTGACCACCTACCAAATGCCAGGTTTGGGGTAGGTACTTTTATCATATATATATTATATATATATATATTATATATATATTATATATATATATATTATATTATTTAATCCCCCTTGCCCAATCACATGGATTTTAGTAACGTGATTTGTGTGTTTTATCTACTGTACGAAATTATATAAATGTACATAAAGTTTTATCTACAAATTTACTTATTGCCAGATACTTGGTTGAACCACCAGTACAATGTTAACTAGGAATGGTGAAAGCAGACATTTTTGCCTAATTCCCAAAGTTAGAGAAGTATCTTCGTTTTTAAAGCAAGAAATATTTCTATCATAGCTGTGTTTCATGTTGAAACATTGTTCTACTGCTTACTTGTGACAATACCAAAGGTTTTTCATGAGTTTTAGATGATGAGTTATTCATCATTGATTTTTATTAACTTTAGGGTCATTTCTTATATCTGAGTTATATATAAAGCTTAAAAGAGTTCATATTTAATTTAAAGGATATAAGCAGAAGAAATTAAAATAGGTCTTTAATTATTGATTGACTGGTTACATAGTTTAAATTGTAAAGCCCATTATGAATTTTCTGGTATCAGGCAGCCTATGGAATTTTGGAAAAATTTCCAGGTGGCAATTCGCCGTTTAGTCCTAATTATTTATGCTTGCATTTGTCTTTCACAAGAGTGTAAAAACACTGTTCATATAAGTTTATATGGTGAAAACTGAGATTTCACAAGAAAATATTTACAAGCCCTTGAAATCCTTAAGTAGATGGTGTTATGTAAATTTGAATGCTACTGTAGTTTGTAATTATAATTCATTTTAAATTTCTGGGAATTAAGTCTAGAAATATGTAAAATGCTGAAACATAGGCAAAATAATTTCCAGGGCATCTCGGTGAACTGTGGAAGACAGGAGACAGTTGATATTCCAAAGTGGGCGAGTTAACAGATACACACAGAAAGATATGCCTTCAGGGTTCTATCCCAAATATATTTTTCTTGACCTTAATTAGGAGATGAACAGAGGGTCCATAAAATTCTAGTTTTATTACTTAAATCAGAGGATCCAAGTCATTATAATTTGTTCAAGTCAGGCTCTACTTCAAGAAAAATAAAGTACTTTTGAAAATGTACATATATTTGATATGTTGTATACCAAGCTTCAAACTAAGGGTAGGACCTGGATCTTAAATTATTTCAGAAGGAGTATTTATTGTTCAATCGGAAGTTAATGAAAATAACTGAATCTTTAAAAAGTTTATTTGATGTATGTACCAGTTTACTTGATATACTTATTCTGATTAGGTAAACTTTGATAAATAGATGAAGCCTGGATGTTTTAATAACAAAATAAAGATACCAGAAAAATTTAAATAAAATATTTTATTTAACTTTTTTTTTTAGGATTTTATTTATTTACTTGACAGAGATCACAAGTAGGCAGAGAGGCAGGCAGAGAGAGAGGGGGAAGCAGGCTCCCTGCTGAGCAGAGAGCCTGATGCGGGACTCAATCCCAGGACCCCGAAACCATGACCTGAACCAAAGGCAGAGGCTTTAACCCACTGAGCCACCCAGGCGCCCCTTAACTTTTTGACTAGATAAAGCACTCTCATGGTTTGAGTATCAAAAACTTTAGATACAAATACAATAAAGGCTCTTTCCCATGACTTCCATCCACAGATTTCTTATACCTCAACAGTTAGTTTGTCCTAGTTTAATGCATATACAAGCCAATACATTACTCTGCACCATTTTCTCATTTAACAAAAAAAATTGGAGATTATAATATTAAAACATAGAGATCTTTGCTTCTTTTGTTAGCCACATTTGAATGTATGGATTTATCCTAATTTAACCAGGGGTCCTGAGGATGGATATTAAGGTTCTTCCCAATCATTTGGTATTCTCAACAATACTATAAGAAATACCTTATCATTTCTCATGTGTGGAAATACATCTGCGGGATAAATCCCTAGAAGTAAATTCAGAATATGTATGCATTTGTAATTCTGGTAGATACTGCCAAATTCCCTTCCTCTAGAGCCTAGCCAAAGCAGGGATGCCAGATATAATTTCATGCCTTTTCATTTAGAAATACACAATGAAAAGCAGGTTTACCTATTAAAGAATTAGAAAGCAGGGCATATCTAGCAATTTACAGAGTACATTTTCACTCAAAAATACATTCAACAGAAATGTATTATGTTTCAGGCACTTTGGAGACACATACACTCATACATACACACAAATCAAACGCAAACCTCTGCCTTTGTGGAGCTTACATTTGAATTCTACATTTTGGAACTCTATGCTACCTCATTAGGAGCCAGTTAAATGTCAATATCCTGAAAATGATCTGTTGCGATCCTGAGCACAGGCGCCAGACATATGCTACTGGTGTTATTTAAAAACTAACTAGAGGCAGTGTTGCAAATGATTGCATAGCTCTCCATCAGGTCCTTTTCAAACAACACACATGGGTGAGAGCTCTTTTTATCCGACTCCATCTGCTGTTGGTAGTGATCAGCATACTGTGGGCATTGTGGTATCATCTGAGATTATGTTGTGAAATAGGAAGTAGAGTCACAGGCAGATCAGCAAGTATGTGCAAACTGTTCAGTTCTATCTATTCCCGAAACCAAGTTCAGGGTTGAGGAGTAGGGAAGATAAAGTTATCAGCACATTCCCATCAAGGCACAGTTTACTTTTCACAGTCTTCCTTGTTTTGGTTCTAGAAAGAGATCACAAGGGATTCTATGGCAAATAGTTTCAGAAGCATACAGGAGCACTACTCCATACCGTGAACAAGGGCATAGAAAAGAGAACATGTAGAAACTGAGGAACACAGGAAAAAAAAATCAGTGCCAAGGAAAGGGTGATAAAGCGAGTGCAATAACAGAGACAGTATGGTCTTGGCTTTTTTTTTTTTTTTTTTTGTATCTTTCCTTTCTAAAAGGGAAATATTTTAAATTTAAGCACTATCCCCCCTCAGATTTAATTTAATAAGAATGTGGAAAACTACAGCTCTTAAAATCTTGCCAGTAACCCAGTGGGTTCTTTGCAGTCATTAAAAAACAACAGGAAATTCAGCTTATGAGGACACCAGACACAAATGGCATCTTTAAGTATGAGATAAGAACAGAAAAGGGCCAATTCCGGAGAGTGCCTCCCCAACCATACCTTGCCTTTTTTTTTTTTTTTTTAAATCTGGTATCATTAAAATTTCATCCAGCACCATAACAGACACACTCAACAATTGATTACTAAATGACTGGTTTCTTAGGACCTAATACTTATGAGTTAGTTTTCCTCACAGTCATTAAATTTGGGGCTAGAAGAAGGAGGAGCTTTTTCGCTCAGTCAAAACACTCCGTTGACAGCTGAGGTCAAGAAGTGACAAAGGCAGATGCTAGGTGTCTTTTCCAAATTCCCAGTCCAGTACTACTGCTGCCATAGGCTCACCCCCACATGAAAAACCTTTAATGCCTCTGACTTCTGGATTCTGTGCTGCCAAACTGCAAACGCTGCGATCTGTGATGACTTTGGCCAACGACACTGTGGCCCTGGGGCTTACACACAGCAGGCCCCGTGGGCAGCTTAATGAGTGGTTATGTTGCTTTGGACCAGCCTGATCATGGAGCGGCCGACTCCTGGATCCCCAGGGCCTCCGTCATCCTTGAGTGTGCACAGCTGGTGAAGCAATCTGCCCTGGTAGCCCCAGCGCAGGACAGCTCCGCATGACCCCACTAAATGGACTCAGTGCCTCCAGAGTTCCATTTCGTCCCCTTGAAGTGGCGTGTGACACTTTTTCCGAGTCTCCCCGCGGGATTTCCGGGGCAGTGAACAACTGACTGACCTTGTCTGGCAGCAGCTCCCAGCAGGCCAGCGGGCCAAGAAAGGGTGCAGGCAATGCCCACCGCCCCTCTTTCCCTGGGCTCCATTCCTGCCATCCTACTGTTGGGTCCGTTTCCCCTATGCCTTTCACTTGTTTTCTCCTGAGCGTTTTCTCTCAACGTTTCCCACTTCATGTTTACAAAGTGCTTACGCCCACTTGGCGGGCAGCAACCTCGCCAGCCAGAGTCCCTAATCCAGTCCCTCCGCCCCGCCCCCTGCCTCCCCTCCTCCCGGATCCACCCCCGCCGATTCACCCGGCGCCCGCCCGGTTAGTCACGTGAACCTCGCCTCGTCCCGCCCCCTACCGTCACGTGAACCGCCAGGCCCGCCCCGCCCCCGCGCCGGCGCGCTCCGACGTGCCCTGGAACTTACCCTCCCTCGGAGACCAGCCTGCGGGGACGGGCTGGCCGCAGCCGCCGCGGTGTGAGCGCCCTTCAGGCTCGCCTCGGCGTCCCGCAGACCCAGTGCTAATACAAGAGGGAGCTGCCTCCTGCGAGGCCGCCGTGCTCTCGGTAAGGTGGCGGGACGCGGGTTCCCGTGGACAGAGGGCAGGTTGGTGAGGTGCTGCACAAAGGCGTCAGCGGTCGGGGCTGTGCCCGCCGAGGGCGGCGGAGTTAGGGGGAGGTGTGTGCGGGAGGCGCGTCGCCGCCGAGGTGCGCGCGAGGTGCGGCCGGGAGCGTCTCGGGAGGGGTGGGGCGCAGGGCGCAGGGTGGGCGCGGGGGGAAGGGGAGCCGTTGCCAGCCCATTGACTGACGTGGGCGAGAGGGTTTAAATGGCTCGAAGTTGTGGCTCCTCTGCCCCCCGGGTTTCCTGACTTCCTGTGTGAGGGCAGCGCCCGCCCGCCCCGCCCCTAGGAAGGAGTGTGTTTGTGTGTGTGTGTGTGTGTGTGTGTGCGTGTGTGTAAAAGGCAGGCTGGTGCCGCCCTCTTTCCTCGCCTTCTGCAGCTGCGTGTGCCCGCTCACTAACTGCTGTTGGGTGTGTAAACCTCCGCCCCCCCAGGGAGCCTACCTGAGGCCTCCCCTCGAGGACTGCTGACCTTAAACGGGTACTTTTGTCTCTGCAGTCTTTAGAAGTGCCCTGCCCCATTGAATGGACACTTGCTACTCTAGCTCTTCTGGGAGCAATCTCCTCAAAGTCCTTGAATTAAAAAACAAAACAAACAAAAAAACTCTTTACAAGCGTGCTGCCCTCCTCCCATTTCAGCGTAGTTGATTGTCTTCCAAGAATGGCTGTCCTTTACGTGTTGTATCTTTAGTTACTACAGACCCTCTGAGAAGAAATGTCTGCAGGGTCATCATTACAGAAAAATGCAGAGCCTTCAGTTTCAGAGGCTTGTGATGTTTTCCTTCTGAGTGTAGCAGCAGTTTTCAATGCATTTGCAAAGGTTAAAGCAAAATGTTTAAAGCATACCTTTAGGAAAGTTCGGATGTCATTCCAAGTGAAGTGTTTATGATGGGTAAAGTCAGCTAACACTCGAATTGCTTTATGGTTAGTTATGACACACGAGAGCAGCTTTTATCGAATATTTATGCACATATTCCAAAAGGGAAGGAAATGTGGAGGAAAGCTCGGCTTCTGGTTGAGATTCTGCCACACTTTCGAAGCTGAGATCTCGGAAGACTCAGTGAAAGGTTGTTAAAAAGTATTTAGCCCCTAGCCACGCCTGTTTCATCCGAAAACTTGGGAAACAGTGGCCTAGAGCGGTTATTTGTCCGTGTCCGGTGTTCCTTACCTGATCAATAGGAAGGTGTGTTACAGAATGGGTCATCTTTCTGTACCTTTTCTTGTCTGAGTGGACATTAGGCTACTGGTGCTATTAGTTTTCTCTTTTGCTCTGTTTTGAAATGCCTTGGAAACGTTTCAGAATAGGGATTGGGAGCCCAGCAGAGTGCTTAAACGCAGGATCTGAAGAGTTAACTTTGAGCCATACACCCTGAAGAGCCAGACAACTTGGATGCATATATGTGACCCGTGGTTGCATGTAGCTTTCTGCTTTGGAGGTGTTTGTTCTTGGGGAAAAACAATTAAGTGCAATGAAACAGATAGTATGTGTGTATGTGTATGCCTGGTATCTGTTGATAGGTTTCTGTTCGTACTTTATCAGCCATAAAAGTTGGAAAAGGTCGATAACTCGTTGATTCTTAAGGTGCTATTGGTAAAGATTAGTTATCCGTATATAGTCAATTATGTATCTTTAGGTGTTTATTTATTTTTTACTTTCTGTACCAGTTGTGAGGCACAAGTGAAAATACGTACTATAAATGCTGTAGAAGAATAGCTGCTTATTTGTAGTTAATCATTTGGTTATCATTTCATTTAGAAAGTTTCTGTTTGGTGCTTTTTAAAAATAGGTGGATAGACCGTGGGCTTTACAAATTTATGTACTTGAAGTTGTGCAGTTGACATTCCTGAGAATAATAGGGTAATAAAAATTCGAAGTTGACTGAAATAAAACTGAATACAGTGATGTGTAAAATTACTTTGTGGCACTACCAGTATTTTGCTTACCAGAGAAAATTGGTACTAAGAAAAGGTAACAGGTGAATCTGCCCAAAATGGACATTCCAGTTCTCTAGTAGTGGGAGAGAAAAGTGAAATTAAACTTTTATTTTCTCTTGTATTTACATTTTTAGTTTTAATTGCAAATATGCACTGTTTTGTGGAATGAGTCAGACATGAAAAAGTATGATGGTATCACATATCATCATTGTATTTCAAATCATGCTTTTCATATCATCCTCTTTTGAGGAACCCATTGGGTCACTATCTTTGTGGTTTTTCTTTTCTTCAGTTGTTAACTGGTCTAATTATGCCACATCCTTAGTTGTGGATGCCTTTGCTGTGATTCAGCCATTTCCCTATTACTTCTATTGACTTAACAAATATCATGCAGTTTCAGTTTGCAGTTGATTAGCTTTTTATTTGAACCAGACTGCCAAATGCTGACGTGTCTAAGTATCCCTCCCCTGTTGATAATTAGTGCTTCTCAAACTTTAATGTGCATGGGAATCACCTGAACTTCTAACAAGTCCCCAGGTGATACCCTTGGTGCTCTACTGCCCAGACCACAAACTACGCTGCAGTCCGATAGAAATATAATGCCAGTCACCTGTGTAACCTTATTTTATTTTTATTTTTATTTAAGTAATCTCTACACCCAGCATGGGTTTTGAACTCAACCCAGAGATCAAGAATTGCATGTTCCTCCAACTGAGCCAGCCAAGTGCCCCTCACTCGGGTAATTTTCAAGCTTTTTAGTACTCATATGGTAAAAATTAAAAATAGGGGGAAAAAACCCAAGTGAAATAAGTTTTTTTTTTATCATCTCATCATGTAATCAACATGATTCTTTTATTCAGACTAAGTCTTCAAATCCTTGGTGTATTTTACATATACGGGGCATTTCAGTTTAGATTAGACACACTTAATGTGCTCA
Organism: Lontra canadensis; assembly: GCF_010015895.1. Classification (NCBI taxonomy): domain Eukaryota; kingdom Metazoa; phylum Chordata; class Mammalia; order Carnivora; family Mustelidae; genus Lontra; species Lontra canadensis. The sequence continues at coordinate 2,920,004 of NW_022631094.1, read as the reverse complement.
GTAGCCACATTTGGCTAGTGGCTACTATATTGAGCATCACTTCTGGAGTCTAGAATCTAGACCAGAGCTATTCTCCATGTATTTTTAGATTGGCCACATCAGCATCCTTTGGGAACTTATTAGAAATGCAAATTTTTGGGCCCCACCTAATAGTGCTCTCATTAGGAATGTCTGGGTTTCAGTAACTTGTGTTTTAAAAACTACAGATGATGACTACAAAATGTGTATGTGCTATTCTGGATGGGATCCTAGAACAGAAGAAGTCCATTAGGGGAAAACTAAGGAAGACTGAATAGAACATGGATGTTACTATATATAATATGTTCATATATATCACTGAATATGATAAATGTACCATACTAACATAGGGGAAAACTAAGGAAGACTGAATAGAACATGGATGTTACTATATATAATATGTTCATATATATCACTGAATATGATAAATGTACCATACTAACATAAGATGTTAATGGTAGGAGAAATTGTGTATAGGATATATGGGAACTCTCTGTACTATTTTTGCATAATTTTCTAAGTCTAGAACTAATCTAAAAAAGTTTTTTTTTTTTTAAATTTTTATTTATTTATTTATTTATTTTAAAGATTTTATTTATTTGACAGAGATCACAAGCAGGCAGAGGCAGGTGGAGAGAGAGAGGGGGAAGCAGGCTCCCGCTGAGCAGAGAGCCCGATGTGGGGCTCGATGCGGGGTTCGATCCCAGGACCCTGAAATCATGACCTGAGCTGAAGGCAGAGGCTTTAACCCACTGAGCCACCCAGGCTCCCCTTTTTTGTTTTTTTAAAGAGAAGCTCTCCAGGTGATTCTGCTCACTAGACGTTTCAGAAGCCCTGATCTAGATCACTAATACTACCTACACTATTGTACTTTGGATGGGTAGGATGGCTGCTAAGTTTAGATTTGGTAGCATAGAAATAATAGTATTTTCTAAGAAGATCTAAAAATCTGTAAAGCATTATACCAGGTGCTTTACACGTATTTACTCATTTGATTCTCTCAATATGTGGTATCTGCTGTTAATAAGCTCCGTTTCACAAATGGAAGAAAACAAGGCTCAGAGAGGTTTAGTAACTTGTCTTAGATCACATAGCTAGGAAGAGGCAAAGGCATGTGCATTTGAGGAGGGACTGTTTTTTTAAGCCATTAGTTAATTTGTCACTATTTTTCTACTCACAACTTTTTTTTTTTTTTAAAGATTTATTTTAGAGGGGGCAAGAATGAGCACGCATGCAGTGGGGAGGGGCAGAGGGAGAGAGTCTGAAGCAGACTCTACACTGAGTGTGAAGCCCATCATGGGGCTCGATCTCACAACCCTGAAATCATGACCCGAGCTGAAACCAAGAATTGGATGCTAAATGACTTTGCCACCCAGGTGCCCCTTTATGAGTTAAGCAGTGATTAGTGTGGATACTCTGTGTTGTGCCTTACAGTTTACAGAATACTTTTTCTCTTTTCCATTTTCACAAGAATCTTTGGAGATTTATATTGTTTTGTTTTACAGGTAAGTTAAGGGGCTCAGCATCTGAGCGCCAAGAAATGGCAAATCCTAGATTTAAATTTCAGGTCCCTAACCCTGAGTTCTGTGCTATTTTGCTACAGAAGAATTTAGATTACATTTTGCAGTTCGAGTGGTATCTTTAAAATACCAATATCTTGCTACATATTACTGATCTGTTAAAAAAAATCAGTTTTATTGAGTTATAATATGTGTATACTAACATAGAGTAATACTCAGTAATAGAAAGGAGTGAACTACAGCTACATACAGCAACATGGATGACTCTCAAAAGTGTTGTTCTAAGTGAAATAAGCCAGATGTAGAAGGTTCATATGGTATGGTATTTGTGGGTACTTTCCTATCACCACATTACTTCCTTTAGTAAGCAGTGATTAATGAGATGCTCTGTGTCATGCTTTATAGTTTACTAAGTACTTTTTCACATTTTCTCTATCTGTTCTCACAAGGGTGTCTCTTAAAAAAATTATTTTTAGTATAATTGACATGCAATGTCATGTTAGTTTCAGGTGTACAACATAGCATTTCAACATTCTTTCTCTCTCTCTCTCTCTCTTTTTAAAAGATTTTATTTATTTATTTGACAGAGAGCATATAAGCAGGGGGAATGGGAGAGGGAGAAGCAGGCTCCCCGCTGAGCAGGGAGCCCAAGATGAGACTCTATCCCAGGATACCAGGATCATGACCTGAGCCGAAGGCAGACACTCAACCAACTGAGCCACCCAGGCGCCCATCAACATTCTCTATTCCTTATGCTTTGCTCACCACAAGTGTAGCTACCATCTGTCACCATACACACTATTGCGATATCATTGATTATATTCCTTATACTGTGCCTTTTATTCCCATGACCTATTCATTCCGTAACTGGAAGCTTGTATCTCCCAGTCCCCTTAACCTTACGTTTTGCCCATCCCCCTCCAACCCTTTCCCAGGATCTCTTAGGATTTGTATTCTTTCCTGTTTTACAGATGGATGTACGATTAGTTTAGGCATTCATTAGCTGATAAGCCTTTGAGTTGATTCCAGTTGAGTTGATTTCTAGCACTTATGAATAAAGCTGTTGTGAATGTTCATATTAGGCCTTTGCGTGGACTTATGCTTTCATTTTTCTTGGGTAAATACCTAGAGGTATTGAAAAGCAATGGCTAGATCGTAAGGTAAATGCATGCTTAATAACTTTATAAGAAACTGCCAAAATGTTTTCCAAAGTGGCTTTAACATTCTGCATTTCCACAAGCAGTGAACGAGAATCCCAGTCGCTGGCGTCCTTACCACATGAAACATCATTTTTATGTATTTTTATGTATTTAAAGCCATTCTAGTGTGTATGTGGGAGTGATAGTTGGTGCTTTGAATTTATATCATTAGGGTTTTTTAAAAACCGTATTATTGAGGTGTAATTGCTGTGTAATAAGCTGCATATATTTTAAATGTATAATTTGAACGTATCTAACTCCCACCTTGCCCTCCAAATTTCCTTAAGCTTAAGGGTAATTCATCACCTTGTTTTCTGGTCAATTTTGATGTGCTTTCCAGCACTATAGATTTGTTTGCATTTCGTAGAATTGTGTGTAGATGGAACCATATAGTATGCACTTTCTTGTCTGGATTTTTTTTTTTTTTTTCCTACTCAGGAAAATTATTGTGAGATTTTTCCAGTTTGTTGTGTGTATTAGTAGTTAATTCCTCTTTGTTGCTGAGTGATATCCCATTGTGTGGATATACCACAATTAGTTTATCCATTCACCTCTTGATGGTCATTTGGATTGTTTCCAATTTGGGGTTATTAGAAATAAAGCTGCTGTGAACATTCAACTACATGTCTTTGCATGGATACATGCTTTCATTTCTCTTGAATCTACCAAGGGTAGATTCCCTGGGTCCTATGGTAGATATATATTTAAAATTTTAAGAACCTGCCAAACTTTTTCCTAAGTGGTTTTACCATTTTATATGTCCACTAGCAGTGTGTGAGAGTTTTGATTGCTCCACATTCTAGAAAACACTGGTGTATTGTCAGTCTTAAATATTAGTTTTTCTAGTGGATGCATAGTGTTTTTTCTTTGTGACTTCAGTTTGCATTTCTCTAATAACTAAAGATATTGGGCATCTTCTAATGGTCTTACCATCTGTAGATCTTTGGATAAGTGTTCATATCTTTTGCCCATTTTTTATTGAGTTGTGTTATTGACTTGTACAGTTCTCTGTATATTTAAATATGAGTCCTTTGTTGAAGATAAGTTTGTGTCTATATTTATGAGGGATGTAGGTCTTTAGTTTTTCTTATGTCTTTGTCTGGTTTTAGTATGAGGATAATGGTGTCCAGATAGAATGAATTGGGATGTTTTTCTTCTGTTTCAATTTTCTTCAAAAGCTTTGTGTAACAGGTATTATCTTCCTTATATTTTTGGTAAAACTCTCTAGTGAAGCCATCTGGGCCAGGACTTTGTGGGAAAATTATTTATTATTTATTTTTAAAGATTTTGTTTATTAGAGAACATGAGAGTGCATGCTTGAGAGCACACAGCAGGGGAGCAACAGAGGGAGAGGGAGCAGGGAGCTTGACTCCCCGTCCAGCTTGATCCCAGGACCTAGGGACCATGACCTGAGCCGAAGGCCGATGCCTAACCAGGTGACCCACCCAGGTGCCCTGTGGGAAGATCTTAAAGATTTCTAAAGACAGATCAATTTTTTTATTAGATACAGGGCTACTTAGGTTATCAGTTTCTTCTGAAGTTCTGGTAATTTGTCTTTCAGGAAATTTGTCTGGTCATCTAAGTTGTTAGATTTACTGGCTTAAAGTTGTTCATAATATTCTCTTATCTTCCTTTTGATGTCTTTAGATCTATAGTTATATCCCCTGTCTCATTCCTGATATTGGTAATTTGTGTTTTTTTCCCTTCTATTCTGGATCAGTTTGACTAGAGGGTTATCAGTATTATTGATCTTCTTTAAGAACCAGTTTCTGATTTCATCTAACATTTTTCTCTCTTTTTTTTTTTATTGATTTTTTCTCTGCTCTTTATCATGTCTTTTCTTCTGCTTATTTGGGGTTTAATTTGCTCTTCATCTAGTTTCTTAGAGTGGAAGTGTACATTAATGATTTGAGACCTTTCTTTTCTAATGTGGGTATTTAGTGCTATGAATTTTCTCTGAGCACTACTTTAGCTGCGTCCCACAAGTTTTGAGATGTCATGTTTTCGTTTACATTTCAGTTCAGATTTCCTATTTGATTTCTTCTTTTCCTTGTGAGATAATTAGAAGTATGTTGTTTAGATTCCAACAAATTTGTGGGCTTTAAGCTATGTTTTGTTAATTTATAACTTAATTCAGTTGTTAGAGAATATACCTTGGTATGATTTCAGTTCTTTTAAATTTATTGAGATTTGGCTCATGGCCCAGAAAATGTATGTTTGTAGGAGACTACTGAACTGGCTGTCCCGTTTTTAGCACTTGCATTAGCACTGTATGAGTGTTCCAGTTGTTGGTATCAGCACTTTGTATTGTCTTGTTTTGTAAAAATAACTTTATTGTGGTAGGTATGTGATATCTTGTTTTGATTTAACTTGCATTATTGGATTTTCAGTGTTTTGTAAAATAACTTAAATTTTAGTACAAATTAAGAATCATGGTGTGTTTTCTTTCCCAGGAGAGGACAGAAAGCTCTGAGGCATTGATAGTAGTAGTAGGTCATCATTTGTGTGCTACATAAGTGCTACTTTTCGGTTTTCTAAAAGTTTGAATGTTTGCCTTTTAAAATTTACTTTGAAAGAGGATCTGTAAAACCTATGTGAGGATTTATTGACTTTTGTGGTTTTTGGGTAGACAGGTATAAGGTGATTTAAATTGTAGTCTGTAGTGACTATTTTGGTAATATATAGACAAAAGTATTGTATGTATATACCACATTTTGATTAGGCATTTATCTATGGGCATTTGGTTTGCTTCCGCCTTTTGGCTGTTGTGATTAGTGCTGCTGTTAACATGGATGTACATACATCTTTTCAAGTTCCTGCTTTCTGTTCTTTTGGATGTGTACCCAAAGTGGAATTGTTGGGTGTTTTGAAAAACCACTGTACTGTTTACCCCTGTTACTGTACCATTTTACATTCCTACCAGCAATGCACAAGAATGGCAATTTCCGGGGCACCTGGGTGGCTCAGTCAGTTAAGCGTCTGCCTTCGGCTCGGTCATGATCCTGGGGTCCTGGGATTGAGCCCTGCATTGGACTCCTTGCTCACCAGGGAATTTGCTTCTCTCTCTCCTGTGCGTGCGCGCTCGCTCTCTCTAATAAATAATTTTTTTTTTAAAGGGCAATTTCTCCACATCCTCATCAACACTTACTTTGGTTTTTTTTTTTGTTTGTTTGTTTGTCTGTTTTGTTTTTAAAGATTTTATTTATTTATTTGACAGATAGAAATCACAAGTAGGCAGAGAGGCAGGCGGAGAGAGAAGAAGGGAAGCAGGCTCCCTGCTGAGCAGAGAGCCCGACGACACGACACGACGAGGACGACGCTGGGGCTAGATCCCAGGGCCCCGGGATCATGACCTGAGCTGAAGGCAGAGGCTTTAATCCACTGAGCCACCCAGGTGCCCCTTGGTTGTTGTTTTGTTTTGTTTGTTCTTTACAATAGCCATCCTGATTGGTATGAAGTGGTGTCATTGAAGTTTTGATTTGCATTTCCCTAATGATAGTGACATTGAGCATCTTTCCTTGTATTTATTGGCCATTTGTGTATCATCTTTGGAAAAATATCTATTCAAGTCCTTTACCTATAGTGGCTCTTATCACATTGTTAATTTGGAGTAGGTTGGCATCATTTAAGCATTAAAAAGAATAGTTTTTTTTTCCTTTTTTTAAATTTTAAGTTACTGATGTCTGACTAGAACTTTGCAATGGCCAGATGTTAAATCCCTACAATTGTATTTGCCTCTGTTTTGTAGATTATATCTTTTTTTAAAGCAAAGGATTTGGTAAACATTTGAAAGTAATTGAATGTAAATAGTCATTTCAAAGATTTTCTTTAAGAGGGTAATGTGTATAGTTTTGGAGGAATATCTGAATGGGTTGTGAAGAAAATGAACTTTTTCTTCTAGAGTAAGTTATTAGAGGGCTAGAAATCCTATTAAGCTTTATAAAGACCAAGGTTATGATTTTCTGATTAATGTATGACAACTTGTGTAATGGTATGGTCTGAGATCATGAGTGTGGGTGCTTCCCCAAAGGAAAATCAAGGTGTTCTTACTAAAGATGTGGGCAGGTGAGATGCCACAGAGGCAAGATCAAATTTATGTGAACTGTAAAAAAAGTTAATTTCTTTCTTTCTTTCTTTTTTTTTCCCTAAAGATTTTATTTATTTGGTAGGGAAAGAGAGAGCACACTCAGGGGGAGCAGCAGGCAGAGAGAGAGGCAGGGTCCCCCTGAGCAGAGAGCCCCACATGGGGCTTGATCCCAGTCATGATCTGAGCTGAACGCAGATGGTTAACTGAGCCATGCATGTGCCCATCTTTGTTTGTTTTTTATTTTCGATTAAAAATGATTATTTTTGAAAGTACTTAGTAAGAAATTTAAAAAATGGGACTCAGGTGTTGAGGGTATAGAAGAATCCATTGGTTGGAGTGCATTTAGAAGAGAGTAAAAACAAAACAAAACTGAAAAATATGGAAGCAGAATTGATCATCAAAGAAGGGTGGTTTTAAAGGTTAGTATGGAACCATTATCAATATAGGTGCTTATGAAGTAGGAGAATCTGAAGGGAGAGGAAGTTAACTTACTGGCTCAAGAAAACCTTTTTGTTCCTTAGACTTTACAAGTTCTGTTTGTTTGTTTTTACCTTATAGGCTATCTTCCTGGTATCCTGCACCACCACATTAAAACTCTTAGTGTGTGCAAATGGATCTGAAGGGAATAAATTCCAGTTTAATCTTTAGTCCTTTTTGGTCTGAAAGGGCTTGATCAGGGTGCTATACTCAAGTACTGTGTGTGTGAAATTTTTAATACAGTAGGCTCCTAGCTTTCTACTGTCATATATCAGCTAGATCAGTATTTATTCTCCACATAGAGATTATTTTAGAGTGATTTTGAAAATATAATAACCATTGATAATAGAGAATCCTACTACCTGTTAAATAATTGTAATTCATGTTTTGATAAGAAAACCAGGCATAGATTCTCCATAAATGCAATGTGATAAAGTAACTAAAGAAGCATGAGTTTATTTAAATTATTCAAACATATGTCGGCATAATGTAAGGTATTTTAATAGGAGTATAAAATATGCATGGTATCACTTTTAATTTGGATTTAAATCGAATCCTTAAAATCCAGAGGGGAAGGGTCAGTGTGTCATTATAAGGTGCTCTGGGCTTATCTTGTGTATTTTCTTCCACAGTACTTGGATCAGCCATTTCTCCAAGAGCCTTGGTTCCTTGGGGAATGATATTAGAAACTGTATCTGGGTGCTAGGTATACTTATTGCTGCTAGGCTGTCATTTTTGCTGACAGAAAGGAAATATGCATGTGTATACTAAGCAATATATAGAGGTATATATATCTGTAATATTCCTTTTTTTTGTTGTTGTTGTTGTTTATTATGTTCAGTTATACATCATCAGTTTTCGATGTAGTGTTCGGTGATTCATTAGTTATTTATAACACCCAGTGCTCATCACAACACATGACCTCCTTAATACCCATCATCCTGTTACCCCTTCTTCCCACCCCTCTGTAATATTTCTTTATGAAATCACCTTTATGTAACTTTATCTGTAGTAAGCTAAAAATGAGTTCATATTGATGTCTCCAAATCTAATCCATGGATCATTCTAATCTTTTCCACGGGATTATAAATTCCCACTCAATCATCGAGAAACCTGACTCCCATCATCCGAATTCCATTTAATTAATTATTTGATTTTAGTGTACATATATGGCAGTACCAGAGTTTTTGACTTATACCCCCATAGGAAATGTTTTTATCAGCTTAGAATAGAGTATTTGTGTTCTTTTGCCTATATTCTTATAGACCTCACTTATTTCCAAGATAATTCCAGCATCCTTCTCCAGAGGTTGTTCCATGTATTTGTCGTATTGTTAGACTATCTTGTCTCACCTGCTTTCTTGGGAAATCCTGTGATTCCCCCAACCTCCTGAATTTAAAATTTGCGTACATGGAAGTTCGTGCTTTGTGTTATAAAGATTAATGGGTTTTCACAATGTACAGTGTCATATATCCACCATTACAGGATCATACAAGATAGTTTTATTGATCTAAAAAATCTCCTGTGCTTCGCTTACGGAATGCTCCTTCCCATACTCCCATTCTGGCAATCACTCTTTCTGTGGTTTTGACTTCCCCAGAATGTGATACACTTGAAGTCATTCAGTGTGTAGCATTTTCAGACTGGCCTTTTTCACTTTGCAAAATATATCTAAGATTAATTTGTATCTTTTCTTAGTTTGATACCTTATTTTTTATCACTGAATAATATTCCATTGTATGGATGTCTCACAGTTTATCTTTTCTCCTATTGAAGGACATTTTGGTTGCTTCCAGTTTTTGGTAGTTATAAATAAAACAACTGTAAACATTTGCATGCAGGGCCTTTTGTGAACATAAATTTTCAACTTATTTGGGTAAATACCTTGGAGGGTGACCGCTAGATCAGATGGGAAGACCATGTTTAGCTTTGTAAGAAGTTGCTCAGCTGTCTTCAAAGTGGCTGAACCATTTTGCATTCCTACAGGCTATGAATGGAAGTTCTGTTCTACATCCTCACTTGCACTTGGTGTTGTCAGTTTTTTGGATTGTAGCCATTATAATAGGTGTGTGCTGTGTGTCTTGTTTTAATTTGTAATTCCCTAATGACATAATGTTGAGCACTTTTTCATGCGCTTATTTGCCATCTGTGTTTTCTTTCATGGTATCTTTTCATATCCTTTTTCCATTCCATTCAGAACCTATTCCATATTGAGTTCTTTTTGTTGACTTTTAAGAGTTCTTTGTTTACTTGGTATACAAATCCTTAGCCAGATAAGTGCTTTGGAAGTATCTTCTCCTTGGGTGTGGTTGATGTTTTCATTCTCTTAGCAGTGTCTTCCACAAAGCAATAGTTTTTAATTTTAATAAAGTTCTAATTTTTTAAAAAGATTTTTTATTTATTTATTTGAGACAGAGAGAGAGAGCACGAGCGAGAGCGAGCGAGCTTGAGCAAGGGGAGAGGGAGAAACGGACTCCCTGCTGAGCCAGGAGCCTGATTCAGGACTCAGTCCCAGGACCCTGGGATCAAGACCTGAGCTGAAGGCAGATGCTTAACCATTTGAGCCACCCAGGCGTCCCCTTTTTTTTTTTTTTTTTTAATGGATTGTGTGGTGGTTTATCTTGAAACTCATTGTCAAACCCAAGGTCATATTTCTTCTCCTTTAAATAAGAATAGTTTCTCCATTCTTGTAACAACTAAAAAAAAAGTCGTCATGTCCACCCTCATTTCTGACTAAGACTTCATGGCACAAATTGCCTTAAAATACCCCATACAAATATCGTTTTTAGTAGAATATGCTTGCTTCCCCAAATGCTTCTTTTGTTGTTTCCTCATTTTTGTTTCAGATTTAAATCTTGGTTTTGAATTTCCTTGTAAGTTTATGTTTGTGTTCTGTCCTGCTTTCTAGTTACCCAATTATTTCCTGTATCCCTCTGCTGTCCCCATTTTTGCTATTTCCTTATGTCTAGAATAGTTGATAATATCAGTTACTGTATTTTTCTTTTGTTCTTTAGACCTAATAAATGTCTTATATTCTGTACTATTTTATTTTTAGAAAATAGGGATCATGCATGATGAAAAACTAAGTGCTCACTAGTGGCCTATGATTTCTTGTTGTACAAGATACGGTTTACAAAATTATTTAGTGTAATTTCTTATTCTGAAACTTAATACTGGAATTGTCCTTAACTATTTGTTGTGCTCATTAAGTTTAATTGATTTCTTTAGTAGAGGCCTGTTGAGGGATTCTTCGTTTTAAACAAGTGCTTTTTTTTTTTTTTTTTTAAAGATTTCACTTTTTATTTATTTATTTGACAGACGGAGATCACCAGGCAGAGAGGCAGGCAGAGAGAGAGGGGGAAGTTGGCTCCCTGCTGAGCATAGAGCCCGATGCGGGGCTCTATCCCAGGACCCTGGGATCATGACCTGAGCCGAAGGCAGAGGCTTTAACCCACTGAGCCACTCAGGCGCCCCTTAAACAAGTACTTTTAAATCTTCTTGGAGAACTTCATGTCAAGAATAATGGCTTAAATTGTATTTTTAAGTTGGTTAATATTTATGTGTGAGGCTATATTAATATTTTGTTGCTAATAGCACTAGAATTGTTAAATTGGTTGTACATCTGTGTATTAGGCTTAATGTGTAGATTCATTCCAAAAAAATTGTAGACTTATTAATTATGGGTGCATTTACTATATGTCTCTTAAGATTGTGTTTACTTGTTTACTTTTTGGATATACCTAGTAAGGACATCATGCTGAGAGATGTACTTGATTAAAACAGATGTCCTGGGGGAGGAAGATAACATGTGCTGAGCTATGTAATTTGTGGTAGGAAAGAAAAGGAGAAAAAATGGCAGAAAAAGGAGGAGGCCATTAGATTTTAAAATAGCCTGGTAGGAAGTTCTGAATCAGATGTGGGGGAAGAGAAGTAAAAGATGTAAGCAGTTGTGTGTGTGTTTATCTCTGTGTATATCTGTTCTTGTTGAAACATGAGGAAGGAGTAGACTGGTAGGAGACATGGAAAGCCTTCATGGCTATTTATGAAACTCCCAAGTAGACCCGTGGTTGGTACTGGGCAGTAGGTATGAGAAAATTTATATGTATTGGTGTTTGGGTAATTAGTTGTAAGTGACCTCGTGATGAAGATGGATAAAGGAGTGTGGTGATGAGTATAGAACATATTTCAACTGGAGGAGAGTTGCCTTCAGAGCATTATAGTTGGATCAGTAAGGAATCTAACCAAAATACTTGAGAGGGTAAGATATCAGGATAAACAGTGTTAACCTAGTCTAAAGAGAGGACTAGTTTCCACAAGTTTGGAAAATAGAGAAACAAACAAATGAAAAGTTAAAAAAAAAAAAAAACGAAAAGTTAAAAAGGTAAAAATTTTTTTAATATAGCTTATATTTTTAAATAAAATTAGGTAACATAACTTAGATATTTGCAGATGATTTTCACTTAGATCTCAGTTTCTAGAACTACCCCACAATTTTAATTTTCTTTGAACCCATAGCTTATAATAAGGCTTTTTTCTTGTTTTATGTAACTTTTCCCAGATCTTGGGTTGTGATACATAATTCCTGCTGTGTGATTTTTTTAGAAGTTTATAATTTTAATAGTGTCTCCTAGGGGCTTCCCAGTTTCATTCCCCATCTCACCACCCCAGTATTATAACTAGAAAATGATCTTGGCTCCAGTTCTCCTATTCTTATCCCATTGTGTCCACTCTTGCTCATATCGCTTGCCTTAATACCCAGCTGCCTTTTCTGTATAGACGTTTTTGTCTACGTCTCCATTTTCCTTGTCCTTCCAGTCTCATTTTCTTTAAAGCTTTAGATTACGTGTCTCATGTTGAACATAGTGAATTGACTTATCTTTCCCCCTAACTCCTCCTTCATACTTAGCTTTTTAGTCACTGGGCAAGGTATAGTCATAAAGCCTGGCAGTGAAAGAGGCTGAACTCAGACTGCCTTTTAACCTGTCATTGCTCCCCACTGCCTAGCTTCTCTGCTCCTAGTGTGACTTACGGTTTTCTTGTTATTCTTCATACTTTCCTTTTCTCCATTCATGTGGGTAAATATCTGACTAATTATAGTACGTCTGAGCTCAGAGATGTTGCTTAAGTTATTTTATTACTTCCTGGAAAGAAAAAGAAAAAGAAAAAAATCACCTGAGGATAAGTACTTCAGTGTGGAATTTTGAAAAGTTGTAGCGAAAAACTTTTATTTGGGTAAAAGCACGTAGTGCACATAAGCACATTGTGATTGACATCCTGGAAACGAAAGTAGAGGCTGAACATTTGGAAGGTTAGAATCTGTATTACTGCTATGCCATGGGAGACCATGCAGACTTGGCGGGGCCCCGGGTGGACTAAAGACAGAAAGTAGCTTTTGGATATGGTAAGTTTTAGGTACCTTGTAGAACACTAGGTGGATTTGGTTTCTGTGGTTCATTGGTCTCTTTTATTTTTTATTTTATTTATTTATTTATTAAAGGATTTTATTTATTTATTTGACAGAGATCACAAGTAGGCAAAGAGGCAGGCAGAGAGAGAAAGGGAAGCAGGCTCCCCACTGGGCAGAGAGTCGATGCCGGGCTCTATCCCAGGACCCTGGGATCATGACCTGAGCCGAAGGCAGAGGCTTTAACCTACTGAGCCACCCAGATGCCCCCATTGGTCTCTTTTAATGTAGAAGAATCTTCCTCCCTTTTTCATTTTTTATGAAATTGAATTTTTTGGGGAGTTCACATTTGTTATCTAATAGGATGTCTTACACTTTGGAATTGTTTTCTAATAATTAGCTTAGCTTTAAAGTGTTTTGTTTTTGTTTTTGTTTTTTTAAGATTTTATTTGTTTATTTGACAGAGATCACAAGTAGGCAGAGAGGCAGGCAGAGAGAGAGGAGGAAGCAGGCTCCCCGCTGAGCGGAGAGCCCAATGCGGGGCTCGATCCGAGGACTTTGGGATCATGACCTGAGCTGAAGGCAGAGGCTTTAACCCGCTGAGCCACCCAGGCGCCCCTAAAATGTTTTTGACAAGAGTACAACTTAGGTGACACTGTGTACATCACATTAGGAAGCATATATCATCCAGGTTGTTCCACTGTTGGTGTAATTAAGTTTGTCACTTGGTTAAGCTCATGACTGCTGCATTTCTCTTACTTGGGGCATATTCCTCTATTTATAATTAGTAAATAGTCTGTGGGGAAATATGTTATGACTCCCAGTAGCTTTTAGTATTTGTTTTCAGTCTATCTGCTCAGTACCATAAACTTGAAAACGTATTCCATCACTTTAACAATTTTACAAAAGTTGTTTCTCATATTACTAGAAAATTTAAAAGATATTTGTTAGAATAAAAAATAAAGGGCAGAAATGAAGTTGAAATTACGTGTAAGTGAAGTAGAAGGGGGTAGTGTTGAAGCATACCTTTTTTGGGGGTACGGTTTGGAGGATGGCATGCAACACAGTTGTGATCTATAACATTGGAGCTATTATAAAAATGTGAGCAATCCATTACAGCTATTCTAAAGCAAGAGCAATGTTACATTATTAGCCTTTTTAAAGCAATCCTGCTTGAAATTAATGAACTTTATTTTTTTTATAGGTTTAAGTGTAATACTGGATATTTATTTCTTTTAAGGTAAGTTTTTTCTTTTTCTTTCTTTCTTTCTTTCTTTCTTTCTTTTTTTTTGAAACATTACTATATTAAATTTGTTATCCAGGTAGTTTGTCTAGGAAGTAAATTTCTGTTACTGAAATTGAATCAATAATTTATTTGTCATCTGGGCTTATGGGCTTTGTCTATTACAGAGAAAAAATTGTCTTGAGGGGAATGATTAACTGCACATATAGCACTCCGCAATATGATGCCCAACAGTTGGCTGCTGAAGATTGGTAGGTTGTCACGGCACCTTAGGTTTACACAGGTCTGGTATATCTCAGTATTCAGAATTGCTTAGGTTTCCCTTGGGAGCCTTGAGCTCTGGGTTGAATATTAGTTTCCTAGGGCTGCTGTAACAAAGTGCCACACACTGGGTGGCTTAAAACAATAGAAACTTATCCTCTCCCAGTTCTGGAGGCTAGATGTCCAAAATAAAAGACATTGGCAGGGTTCTCCTCCCTTTATGAAGGCTTTGGGAAGCGATCTAGCTTTGCCAAGCTAGCGGTTGGCAGTCCTTAAAGCTGCTTCACTCTAGTTTCTGCCTCTGCTGTCACGTAGCCTTTTTTCCTCTGTGTGTCTTCTCTCCCTGCTTCCAATCCCCTTCTCTTTATAAAAACACCAGTCATTGGGTTTTGGCCCCACCCTAATCATGTATGACCTCACTTAAATTGATTACATCTGCAAAGATCCTATTTCCAAATAAGGTCACATTCACAGGTCCTGAGGTTAGGACTTGAACATACTTTTTTGGGAAACACAATTCAGCACAACACATTCGTGGTTGGGATTTGACTTGAGTTGTAGCAATATCGAGATGCTGTGATCACTTGGAGGCTTGAGTACTCTCTCTGAGGTACTGAACTATTTTGGAATTGATACAGAAATAAAAATGAATCCCTGGATTTCTCAAGCCAGTTTAGAGCTTATATCTATTTCAGACTTTGGCAGAGGGGGTGAGAATTTTTAACATATCCAGATATAAAGACTCGTTATTTCTTTGCATTTGTGGGATTCAGTCTGACAAGAATTGTGGCCCTCCTGAGGTAGACATAAGAGGGAAGCAAAGTAAGCTAGGAGTTTCTTTTCTTTGTGTGCGTACTTTGCCCAACTATAACAATACTGTCCTTTTTATCTGTTTATGTTAGGAAAGGAAACTTGTATAATTGGCTTTTTTAAAGCTCATTAGTACTCTTGATCATTTTAGAAAATAAGGGGTACAGGGTTATTGAAATTCAGCTCCACTTTCAAAAAAGTTCTTAGGTAAGTGAACCTAGCTCAGCGCCTGGCCCTTGGTAAGTGCCTGAGACATATTTAGTGAGCCTTTCTAAGAAAGTGAAGGAGGTTTGAGGTAGTCATGAAAAGAAGGAAAGTTTTCACTTCTAATTTTTTTTTTTAAGATTTTATTTATTTATTTGACAGACAAAGATCACAAGTAGGCAGAGAGGCAGGCAGAGAGAGAGGAGGAAGCAGGCTGCCTGCTGAGCAGAGACCCCGATGCGGGACTCGATCCCAGGACCCTGGGATCATGACCCGAGCCGAAGGCAGAGGTTTTAACCCACTGAGCCACCCAGGCGCCCCTCACTTCTAATTTTTGAATTTTTTTCTCTCTGGCTGGTTAGGGTATTTACTATTCCAATAATTGATTTGCTTTTGTTCATAAATGACTAGAGAATGTAGATTACAGTTAGAATTAGTGTTTTTAATATAGGACAATACATATGATACTAGACACATGTTTAGTTTCTGGGGTTTGAGATTTGAAGGTAATATTCTTTAAGGGCCTATATTATATGATGCTTATGAATAAATCTTAAAAAATCTAGGCTATGTTAACGTTTTCTTCATTCTTTTCCTCCACTTAAATAAAAATAGCTCTATTAATACAACAAGCTTTAAAGCCATAATGTGGCATACCATCCTGTTTGAGAGGTGAACATTGTTGAATAAAAATGGCGGACAGAAGTGGGAAGATTATTCCAGGACAAGTGTATATTGAAGTGGAATATGATTATGAATATGAAGCTAAGGACAGAAAAATTGTGATAAAACAAGGGGAACGATACATCTTGGTGAAGAAGACCAATGATGATTGGTGGCAAGTCAAACCCGATGAGAATTCCAAGGCGTTTTATGTGCCAGCCCAGTATGTTAAGGAGGTCACCCGCAAAGCTCTCATGCCGCCTGTTAAACAGGCAGTTGGACTGCCAAATAATTCTGTGAAAATGATACAGAGTCTCCATCTTCAGAGGTCAACAGAAAATGTGAACAAATTGCCTGAGCTTTCAAGTTTTGGAAAGCCATCATCGTCTGTTCAAGGAACAGGTCTTATTCGTGATGCAAATCAGAATTTTGGACCGAACTATAATCCAGGTCAGACTGTGACCCTAAGCTTGGACCTGACCCATAATAACGGAAAGTTGAACAGTGACTCACATTCTCCTAAAGTTTCTGGCCAGAATAGGACGCGCTTATTTGGTCACTTTCCCGGTCCAGAGTTCTTGGATGTAGAGAAAACTAGCTTCTCCCAGGAGCAGTCTTGTGATTCAGCAGGAGAAGGCTCTGAAAGAGTACATCAGGATTCGGAGTCTGGCGATGAACTTAGCAGCAGCTCCACTGAACAAATAAGGGTAAGATGAAAAGTAGAATGATGCAACACTTATACCATCATAACAAAAATACTACAGATTTTAATCAAAATCTTTGTAGGAGTTAGGAATTGTTTGTTTGCTTTGTTTTTAGACTACACGGGTTCTGTCCTGATTTAATGAGATGGAGAATGTATAACAAATTGTCAAGTTCATAAAGGTTGACTTTGGTTTCCATACTTTTTATGCCTTTATGGGGCTTTATGTGTGGAAAAAGTTTTTTTTCTTTTCTATTGAATTTACTTAACTTATCCAGTGATGATATTTCTTTGACTAGACAAAATTTGTTTTCTAACTGTACTTATTTTGACTTGTTTCCATTAAGTTTTCAGGTAATAATGGGCATTTGAGGAAAGATACCCCTGGAATGTTAGCTACTTGTTTTTTGAAACTGGTTTATTGACCTTGAATATTTATTTAAATCTCTACCTTCATTCTTGCACTTTGTGTCCTAAGTGTCTAAGTGTTCTTGCCTAGAACAGTAGCATGAAAAAAATTTTGTGTCCATGATTTTATTTTTTTTTTCTCCCTTACCTAACTTCATTTTGAGATTAGTTTTTACCAGTTTGTCAAGTCAAGTGAAATAATTTTAAAAGCAAATGCAGGAAGTTGAACTTGAATGTATTTGGGTAAGTCTAATTTTAAGTGAAATTGAAAATTGATAAATTTCTGGCCTAAAGCTCTGTTGTAAGATTTAGTCATCCAGTTGAGTCAGTATTTGTGAGGCTGCTCGTAGGTGTGGTCTAATTGTGATAGAACCAGTTTGTTTTTCCTGTAGCTTTTAAATTTTCTTGTGACATTTTGAATGAAAGTAAGGAAAAGGAAAGATTCTTTAGAGAAACTTCTGATGTTTAAGATCAAGGCAGTTACATGAGGTAGCACTACCAGTTCACTATCATGTGTCTTTCAGGCTTCTATTTCTTTATAGTCTTTATGTGATACTTTGACATAAGATATGTAATGTTTCTTGGATTTTTTCTTGTTCGTGCTCCTTATTGAACGAGCGGGACCTGGGAAGGACATGTTTTCTGTTGCCGATAACCATCATTGTTACTGTGCGCTTCAGGTTATGTTTTATTTTTAGGCATGCTAGCAGTCCTGGATTCTCTTCATCATGCTCATTGTAAATTCACTGCATGGAAGTTCGTGCCTCCTAGCCTCTCCTGAGCCCCTAACACTGTTTGGAAATCCTATTAGATCTCTCTAGCCGGTCCTTTTCCTACCTCTTCACTGCAAGTGTTTTAAAACTTTTTCATTTTTTTCAGTTCTCTCTCATTCACCTGTTTTTCCCTGCTCTCTTATCTCAGATAACCTTACCTTCTACTCACAGCCTAAATAAAAGCTTTGGGATAAAAATTTTTGGTTTTGGGGAGGAAGTATTGCACAGCAGTTGATAGTGCTGGCTTTAGATTTGGATATGGTTCCATACCACTTACCAGCTGCGCCATAACTGCGGCAAAGTACTTAACCTCCGTGTGGCTCAGAGTTTCTTGAGAGTTTCCATCTGAAGAGTTTCCTTCTCTTAAGATGGGGATCCCAGAGTTGTTGAGGGTTATGTGGGCCACTGTAGCTAATATACCATAAATACATTACATATCTATTGCTCCTTGATACATTACTGTTAAGTCTGGTGGCTTAAAACAGTAAACATGATCTCAGTTTCTGCGCTCAGTAACTCAGAAGCAAGTTAATTGAGTGCTTTTAGAGGCTTCGGGCTCACGAGGGTATGGTCTTACAAAGGCTTGGGTGGGCCTGGAGAAGCTGCTTCTGGTTCCATCTGGTTCACAGGGAGCTAGCTGTGCCGCCTCACAGGTGCTGGAATAATGTAGACCAGCTTTCCCTCAGAGGGAGCAGTCCAAGATGGGACAAGGCATTGTCTTAAAAGCCAGAGTCTTGAAAGTCGCACACTATCGTTTCCTTTTGGTTATACGTTTTAGCCGTATTCCATGTGGGAGGAGACAACATAGGGATACGAATGTCAGGAGAGGAGGATCACTGGGGGCCATCTTGGGGCTGGCTAGCATAGTAAGTATTCAGTATTTACTTACAAAGAGCTGTTGTCGTCGTTTCTAATGTTATTTCCCCCATCAAATCTGTAAGTACACCTGTATCAGCAGTCCCCTTTCCCACTCGTACAGTGCAAGCATTGCCTCTCTTATCCAAGGGCAGTCTCTTCAGATCTGCTTTCCCCCACTTTTTCCACAAACCTTTTGCTAAAGATTATGGAGCATTGTGCTCACATGGCTTTAGACTGATTATTTTTGTTGATTTTTTTTTTCTTTCAACACTTTTAAGTATTTTACCCACTCTTTTTGTTTGCATGGTTCCTCATGAAAATGTACTTCTTTCTTACTCTTTACTTCAATAGTTCAGATGTCTTTTCCTGTGGCTTCTTCAAGCTTTTCTCTGCATCTTTGGTTTTTTGCAGTTTGTGTATAATTGCTTTTCTGTAGGTTTTGAAAATGTTTATTTTGTTTTCATTTTGGGACCTTTTTTTGACATATCTTTGTGCTGTTGATTCTTTCCCAGCATATTTAGTGATCAAATATCAAAAATATCAAAGACATTTTCTATTTTTGTTATAGTGTTTTAATTTCTAGAATTTCTTTTTGATTCTGTCTTAGCTTTTCCATCTGCCTGCCTACATTGTTTTTGAATGTTGTCTTTCTTTCATAGTTCTTAACACATAATTATTTAAATTCCCTGATAATTCTAACATCAGTGCTTTATCTCTTTCTTTATGTCTTACTTTCTTTATCTCTTCAGATGTTTTCGTGCCTTTTGCCATATCTTCTGATTTTTTTGTCGAAGTCAGACATGTGTTATTGGGTAACGGGAACTAAAGTGAATAGACCACTAGTGTGAGGTGTTAGACTAATCTGGCAGGAAGTTGAATTGTGTTTGTTTGCTGTGATTTTAGGTACCAGAGGCTTTAAATTTCTCAAATACCCATGTTTGGGGGCTTTTCTAAGAGTTTCTCATTAATGTGTGGTTCCCCACTAGGTCTCCTTGTTCTCTCCCTGTCAGGGAGGGGTGAAGTACCTCATTACTTGGTCCACATAGCTTCCACTAACACCATTTAGAGGATGGCTTCCTTGCCACTTGGCAGTAGTGAAAGTTCTGACTTTCCCAGTAGGCTGTGTGTGTGTGTGTGTGTTGGGGGTTGAAGGTTTCTTGTTACTGTCTGGCAATGACTGTCCTTTTCTCTTTGCCTTTTCTGACACCACTCTCATGGGGGTTTTGGGGTGCCCTGTAACAGCCTGGAAAGTGTGTAAATCTAAGTTACCTGTTTGCCATTGCTGGAGATATGTGGTAGGACTGTTGGGTTTTTTTTTTTCTGTAGCATTTGGCTGTTGTAGAGTGGTTATGTAAAAAAGTTTTCAGTCTTGCTCAGTCTTCCCCTTTTCTGGTCCTTTTGCTAGACAGAGCAGGAATTTGTTGGGGCTTTTTGGTCTGTGTCTGTTAGTGTTTCTGGTTTTTGCTGACTTCCCCCTTTAAATCTGGGATATATGAAGCCAAAATTAAATATAGGAAACTCATCCGCCATGTTGTTGTTCATTGGGTCCTGAGGTCACTAGTTGGTCTACCTTCTCTTTACCTTTCAGAGACTTCATATGTGTGTGTGTGTGTGTGTGTGTGTGTGTGTGTGTATGTATGTTTTAATTATTTAATAATAATAATTCGTGATCACTTTCACCTATTTCACCCATCCCCCTACCCTCTCCCCTCTGGAACAACCAGTTTGTTGTCTGTATTTATGAGTCTGTTTCTGGTTTATTTGTTCATTCATTTGTTTTGGTTTTCAAATTCCACATATAAGTGAAGTTATATGGTATTTGTCTTTCTGTGCTTGGTTTATTTCACCTATCATTATAACCTCTAGGTTCATCCATATTGTCATAAATGGCAAGTCTCTTTCTTATGGCTGAGTAATAGTCCAGTGTGTGTGTACCACATGTTCTTTATCCTTTCATCTACTGATGGACAGATGTTTTCTTTGCTTTGTATTATGTCCAGTGTTTTTATTTGTAGTTAGTCTGAGGAATAGGGAATGTTACATATATTCCTTTTATCCAGAATTGGAAGTGATTGATAAGTTTTCGTGGTACTTTTTAAGTATTAATTTTCTTGACCTTTTAACAGTGTTGTTAGTCTGGTCACCTATGGGATATCCTCTCATCGTAAGCTTTCATCACATCCTGTGCTCCTCCATTGTGCTCACCACATTTATGATTATTTTCTTCCTTCTTGCTAGTCAGTCTGTAATCTCCAAGCCATACTAGTTATCATGCCTTTGTCTGTTTCTGCATATCGAGTACTTAGTATAGTACCTGGCATATAGTAGATAGGCTAAAGGCTTCTGGAATGATGACCAGTGTTTAGCAACAAATACTTCAAGTTAAAGGGGAAAGGGAAACCTAGGTTAATGTCCTGGTAAAGACGCATATTTCTTTTTGAAAAACAGTAACCTAGAAGTGCTGTGATCCTTGCCTACAGGCATATCAAAGAATATTAGGGAGATGGAGTCGGAGGTAAAAAGTTCTAATTCAATGCAGAGATTCCAAAATTTGAGTCAAAAATTATAAAATTGAGTTTGGCCCTTCACTCCCAGTAAAATGGATACATAATTTTATTGTCTTCCTTAGAGCAACAGTTTTAGGTCATTTCAAAGTTCATACTAATGGTTGCAAAGAATATGAAACTTTGAAAATCAGTATGTTAGTTCAGAGCTCTAAACCTTTAAACAGCCTTAAAAAAGGGGCACCTGGTGGCTCAGTTAAGCTGTTGACTTCAGCTCAGGTCATGATCTCAGGATCCTGGCATCAAGCCCTATATCAGTCTGTGCACAGCAGGGAGTCTGTTTTTCTCTCTCCCTCTGCCCTCGGCCCCCCTCACCCCCCCAACTCCCGGCTCATGCACTTAGTCTCTCTCTCAAATAAATAAATAAATAGAAAATCTTAAAAAAAAAAAAAAAAAAGCCTTAAATACCACACACTTTGCTCCTGATGCTCTGTTTGCTTCTCATGATCTCACTAATGCTACTTTAATACATATTTTACCAGGCTTGAGTATCGAGTTTCTCAGTTACATATAATTACTAGAAAGTATTGTCTAAAACTGGAGAGTAGAAATGGTATGGTAGATCTTTGTCTATAAGCCTGACAAAACGCCAGACAGAGAGGTCAGTTAGAGGACTGACAACCTGACATAAATTTAGGAAGGCCAAACAACTTTAATGCCTAGAATCATTATTTTAAAATATAATATGAATATTTATGATGGCCATAAATCTAGAAATGTATAAAATTAAGTTCTAGATTTTTAGGTGGTAGATACATTTATAGAAAGAATATCTTCATTGATAATGATAAACTGATGCATTTCTGGCATTTGGAACCTAATCTTAAATTAATCGGGAAAATTTTATGTATGGAATAGTTCATCTGCATTTCAAGGTACTACTCTTCTATACTGGGTTCATGAAATCAATTTCCTAATTTGTTACAGATTTACACTTTGTTTCTAATTGAAAAGCATTTAAATATTTATTTTTAGTCTTTCCTTAATCCGAAATTGTGTCGACTGCTAGTATAGATGTTTATTGTATTTAAAAATAAAAATTAAACTATACATACATACATACATATATATTTACAAAGTAAAAATCATACTGTATGTGCAATTTCACTGTAGGGAACATTTTAAAAATTATGCCTTATACCTGTTATACTAAGAAGAATGCTTGAGGGATGTAATTTTTCAGGCTAATTGGATTTTCTGGCTAATACAGATTAGGTATAAAAGGTTTCAGTGTTTGTTAGAGATTTACTTAAATCTGTTTCCACATAGATGGTGCTGAATCTAAAAACAGATATAAATTAGCTTTGCGTAGCAACAACTAATAATGTCCCCTGTCATCCAAATCCTTGCTCAGTGTATCTTTTTGTTAAGTCCTCCCCTTGTCACACTGCTGGAACGAGTGCAGTCATTATTTAGCCACATTTAGGCAAAATGTTGAAGTTTTAAAACTATTCAGTGTCCTTAACTTTCCTTTGTACTTTCCTCCCTGAATGACATCTGGGAAGCTCCATCTTATGTTTCTGCTTCCCAAGATTATCTTCCCATCACATCTTTATCCTTAACCAAAACAGGAAAGAATAATAGTTTTAAAAAATTTGGTTTTATTTGATTGACTACTTGATGAAAAATACCAACCCTTTTCTCAAGAAATGCACATTTGCACCAAATTTTGTTAAAATTTCAAGGTATCCAGAAACCTAGATTCTTCTTTTCCCCCCCCCCCCCCCCCCCCCCCCCCCGGTTTTAGTTTTTTAGAGCATAAACAAGAGTGGAGAGGCAGAGGGGGAGAGAGAATCTTAAGCAGGCTCCATACCCAGCCTGCAGCCCTGTGTGGGGCTCAGTCTCAAAATGTCACAGTCGTGACCTGAGCCAAAACCAAGAGCTGGACACTTAACTGACTGAGTCGCCCAAGGTGCCCCCAGAAACCTAGATTCTTGAAGTGAAAGTTTTTGGCAGAGTAATTAGGAGTAAAGATTGATAAATCTTTTACCAGTTTAGGCATGAATGTCTAGGTAGATGGAAATTTGGTAGAGGAGCTAGATCAGCTTGAAATTATATTTGGGTTAATCCCAAAGGCAAAATTGAGTGAGGTCTTTTAGAATAACTGGTATTACTAGGTTCTTTCTGGAACTAAGAACCTGCTTTATTTTAGTATTGACCTGCTTATCAGGCCGCTTCCTCTTCAATTGTTTTTGGTTGTGATCTTTTTGAGGATCTAGTGAAAGCCATGAACTGTCTAACCAAGAAGGGACCTACATTGCATCAGTGCCTACAGTTGCATTGGGCTCACTGTCCATGTAGAACTCCTTTTATGTCCACCTTCCTTTTACCTCTTACCTGACCTTTTCTCACCTTTGCATTTTCTAAGACAACTAGAGTCTCTTTTAACTTTCTTCTAAAGGTTACCTATCCTTTCCTTTATGATTCCTAATGCATTTGGCCTTATTTTATTTTACTTTCACTTACTTTTTTCTGCTTTAAGCCCGGTGATTAATCAGAACTTAGCTGTAAGCGCCAGAAACCAACTGTGCCGTGGTGAGGGAAAAGGGAATTTATTGGCTCATATAACCAGACTACAGGAAGGGTTTATTCATTGGAGCTAGGGTCTGGTTTACTGTCAGGATTCCTTTTATTGCTTTTGACTCTTGTCTCTGATTATGTCTCCATGATTTTGTTATACTTCCCAACAGACTTCTTCCACATGGCTATAGATGAGTTGCTAGTAACTACTAGGCTCACGTCCTTCGTTTTTGTATTAGGGTATTTTATTTTCTTCCCTTAGTTCTAATTCAGAATATCTCAGAGAAGGAATTGGGCTTAGCTTGTGACATGCTTACACTTATGGCGAGGGGCATGATTGGGCCGTACCCAAACTGCATATTTGGAATTTATTTTAGAGAAACTGTTCCCCCAGAGAAATTGTAAGTGTGCTGTTCCCAGAATAAGGGAGAAATGTCAGGGAGACAAAATAGTACTTAACCAACCATATCCTCTGTTTTTGAGATTGATTCTCGAGGTCTTCCCACATTATACCTCTCTGTACCAAGTCATTCATTGACACCAGCTGCTCTGAAGGCCAGAGAGGAAGCTGGCAAGGTTGGAACGCCAGACTGATTCTAGTTCAGCAAAGAAAGGTTTGAAGATCCAGATTTCAAGTAGAGAGGATTCTTTGTGCTATAAAATTAGAACAGCAAAGTAATATTCCCTTTTGTGCATATCTTGGCCTTTTCAGAATGTAGTCTTGAAAGCCCAAGATTATGTTCTATTTATGCCAGTAAACTTCTGACAGCAAATAATTTAGTAAATAATCTGTATAGTGAAGACAATACTGACTTAAAAGAAAACACCACTTAATATGATATGCCTGTAGATGACGAGAGGTGAACTTGTGATGAAGAACTGAATTTTGTATGTCAACTTGGCTGGACCATGGAGCCCAGATATTTGGTCAAATATTATTCTGAATGTTTCTGTGAAGGTGTATTTTGGATGTGATTAACATGTAAGTCGATGGACTTTGAGTAAAGCAGATACTCTCTCCATAATGTGGATGGGTCTCATTAGAAAGACTAATAGAGTACAGAATAGACCTTCCCCTCAGCGAGAAGGAATTCTGCCTGCAGACTGCCTTTGAACCTAAACTGCTACTCTCCCCTTTGTCTCCAGCCTTCCAGCCTACTCCACAGATTTTGGATTTGCCAAGCCTCCACAATTGCATGAGCCAGTTCCTTAAAATAATTTACTTTCTCTTTCTCTCTATATATACACATACATCCTGTTGGATCTGTTTCACTGGAGAACCCTGACGACTACACAGGATGTGTAACTGTCTACTCCAGTCTTTATCATCACAGTTAGATCCAAAAGGAAGACCTGAAGTTCATATGTAAAATCCTTTGCCGGGGGTTCCTGGGTGGCTCAGTTGGTTAAGTGTCTGCCTTCGGCTCAGGTCATGATGCCAGGGTCCTGGGATCAAGCCCTGCATTGAGCTCCCTGCTCAGCAGGAGCCTGCTTCTCCCTCTCCCTCAGCCTGGTGCTCCTTCTGCTCTGCTCTCTGTCAAATAAATAAATAAAATCTAAAAAAAAAAATCCTTTGCAGGGTCATCTTAGCCTAGCTTGATTAAGTCTTGTGCTCATCTCTGGGCCAATTACTCTGTTAGGTAGGTTGAGTACTCTGATTTGTCAGAACTGCATTTTTTCCAGTCTCTTCACAAAGAAGGTGTGAGGTGAGTGGGGTAATGTAATTAGCAGTCCTATCAGAATCACATCATTTGGGGGAGGGCAGATAACCAAAGAAAGGAATGGGGGGTAGTGCTAGTATGTGAAAAGGAGAATGCTAGACAATAAGAAACAATGAATGTTCATATAGCACAGTTATTGCTATACCTTGGGATATATCTATCCTTTGGAATATGGAGTTAATATGTTTAAGAATTTTTGGATACTCAGTAAGGTCAGTTACACACAAATTTTTTCACATATGTAGGTAAATTCTGTTAGACTTTAAATGCATGAATATTCTAATCTATGATGTAAAAAAGTCAGACATTATGTTTAAAGTCACTGCATCAGTTAACTTGGGATATTGGAAATTTCTCTGTCTCTTGATATATGTATGTATGTGTATACACACACACATATATAATGGTAGTAGGATCATAGTAGAGTAGTAACAGAAAATATGGTTGAAAAAATAACATAATAGAGTCATTAAAAAATGTGTACATTATAAATATTCTATGTTTTCACCCTAGGAAAGAATTTGCTAATCTAGGTGACATATCAACAAAAACAACAGATGTGGAAACATTTTTGCATTTTTCTTCAGAAAAATCTCATCTGTATGCATAGACTATCTTTAGCAATTGCTTCAGTAAATGCCAGACAGATGGTTTAGACTCAGAATGACTAACAAATAATTTTATCACCATAATTACTTTGAAGTATGGTATAGTAACACATAAGCTCAGATTTCTGGAAAACCATGAATGTAACTTGGTACATTAAGGAAGGAGGTGCAGAATAGGCTTCTGAATCAGAGAAATTTTTGTCTCAGGGCCTTTCTGCAAGATATGTGACTTCTTAAGCCCTCTTTCTGGAACCTGTGGTTGAATACTGCTTTATTTGCCTGCTTTTCTGACTCATAGCAGTGTAAAATTCGATAACTTGAACGTGGTTGGAAAGTGGCCAACAACTTGATTTCTGATGAGAGATACAAAAATAACTAGAGGGGACTCATGAAAATAACCACAACTGGAGAGGAAGGTGAATGGCAACTAGCTGTTGCTGAGCATTTCCGTGTGTCAGGCACCAGAAGAGATGCTCACGTATGTGGTTGCTTCACCCAGGCTATGTAAGGTAGGTAGAGATGATTTTCTTATTACACTGAAGAAACAATTCTATATTCTCAGTTTGCAAAGTCGGGGGGAGTGCTTGTATCTTTTCAAAAATACTTAAATATGACAAAATAAAAAATTTGACATTCTTGAGTTAGGAGTTGAACCAGTTGCTTTCCACAGAACACGAGTTTTACCTAAGGGAGTGCTTGAGAAACTAGGGCATTTGTTAGATATTTTCTCAGATATGAACAAAGTAAGTAAAACATCGCTTTAAGTAAAACAGTGTTTGTTGCAATGCTAAAATTCAAGCTTTAAAGTACAAATTAGAATTTTAAAAATTTATAGCTACCACCTTGAGCTTATACTTCTTAGTCTTCCCCCCCCCAAACTTCTTAGTCTTAAGACTTTTCTGATGAAACATTGGTAATATTGAGTATTTTGTTTTGTTCTTTGTCTTTGATATTGCCTAATGAAATGTTTTAATATTTGGAAGAGAAGAAACTACCACTTTTTGAGTTTTGGTAGAATGTCAGAACAATGTCCACAATTATCTGGAAGGGCTATTAAAATACTTCTCCCTTTTCTATCTGCATATCTTCATAAGACCGTTTTCCCTTTATGTAGTTCAAAACAACATATTACAAAAGACTTAATGTTGAAGTAGATTTGTGAGTCTGGACAAAGAGATTGTAAATGTTCAACAATGTCATCTTTCTCATTAATGTTTTTGGGGAGACTATTATTAGTTTTCATTAATAGATATTTATGCTAACATATAATGGGCTTATTTTTAAATGAGGCGAACAAATAATTTTAAAATTTCCTTAATTTGTAATGACTAGGTAGCAATTGATGGAACATACTTGAACAAAAGCTCTTTGGTGCTCTCAAGTAATGTTCAGATTGAGAATTGCTGTTTTGGTGAAAGTGTACATCTGGCTGTGTGACAATGGCATTTGATTGAGGCATTGCAGGATTCTTCCCCTTGGAATGTACTCCTTTGTGTAGTAGGTAAATGGTATGTGTTAGTGGTTTGTGGTTGATGATGATAAAAAATTTTTTTTAAAGATTTATTTATTTATTTGAGAGAGTGAGAGAAGAGATGGAGAGAGAGAGAGAGCACGAGAAGAGAGAGCTCCTCAGAGGCAGGAGCAGACTGTCTGCTGAGTAGGGAGCCTGATGGAGGACTGGATCCCTGGACTCTAGGATCATGACCTGAGCTGAAGGCAGTCGCTCAACCAGCTGAGCCACCCAGGTGCCCACGATGATAAAAGTTTTTGATAAAATATTTTAAAAGTTGGCTATATACTTTTTGGCTAAACTCTTTCAGTTTTTTTTTTTTTTTAAGATTTTATTTATTTATTTGAGAGAGAAAGAATGAGAGTGAGCGAGAAGAGAGCATGAGAAGTGGGAGGATCAGAGGGAGAAGCAGACTCCCTGCTGAGCAGGGAGCCTGATGTGGGACTCGATCCCGGGACTCCAGGATCATGACCTGAGCCGAAGGCAGTCGCTTAACCAACTGAGCCACCCAGACGTTCCTAAACTCTTTCAGTTTGACAACTGATTAGGTGAATGATTTGTTAAAATCTGTGTTGGTTCAATCAGAAAGCATATATTCAGTGGTCTTTTAACAATACATAGAATTAAATTAATTTTTTTGTTGTAAACCCATATAAACTATAATGAATTATAGTAATACTAAAGTGTTGGGAAATTTCTTGCCTTAGAAGTAGTTTATACTTGAATCAAAAATTGTTGTGCATAAAGTCACATTCCCACAAGGAAAGTGCAATATGAAAATACTCAGTTTCAAGATCTGAAAACCTTGAATATGCAAAAATAGAAATGACAAGAAGTGAAAGACTTACGTCTCTAGTAAGGATGGAAAAGAGGAAGGAATCAGACTGCTTTAAATATCTTTTGTGCTGAAGTTAGAAAATGGAAAACTCACCAAAAAAAAAAAAAAAGTCTGCCTACTATATTGGTTCTTCCTTAAGCATAATATGCAGTTTTTTTAAATGTATTTTAATCCATGCTCCAGCATTATTTACAGTATTTGAAAGATTATTGTACCTTTCTCTAAAGAGACCAAGACTTTTATAGTCTTCATAATTATTACTATTAGTTGTCTTTATAGTAGTTTGCTAGTTTGTAGTGTCTCTCCAGGACATACTCAGTGTAATTTTTGGGGGGAAAAAATTGTGCTATTAGATATCATTTGCCTAATTAACCTAAAATGAAAATGCTGAAAAATTCTAGGTAATAGTTTTGTTTACTGTAGGCTGTGATTACTATAATTTTTTCAATGTAGATATTCAGCTTTCTGTCTGATTTAAAAAAAAAATCTAAACAAAAACCTTGTTTCCCTTACTCTCTAAGTTTGGAACACTTACTTCTCCTACTGCATGCATTTGTGTGTTTATTATTTCTGACATTCATTTAAAGTCCTATAGATGTAGACTGAGTCTTATTTTTGGAGACTCTATCCTCACAATTCTGCCTAATCATTTTTTGCCTCTTAGTTAGAGCCCAGAGTATATATACATCTGGCCTTCTTCGTTTTTGTATCTAGTAACTTTTCCACAGATGAAGACCATAGGTGACGTTAGTTAAAATCTCATAAGTACCTGCACACATAATCTACCTGAATGGTTCACAATGGGGAATTGTTTTGCCTCCCTTTCTCTATTGAGAAATTAATGGAGTGGGAAGGTATCCAGTCCCTTACTTTGGGAGAGTAGACAGAGGTATGGTGCTGCAGTCAGAAATGTATTTGAGGGGTACCTGGGTGGTTCAGTTGTTAAGTGTCTGCCTTCAGCTCAAGTCATGATCCCAGGGTCCTGGGATTGAGCCCCATATTGGGCTCCCTGCTCATCAGGAAGCCTGCTTCTCCCTCTCCCACTCCCCCTGCTTGTGTTCCCTCTCTCACTGTGTCTCTCTCCGTCAAATACATAAATAAAATCTTAAAAGAAATAGAAATGTATTTGAAACTTATTTTGATAAATTGTTATGTCATGACCATTATTTTATAATTTCCAAAGTACTGCAGAGCCATGAAAATAAATTTTCAGAATTGTCTTTTCCTGCTTAAAACTACCTCATGCACCATACTTAAAGGCACTCAATAAGTTGGATGACTCTGTGTATTGAATAAAGTAGTAATCTGTTTACTAGTGGGATACACTTTGCATTGTTAATTATTCTACTTTTATTGTGCATAGGAAAATTAGTTGGACAGTTGAAAAAAATTTTTGAGCTTGTATTTTTGATGGTGTCGATCTGGCAACCATACTTCAGAACCAAAGTCTGTCCCATACTTCTTGTGACCATGTATGGGAAGTGGAGAATGTACTTCTGGGGACAGCAGGAGGCACTGAAATCTGAACTGAACTGTATGGTTGCCATGCTCATAGACAGGAGAGTATTACTTAATTATTTAAACTCTTTATTGATTACTTATGCTATGCTAGGCGTGTTTTCGAAAGTATGGAACAGTAATGAAATTCAGACCTTTCATTAAAAGATAGGCAAACTGGAATTAAAGTTGAATAACTTAGCACTTAATTTTTAATTATTTTTAATTTTTTTTTAAGCACTTAGTATTTCTTGATGTTGTTTTTCTGTTTGTAGTTTCAGGGAGAGACAGTGTTCCAGTTATTAAATTTTAAAATATTTTACACTGTGGTAGTGAAAGTGTTTATTAAACATAGCTCCAAGAAATGATTTGTTTTACTTCTTCTCGGTAGCAAGAATCTAGGTACTGAGTAACAGCCCGGACTTTGAAATCAAATAGCCCTAGTTTTGATCTGAGTTCAGCAACTTCCTCATGAGGAGGAATAATTAAACTCCTGGGTGTTGAGAAGATTAACAGATAAGTCAAGTGCTGTGAATGGAATTTATGCTTAATAAATATTAATTGCTATGTATTATTTTTGTTCCTGCTTAAGGAAAAGTTTATGGGGAAAAAAAGAACGTTGGAAGCTTTGTGGATTTCCGTTTGAGAAGCTCAAACAAAGTTCAAAAGAGCTTTTCTGAGGCAAGCAAAAATTCTTAAATTTATAGTTTAGAATTGATTTGGAGTTTGTACTTACGTATTTTGTGTACTGTATTGGGCCTCTTGCAGTGTATCAGTGGGCCCGGGGCATGCATTCTTGTTTTTCACCTACATGGACAATGTTACTACTTTTGGCATGTTTTTATTATTTTTTTAACATAATATTGCTTACTACACTTACATTTGATAATCTTTTGTCAATTTTAATATTCTTTTAGAAAACTGATAATGATACATTTTTTTGAGGAACTTAAGACGTAAAGTCTGGGAAGGACACTCAACTGCTATGAGTCTTGCTTCCTATTCCTGGGTTGGCACTCTTCTCAAGGGCAGCAATTTGTCTGTTACCTTTTTCTATCCTATCAGTTAGGGATGTGTTGAACATTTGTTGAATGAGTAAGTGAATGAAAGAGCATAAAAGGCTACTAGTGAAATCAAAAGACCTGGACATTGTAGAGTAGGACTTCTCAGTTTAATTTCCCAATTAATATATACATTGTCAAACAGAAATGTTCTTTTATTCTCTGGCACAAGTCCTTTTCTTGATTTTCCAATTTAGTCTTTAATGTACTTCACATAAGAAATATAAACAATATCATTTAATATAATTTTAGTAAATAAGCTAGGAAAACACCCTGCTAACCTATAGTATCAGTCTATTAATCTGTATTGACTTTTTCTTTTCTTTATTTTTTTAAACTAGAACCAAGTGTGAGCATGTTAGGTGATTTGTTGAAATGCAGGTAATAAGTAGGATAAGGCAATGAATAGGATGACCTGTGAGGTCAGAGGGAAAATATGTGGGGAAGAATAAGTTAAATAAGTTAAAAATTTTTTTTTTTTTTTTTTTTTTTTTTTTAGGTTTATTAGAGAGGGCACATAAGCAGGGGGAGCGGGACATAAGCAGGGGGAGCGGGAGAGGGAGAAGCAGGCTCCCCACTGAACAGGGAGCCTGATGCAGGGCTCAGTCCCAGGACCCTGGGATCATGACCTGAGCCGCAGGCAGAGCTTAATGTACTAAGTAACCCTGGTGGCCCGAGTAAGTTAATTTTTAAAGCTAGAGATTCTGCATTTAATTGTATGTCTGTTTGAAGTTGGCTAGCTACTAATAAAGTTGTGTGTGTGTGTGTGTGTGTGTGTGTGTGTGTGTGTGTATACACACACACACACACACACACAGGGGGAAGGGCAGAGGGAGAGGGAGATGCAAACTCCCGGCTGAGCAGAGAGCCAGACATGGGGCTCAGTCCTGGGCCTCCAGGATCATGACTGGAGCTGAAGGCAGACACTTAACCAACTGAGCCACTCAGGTATCCCTGAAGTTTTATTTTAAAATAAAATTCTTTTAAAGGCAGTCTCTAAAGATCTTTGTGATACCTAACTAAGTCTGTAGTTAAGAGAACTATTCTTGTCTTTTAAACTATTGTGTGTGAATTAAAACTTATGTGTGAATTAAGAAAGTTGTTTGAAACTCAGTATTAATGTAAAAGCTGGATTGAATTTTCTGCTACTCCTTTCTGAAATTTATAGGAGAATGTCAATGCTGAATGGATGTAAATTTTGTAATTTTTTTTTTTTAAAGATTTTATTTATTTATTTGACAGGCAGAGATCACAAGTAGGCAGAGAGGCAGGCAGAGAGAGGAAGGGAAGCAGGCTCCCTGCTGTGCAGAGAACCCGATGCGGGGCTCGATGCGGGGCTCGATCCCAGTACCCCGGGATCATGACCTGAGCCGAAGGCAGTGGTTTAACCCACTGAGCCACCCAGGCGCCCCTAAATTTTGTAATTTATTTGAGGTATTTATTTGAGGAAGAATGCAGTGAAATACATAATACATCTAATTCTTATGTACTTGGTTTTAGTAAACTCTAGCTGAATATGGGGAGGGCATCTTTATAGGAGTTGTTGAGTTCTTCTATAAAGAACCAGATAGTAAATATTTTAGGTTTTGTGAGCTTATGTGGTTTCTGTTAAGTATCCAACTCTCATTGTAGCATAAAAGCAGCCATCGACCATATGGAAACTGTATGGCTATGTTTCAATAAAACTTCATTTACAAAAATGTGTTGCAAGCTGGATTTGGACTATAGATTGGTTGTCTCTATATCAAATATAGGGGAGTGCTGTACTACTTTTTTCTGTTTTTATTTTTTTGGCTCACTAATAAGTGTGAAATACAATAAAATGCTCATAAAAATTGCAGAAACATTATCCTACAGATAATATCTGAAACAGAACTTTTGCTCTTATTTGATTGCTCAAGAACTTTATCAGCTGGTTTAAGACTGTCCAGATTTTTGTATTAAAGGACGCTTAGGGGTTTCATTTTGAAATTATAGAAGTACAAGATGTTTGAAGGTTAAAAATTTTAAGTGACGTGTTCACAACTTCACTTAAGACATCAACAGGGGTTCTACTGGAGTAGTAGATTGCTGAAGTTTTGTTTTGTGGTATTTTTTTCTTTTTAATCCTATTTTCTGTTTTCAGAAAAATTCCTTTTTTGTTAGAAGATAGTTTACTTTTCTTTTTGCCTTTTGTAACTATATTTCATAATTTAAAAAAGAGTCTAATACTTTGTTCAGCTTAGTTCATCCCTTTTCTAGCCAGCAAAGTATGGTAAAACTAAAGTTCTATTACTTAGTTTAGTAAGTAATATGTTAGTAACATATTAGTAAGTAATATGTTTAGTAAGTAAGATGTTTAATAAAACATCTCTCTCAGGTATGCCAGATTTTCCTTCACTTGATTTGTCATGCTTATTATTGAAAAGCGCTGGGGTGCCTGGGTGGCTCAGTTGGTTAAGCGTCTGACTTGAGCTCAGGTCATGATCCCGGTCATCTCCCTCTACTGCTTCCCCTGCTAGTACTGTCTCTTTCTCAAGTAAATAAATCTTTTTTTTTTTTTTAAAGATTTTATTTATTTACTTGTTAGAGAGAGAGAGAGAGAGAGAGCGCGCGCGAGCATGAGCACAGGCAGACAGAGTGGTAGGCAGAGGGAGAAGCAGGCTCCCCGCAGAGCAAGGAGCCCGATGTGGGACTCGATCCCAGGACGCTGGGATCATGACCTGAGCCGAAGGCAGCTGCCCAACCAACTGAGCCACCCAGGCGTCCCCTCAAGTAAATAAATCTTAAAAAAAAATTATTAAGCACCCGTGTCATGTCAGTGGTATTGTTAAACAGTCCAGTAATGTAACATATACCTAAAGATTAGATTGTTTTTACAGAAAGACCATCTATTTCATATTTCAAGTATTTTTTTTTCTTCATTGACAGTTCTGTTACTGTAATTTAAATGAGTTAAGGAAAAATAGTGTTTATCAGTTATAACAACTAAGTAACTAGCTTTTCTTTAGGTATAATCAAGTGGGAAAGAATGTGATCTTTTAAACTTTCAGCTACAGATTTAATGATTGAAGTGGGAATTAATAAATTTTAATGTTCCTCTAGTAACTAAATATAAATAGAAAAATACGGATACTTTTATAGTAGTCACTTCCTGTGCTGTATCACTATTGTTACGTAGTAGTTTTCATGTTAGTGCATTCACTGAAAGAGAGTATGAAGATTGAAAACGGTGATAACCAGACTTGTTCCTTCCGATGGTTAGCACTTTGTTAAAAGGAGCAAAGCATCTTTATGCCATGTTCAGTGTGTCTCATCCTGAAGAGCAACAGTATCCTAAACAGACACAGTAAACAAGAAGTTAGTAAATCTTAATTTAGGTCTCTATCACAGATTTTCTCATTTGTTTTTACACACAGAGACTTCTGAACCCTGGATGAAAACCTTTTTATTTCTTCTTGAATGTTCAGATACCTAATGAAAAGCTGCAAGCATGTATAAATAAGCGATTTGGAATCAGAGGAGACCAACAGGATTAGGACAGGATAGCGTAATTCTGAGTCTTTAGATGAGGGCCAGTAGTTAATTTGACTTAGGGGAACGTATCTTTTGTATTTATTTATTTAAAAACATATTTTTAAAATATTTATTTATTTGAAAGAGAGAGCACAAGCGGGGAGCGGGGGAGCAGATGGAGAGAGAGAGGGAGAAGCAGACTCACTGCTTAGCAGAGAGCTTGATGTGGGACTTGATGCCAGAATCCTGAGATCGTGACCTGAGCTGAAGGCACACACTTAACTGAGACACCCAGGCGCCCCATATTTATTGTATCTAAGAGCCTTTTAAAAAAATTTCTAAACTGTAGTTGAACTAGTTTTGAAGAGCCCTAAGAGGAGACTGAGGATTTGGGAAATAAACCGCAGTTTTCGATAGCATTATCTCTGTAGATTTCGAGTGTACTTAATAGATGAGTTTTATTTCATGTACTTTGAAATATAAGTAGAATGTTTTGTATTTTTCTCCTTGGCAGTAAGGATATATGAGGAGGTCTAGAGAAACAAAATTACTTTTAAACTTAGGTGCTGATTTTTTCCCCCTCTTTTGGATTAATAGTCTTCCATGTATATGTAAGATGTCAAGATGTGGAAAATATGTAAGGTATCAGGGTTATTTTTTTGAATGATGACTTTTAGAGTTAATGGTAAATTTTATTTGAGGTGTTTGAAGAGAAAAGGGCTCTTATTAGGTTTCTCAAGAGAAAAAGAACCAATAGGGTATCTATAAATACACTTTGTAAGAGACTTATAGAACTTGTCTCATGCAATCATGGAGGCTGAAAAGTCCCAAATCTGCTGTCCACAGTATCCGTGGGATACTATGCAGCCTTAAAAAGGACATTCTGACACATGCCACAGCGTGGATGAAATCTTGAGAACAATACATACAATGAAATAAACCAGTCACAAAAAGGCAAATATTGTATGATTTTGCTTACATGAAGTACCTAGCATGGTAAGGTTCATTATAGACAGAAAATGGAAATGGTTGCTGGGGGCTGAGGAGTGCAGGAATGGAGAGTTACCGTGTGATGTGTACAGAGTTTCAGTTTTATGAGATGAAAAAAGTTCTGGAAATGGATGGTGCTGATGGTTGCAGAGAGATTACCCAGTGTTTAGACAGGCCTTAGTTTGTGAAACTTGAGGATGAACTGCTCATTTGGACAGGTGTTAGACTTTTGATCACTGTTGTTACAAACAGCCTCCTTCTACCTCATGCATTTTACCTTTATTTTCTCTACCCTGTCCTGTTTTGTCCTTTGGCAACTTGGTGAACTTGCTTTAATTGGGAACCGTATTCTCATTGTGGCTTATGAGGCTTTTAGTTCTAAGCACAGTGACTACATTTCTGATTTTAGAGTGAACCCAGTGTATTCATGACGTGAACTAGCCCATTCTCCTTGCCTGCTCTAGATTTTCTAGGTAAACTTAAAAGTTTTAGATATTGACTTCCATGGGTATCATCAGTGTGTTCTTGCCTTTATAGCTTAGGCTGTAGAATTTCATTTCAGAATAGTTACATAGGTTAAAAACTAATGGCCTTTTTCTCTTCTACAATTTTTTTTTTTAAATCTCACTTCAGAATAAATAAGAGAATACAAGTAAACAAATCAGCCATAATTTCATGAAACAAGTTATAAGAACTTATATATAGTCTTTTGATTTTTTTCTTGCATATATATGGGTGAATGTACACACATATTTTTATATTAGGTTCATCTATATGTGTCTAAATACCTTTTCTGAATATCTTTTAAGGAATTCAGGGCTTAAATATTTCTTTGTTAGTATAAAGTGGCCATTAAAGTGATGGAAAATCATCTATTTTATATTTGCTTTGTATAGGTAAAAGGTTTCTGTACAGCTTTAAGGATATCATACTTTAAACTATAAATTATGCACTGAGTTTGTAATTTATTAGGTTATTCAAGCAACTATTACAGTGTTGTCATGCGGGCTTGTTAACAAATTGGTACATGTGGTAAGTTAGAAATCCATTTATTTGGTTCTTTATTTATATTTTCCTTAGATAGTTTTTTCAGAATATTTTACTTCAGAATCATATTTCCCAAAAAACAGAGAAGAATGGTTTTTTTTTTTTTTTTTTTCAGAAAATGACAGAAAGGATGGTATATCAGTCAATTAAATGTGTACCGTGTACTTTTTTTTTTTTTAAAGTTTATTCTATTTTTGGCTGTAACCAGAAACCTCAATGTCTAAGCTTAGACTTCTGCGTGTACTATGTGCTTTCAACAAGTAAACACAGATTCATTCTTTTCATTCGTGATTGTGCCATAAACTTGTTAGTCTCTAGAACTTTCAGAAGCCATAGAGTATTATTTAGTCATCCTCTGAATGCTGATCATACAGTTAGCATTCAGGTTCCTAGAGGGAGAGAGATTTGTGATAATGAATGGCAGTGGACCAGGCCATTGCATGTTGCTTCATCAGTATAAAACTGTAGCTAAGTCTTGCTCTTTCAGCATAATGTCCTATTGGAGAATTTTGTTTGCTTAACTGACCAAGGACAAGCACATCTTGTTGAATACTTTCAGTACACGTTTAACAATGAGGTTTCATCAGTAAATTATTAGTTCCTGTCAGCTGTTGCATTTATCTTTCTTTTTTCAAAAATTTTCTACGGATTGGGAAAGTAGTTTCTGGGAAAATTTTTCAGAATCTGAGTCAGGGCTTGAGAAGAGATCTTCAGTTTATTCGTTTCTAGACTTTGAAAATACAGTGTGTTTAAGACATGATCTTGCTCTAAACTCTTGGGCTTTGAGTTTCTTTGGAGAGACTGAAAAGTAACAACTGAACATAATTTAGTATGAGGGGAAATACGTAAACACAAAATACTATAGATTGATGCTGTCCAGTATAGCAGCCGGTTGCCATTTGTGGTTATCAAGCACTTGAATGTGTGGCTGATAGACTGAAGAACTGAATTTATTTTAGTTCAGTTATTTTAAGTTAAATTTAAAAACTGCTAAAGAATAATTTGAGTATGTGAATTTGTTTTTTCAGTTGTAAATTTTATGAAATCTAAATATAGATCAAGTACTTCAATGAAAATTTTAGGATTTGAATTGAAATACACTATAAAGGATACATTGGATTTTAAAGACTTGTAATTTTTATATTGATTATGTAGTAAAATGCTAATATTTTAGATGTATTGGGTTAAGCGAATATATTATTAGAATTCAATTCACCTCCTTCTTTTTACCTTTTTAATGTGGCTACTAGAAACTTCTTTTTTAAGTAGGCCCCATGCCTAGCATGGAGCCCAGTGTTGTGCTTGAACTCAAAACCCTGAGATCAAGACTTGAGCTGAGATCAGGAGTCAGATGCTTAACTGACGGAGCCGCCCTGGTGCCCCCACTAGAAAATTTTACATGTCATACCTGGCTCACATTATATTTGTGTCGGTGCTGCCCTAGATAGATGGGAATTCTACACTGAGGAATAGAGAAGAGCGTCTCAAAGAGAAGGTGACTTCAAAAAGGTGAACCAGCTGTTTATGGTTGTTCAGTCTGAGGATATAAGGAATTTGAGGAGTGTGCGAAGGATCCTCTCTAGTAGGTCTTTCAAAATACATGTCCATCATTTAAGGGAGAGAGGTGGATGTTGGAGGGCTCAAATTCATGGCCCAATAAAACAGGAGTAAGGAATTAAATTCAGTATATGAATTCCATGATAGCGTCTTAGTTTATATGAGAGTAGTTTTCATCCGGGGATGTGTTGTGTTTACCATGTGCAGGTGCTATACTAGGCACTGTAGATGAAGAGATAAACGAGGCAAACATTTCTACCTTAAAGATAGTCAAGTTCTAGAAGAAAAGCCAGATGAGTAAATCTGAGATTACAGTACAGTGTAATAAGTACCACAGTAAGCTGCAGCATCGTGAGGCTATAGGAAGAGGTGCATGTAAGGGCACAACAGAAAATTACTGGAGGACGTGGGTGTGGGCTTAATCTTTAAGGGGAAGTTTGTCTTTTTTTCTTTCTTTGGCAAGTCTTTGTACCTATGATAAACTTCCTAATTGTGCACACCCTCGTGACTATGTATGTATAGGTCCCTTTTACATGGGTCTTTTCACTGTGGTGTCTGTCAGCTCTTACCTGTACACCCTCTAGGTACAGACGGTCTTTACCTTCCAGTAAATCTAGTTTACAGCATGGCATGATTGCAGTATTGTCAGCTGGCATCTGATTTTGCAGGTTGGTAGCACAGAAATGACTTGATCGGTATGTTTGTTCATGGCTTCCTAGAAATAAGCATTTGTTACCTCACAGCTTTCCTACTTGGGGCCTGCCTTCTTGTCTGTCAGGGGAGAGGCAGAAATGGTGGCACATCTCTGACGATGTAAAGGGGTTGTTCAATTGTTGGTCAAGGTGATCAAAGAGGAGGGGAAGAGGACAGAAACAAGATGAAAGATGAGGGGCTGAAAAAGTTTTAGTATATGAATATAAGGTGTATCAAACCCAATAGGAATTGAGCAACCTCAAGTGCAATAAATAGAAAAACTACAGAAAAAAAGGGTTTTTTTTTGGGTTGTTGTTCTTTTTTTACCGTGAAAATAATATTTATTAAAGCTTTTCACAGTGCTGACTTTCCTTCACCACCAGTTATGTTTCATTATGGGAAGGCTGCTTTTTATTTCTTTGTGTTATGTCAGCTAAAAACAGATTTGAATGTACTTGAAGCGCCCTTCACCACTTCCATTGGACTTCCTTGGCTTCCTCCTGCTTCCGTTTACAGATCCAGTTAAACCTCTGCTGTGAACCTTTCCTCCACATCACATCTCAGTCTTCTTGTTTATTGCCACTTTTTTGTGCCCCTACAGTGTCCTGTACTTGCAGCTCTCTGCAGCACGTAGTCATGCCATTGGAATCGTTTTATTATCTGTCTCTCTCTTTTGGGTTGCTGGCCGTTAAGGACAGGAACTGTCTTACTTACATCTCCCGCACAGCTCGAAATTAGTTCTCATATGTTAGCTAAGTAAGTAAAATCAGAGAAAACGTCCTTGTGCTCTGCAGACCCTGAAATCTTAGTGCGGTCATGCTTTAAGACGTAAACATTAGAATTTATATTGTAAAATTGTCAAATAAGGTGTTTGTTTTTTAATGTGTTTTTGTCCCTAAAATTTCGTCTTAAGCGAAAAGATTTCTTTTGAAAAGTTCTATTTTCCAGTTAAAATTGATACATGATTTTCAGTTGTGAAAGTAAAACAAATTTTAGTGTTGTTAACTGAATATTGGCTTGTTGGTTATTATTTTGTCCTCTATTCTGTTAACTGGTCCAGTGTTATAATTAGCAATTATGGTAAGGCAGAGTTTAAGCATGTAAATTACCAAAGGCACATAAATGTCTTCTTTCCACATGAATTAAAATAGAGTTAAGAAATAATTTAAATTTTGTTTTGGAGTCTGATATTTGGTAATTGCTTTGTTTGTTTACCCGTAAACTAAATCAAAGATATGATTATAGGCTGCAGGGACTTAAAGTGATTATTCAGTAACATAAACATAAACATATTTATGTAAATATAATTCATCATTGTCACTGTTTTTTTAATGGTTATTATAAAGGTAGGTACCTGAGTATTAATACTGAGTAGCATATGCTATTTAAGAAACAGTAGGCTTAGCTCCTTAGTTAATATGTATTCTGCTATTCTCTGATGTTTATTTTAGAAGCAGTTCTTGAACTAATGTTAAAGAAAAAAGAGGACAAATCTCAGTGTTTTTGGTATTAAGTAGGGATTCAGGGAGAGTCTAAGTTTAGAGTTATTTTTTTTTAATTATTTTTTATTATGTTAGTCACCATACGGTACGTCATTAGTTTTTAATGTAGTGTTCCAAGATTCGTTGTTTATGTATAACACCTAGTGCTCCATGCAATACGTGCCCTCCTTAATTACCATCACCAGGCTAACCCAACCCATCCCCCCATGCCCCTCCCCTCTAAAACCCTCAGTTTGTTTCTTGGAGTCCACAGTCTCGTGGTTCATCTTCCTCCTCTGATTTCCCCCCCTTGATTTTTCCCTTCCTTTTCCTGATGTCCTCCAAAAATTAAAAAGATAAAAAAAAAAAATAAAGTTACCTTCTTATATATATGGTTCCCCAATTTTTTCTTTCTGTGGATAGTGGGAGGACTATTTTAGTCTCTGTATAGATAAAGTGGAACAGGCCAGGGCTTTTTTTAAATATAAAATTGGGTCATGTGGAGAGGTACTAGTCCCAATTCAGTTGTTAATTAATGACAGATATGGCCCATAAAATTAACTTTGTTTCTGTGCTCTCCTTTTAAAATTTTTTTTTGTCTGAAAAAACACTTACTCTTGTCTACAGTTCATGAACAAGGTGCTTTGTTCAGTTTAAGTGCACAATACTTAAGTCTTAAAAATTTTCCAAAATTAATTTTTATGTGATTCATATGTTGAAAGTGGCTGTTATTATTTTAATTCTTTTAGTTATCTGCAGAGAAACAACTGGTGGTATGAACAGAATTGTCTATAAGTACTTTGATTTTTATAATAGAAGTTTATTGGACCAGAGGGACTAGTTTGCTCGGAGTGCATTCAAGATGTAATTTTATCAGTGTGTTCCAAATAATAGTGTACATAAGGATCCCATAGAATACTTAAAAATACAGATTCTTGACTATCACCCTTCACCATTTTCCACCCCCAGTGACTCTGGGATATGACTCAAGAATTTTAAGTTTAAAGAAAAACATTCCTGAGTCTGATATAGATGATCCACTGACCACCTGTTAAGAAAGACTAGTCATAACAACACTACATGTTAATACTCTTATTGTCACTTTTATATAGTCTCCTGGACTGAGCAAGTGCCCTGGATTCTTATCTTCATCAAACTCTAAAGGTAGTAATTCTCACTGTAAAATTGGGAACAATAAAATTGGGAAATAAAGCACATAGAAAAAAAATTATACATAACCCCATTATCCAGAGAAGACTGATAATGTTTTAGTTGGTTTTTCTCCATACTTTTAAATTTTTAGTTGGAGTTTATTTGGAAGTTAGAAGCAGTTTTATATTCTGTTATTCCCATTAAGCTCATAATTTTTTATAATGTTATTAAAAATCATCACCATTTTTATTGCCACTCAAAAATATATATAAATTGCCTCATATATCATTGTTTACTTAACCATTCCTGTTTCTGGATGTTTAGATGGTTTCTTTTTTTACTTAATTAAAAAAAATTAACATATCATGTATTATTGGTTTCAGAGGTACAGCTCTGTGATTCATCAGCTTTATATAATATCCAGTGCTCATTACATCACATGCCCTTCTTAATGGCTGTCCCCTAGTTACCCCACTCCTTCATCTCCCTCTTCCCTCCAGCAACCCTCAGTTTGTTTCCTATGATTAAGAATTTCTTATGGTTTGTGTCCCTAGCAGGTTTCGTCTTGTCTTTTTCTCTTCCCCGATGATCCTCTGTTTTGTTTCTCAAATTCCACATATCAGTGAGATCATATGTAACTTTCTCTGATTGACTTATTTCGCTTAGCATAATACCCTCTAGTTCCATCTACATCACTGCAAATGGCAAGATTTCATTTTTGATGGCTGCATAATATTCTTGCGTGTGTATCACATCTTCATTCATTCTTGTGTTGGTGGACATCTCGGCTCTCTCCATAGTTTGGCTATTGTGGACATTGCTGCTATAAACATTGGGGTGCTCATGCCCCTTCAGATCACTACATTTGCATCTTTGGGGTAAATACCCAGTAGTGCAATTGCTGGGTTGTCGGGTAGCTCTATTTTCAACTTTTTGAGGAACCTCCATACTGTTTTCCAAAGTGGCTGCACCAGCTTGCATTCCGCCAACAGTGTAGAAGGGTTCCACTTTCTCTGCATCCTTGCCAACACCTGTTGTTTCCTAACGTGTTAATTTTAGCCATTCTGTCTGGCGTGAGGCAGTATCTCATTGTGGTTTTGACTTGTATTTCCGTGATGCGGTTGATGCTGATGAGCACTTTTTCATGTGTCTGTTGGCCATGGGCTCTTGTTTTTTTGGGAGATTTTTGATGACTGCTTCAGTTTCCTTACTGGTTATGGGTCTGTTCAGGTTTTCTCTATCTTCCTGGTTCAGTTCTGGTAGTTTATATGTCTCTAGGAATGCATATATTTCTTCCAGATTATCTAATTTGCTGGCATATAGTTGCTTATAGTATGTTCTTAAAATTGTTTTTATTTCTTTGGTGTTGGTTGTGATCTTTCCTCTTTCATTCATGATTTTATTAAACTTGGGTCCTTTCTCTTTTCTTTTTGATAATCTGGTCAGGGGTTTATCAATCTTATTAATTTCTTTCAAAGAACCAGCTCCTAGTTTCGTTGATCTGTTCTACTGTTCTTTTGGTTTCTATTTCATTGATTTCTGCTCTGATCTTTATTTCTCTTCCCCTGCTGGGTTTAGGCTTTATTTGCTTAGACAGACTTTCTTAATATTTCTACTTCTTTCCTGAATTACTTAATGCAGTGCTGGATTTGATTGCTAATGTTTTACTTCATATGTTTTCATTTATATTTATAAGTGAGGTTGGTTTATAATTTTTTTCATTTAATTCTTCTCCAGTTTTGTTTTAGAATTATGCTAGCCTCATAAACTGTGTTGAAGCATTTCAGTTTTTTAAATTAGAAAAACTGAACTGTTTAAATAATAGAAATTGGTTGTTTCTTAAAGATTTAATATAATTTTCCATAAACAGCTTTTAGAAAATGGCGTTTCTTGGTGTCTTTATTTCTCCAAGTCTAGTAAAGTATCAGGATCAAAGTAAGAACTTCTTTTAACACTTGTTGAATAAATATTCTCTAGTTAAGGTTCTGGGAAATGATTTGCTGTATAGAATTGTTTGTTATATTAAAAGACTTCATTGTAGTAAGAGAAACATTGTTACCTTGGCTAATTCACCAGGATATGGAATTAGTCTGGAAGAGGAATACTACATGGAAATCTGTCTTCCTAGATAGATTTTCTTCATAGAAAGGTGCTCCTTGGTGGTAGTCTAATTTCAAAGCTAACATTTCAAGGAAAACCATCTCATTTGTATCATTGAATACAGTAGTTGGGTAATTACCATGTGTAAAAAGACTGAATGTAATCATTTTACATACGTATTCATGTTTGGAGTTATTTTTAATGTGTTCTCTTTTAAATCTTATTCTGTGATTTATATCCATTATAATTATTTACAGACAAAATAATATTTTGGAAGTTTAAGTACTTTAATTTTATTAAGACTGATTCAGTGTATCCATCCGCATTTCCTTTTTTAAATTCCGTATTTTTAAGCATTCATAAAACTCTTGGGTACATTATAGAAGTAATTAAATTTCTGAATATAACCCTAGGATTTATATAGTAAAGCAGCCCAGGGTCAGCTATGTCCCCAGAGGATGTTTGGCAACATCTGGATACTTCTTTTTTTTTTTTTTTTTTTTTAAGATTTTATTTATTTATTTGACAGAGATCACAAGTAGGCAGAGAGGCAGGCCGAGAGGGAGAGAGGAGGAAGCAGGCTCACTGCCGAGCAGAGAGCCCGATGCGGGGCTCGATCCCAGGACCTTGATTTCATGACCTGAGCCGAAGGCAGAGGCTTTAAACCACTGAGCCACCCAGGCGCCCCAACATCTGGATACTTCTTAATAGGCACAGTGGAAATGCAACTAACATATAGTGGGTAGAGATGCTAGTAAACATTCTAAAACACACAAAATAGCCCCCTGCAGTAAAGAATTATCTGACCCAAAATGTTATCCGTGTGAAGGTTGAGAATACAAAGTGTATGAAGAATATTCTGCTCTTGACTGACATCTAGTGAGACATATAAAAATAATAAGTAAAGCTGTAGATTGAGATTAAGCATTTAAATCAGTTACTGCTGATTCTTATTTTTCCACTGTTAGGAAATTCACAAATAAGGAACCTAGGAGGAGATTATATGATTTATTGGTATTGAGAAATTCTAGCTGAGAAAGAATGGAATGTAGTAAATTCTTAGCTGAAATGTTTTATCTCCTTTATCTTTCACTTTTACATTCCTGATTTGATAGTTTTCTATCAAAATCTTTCTTTTGATAGTTTTCTGAATACATGTTGAATTACGCATGTGTAAGACTTTTCGTGTTTTAAAAAAATTGCCTAAAATCATAGACTTTCAGAGACAAAGAAGACCTTTGTGGTTTAATCTGA
Source organism: Lontra canadensis (assembly GCF_010015895.1). Lineage (NCBI taxonomy): Eukaryota > Metazoa > Chordata > Mammalia > Carnivora > Mustelidae > Lontra > Lontra canadensis. The sequence goes on along the minus strand of NW_022631094.1, from coordinate 2,875,288 downwards.
TTCCCTCATTTATAGAGATTTAAAATTCAATTTCAGGAAGAATGAGGTGATCTAATCCAATGTCCTACAACTTGTTAGTGCCAGATCTTGAACTGGAGCTCACAGTTCCTGACTTCTAGTGGACTATTCTTTCAGGGTGAGGGAAAGTTATTAAGTATACTTTGGATTGTGTTTGAAGCTTTTATGTTTTCTTCAACCAAATCATGAATTTTAATACTGTGAAATTGTTTTTTCTTTAGAGAGAATATATATACCTGTATATGTGTTTTAAAATAAGCTTATATGTATTCTTTATGTCTCATGTTTCATTTAATTTTTATTTGTAAATGTTATGCCAGTTTAAGCATGAATATTTCACATTTTTCGTAGGCAACAACACCTCCAAATCAAGGACGTCCAGATTCTCCTGTCTATGCTAATCTACAAGAACTGAAAATATCCCAGTCTGCTCTCCCTCCGCTTCCTGGGAGCCCAGCAATTCAGATTAATGGGGAATGGGAGACTCATAAAGATAGTTCAGGGCGTTGTTATTACTATAACAGAGGAACCCAGGAAAGAACCTGGAAACCGCCTCGTTGGACTCGGGATACAAGCATAAGCAAGGGAGAGTTCCAGAGTCCAGGAGACCAAGAGGTATGAATAATTAAGGAATCAACAGTGGCTTACCAAACTTTCTCTCTTTTCGTTATTCAAGGCCAAGGAAGTGAGTAGGTTTGTTTCTTGGTATTAATATGATAGAACACTTGAAATCTCTAAGCTATTAAATGTTCTTTCCCAGTTTCATTATATTAATGCTAATTCTAATATCTAACTAATAGACAGTAGCTAACCTTATAATGTGTTTACTAGTTCCTGAATTAAGTAATTTAAAATTGCTTAGTACCAGTGGCTTTCCTCACATTATAGAAGATACCAATATAGTTACAGTTATTGCCAAATCAGGGATGTTTTTTAGAAAAAGGAAAGAAAATATATGATGTGACTTAGCCACATAAATAAAAACAAAGTTATGAACTAGTTAAAATAGACACTTTTCTGTATTGGTTTGCTGTGACTACTGAGATGCTTTTCAGTGTTTCAGTCAGAGGTGCAAGATCACTTTTTATTTATATGTAAGGAAAATAAGTATAATGTAATTCCTTTGCTATAAATGGGCCATCTTGTAAAGTATGACTGTTCAGTCTAAAATCATTATTTTCTGTATCTAGTGTTCATACTACTACTCCCCCCCCCACCCCGCCCCAACCTTTGTTTCACCTTTACCTGCACCTCTTAGAGGGTGGTGCAGTGAACTTGGCCAGCTATATTTTGAGAGACAGTCATGTCAGAGGTCTGGAGAGATTCCTTGGGACCATTTGGACATGCAGGAGAGGCTTGGGTAGAACTGACAGAATGGAATTAAATCCTGCTGTTTAATAGAGGGAGGCCCCTATGCCTGCATAGGACACACTGCTCTTACAGAAAGCATGTGGAATAAAAACAATTCCAGTTAGGTAGGAGCTGGAAAAATCAGGTGGCGCATCCTGTATTTAGCAGAATCAAAAAGCTTTTTGTAGTTAATGACTCCTCTTGTCCTATTTTTCAGTTGGTTATTTATAGCTTTGGTTTGGTGATAACTTGTACTTTTAGTGTTCAAGAATGAAATCGAGAGTAGTGAGAGAAATTTGTTCCTGTGTTACTATAATAAGAAAAATGTTGAGAAAGTTATTTGAATTGTAGATCTAGAAAGATATCAAATTACATTGTATGTGAATAATAAAGTAAAAATCTAATAATTTGGAAGAACTAGAGAGAGTTCAATTATAGAATAATTTAAGGAAATTTAAAGTACAGCAACTTTAAGCATGCTTTTTGGCTTTCCATATTAATAAATAGATGAGAGTGATTTGTATATCAGAATCTCTGCTTACTTGGCCTCTGCACACATTGTTTAAAAATAGTTAATTACAGGGACGCCTGGGTGGCTCAGTTGGTTAAGCAGCTGCCTTCGGCTCAGGTCATGATCCCAGCATCCTGGGATCGAGTCCCACATCGGGCTCCTTGCTCTGCAGGGAGCCTGCTTCTCCCTCTGCCTCTGCCTGCCATTCTGTCTGCCTGTGCTCTCTCTCTCTCTCTCTCATAAATAAATAAAATCTTTAAAAAAAAAAATTACAAAGTGGCTAGAGCACATTTTCTAATAATTTCTTGAGAAAGGTTGCATATAGGAGGTGGTACTGAGACTTTTTATGTGAAAAATGTTTATATTCTGCACTTACATTTAATTGGTAGCTTGCTGAGTATAGAGTTCTAGGTTGGAAATATCTTTTTCCTCACAGTTGGAGGGCATTTTGAACTTCCGTGTATGGCGATACAGATCAGCTGCTTGCCAGGAGTCTCCAGTGTCAAGACCATTAGGTCTTTCTTTTAGACTACTCAGTCTTCACTCTTCACAGAAGTCTTAAAATCTGCCGGGAAAGTCAGGGCTGCAGACTGTTGGTAGTCAGTATTAGTTTTGCTTATAGTCCCTCAGTCTCCTCGTTTCTGTTTGGTACCTTGTGTCCCAGTTGTGCCTCTTGTCTTCCAAATCAGAATCTTACTGTTTTTCTCTCGTAAGATTTAATGAATTCCTCTACTTCAACTGGGAAAAGGGAAGGGTGCACACCTAGCAAGCAGGCCTGAAGGAAAGGGATTCTGGCAGTTTTAGTCCTCATTGCAGTATCCCTGCCTTCACCCCTAGGACCTAATACTGTCACTTCCTGAGCCATTTGAAGATTCTGCTCTGTAAAGTGGTTAGATTTCACTTCCCTCTCCAACTCCACAGCCTCCCTCCGCCATTTTAGAATCCGCTTTCTTTGTAGATGAGTTAGTCTTTTGTTCATTTGCTTCTCAGCTTCCAGAGTTTTGTGATTGCTCACATCTTGCGTTCTCCCTATTCTTGGTAGTATAAGCCTTTTAAAACATATTTCAGTACTTTTAGTGGGGTTTGAGAAGGGGAATAAGTGTTAACTCTTCCATCTAATTCAGAGCTTATTATCTTAGTGGTTATCCTAGAGCAATGGTTCTCAACTGGGTACAGTTTTGCCTCCTGGGGGACATTAGACAATGGGGACATTTTTTTGTTGTTAAACTCAAGGAGGGCCACTGGCATCTCATGGGTAGAAGCCAGAGATGCTGTTCCACATCCTGCGATACACAAGATCGCTCCCACAACAAAGACTCATCTGGCCCTAAATGTCAGTAGTGCTGCTGTTGCAAACCCTGCCATAGAATTGTTAACGTGCATACTCACCAGAGCCTAGTCAGTGTCCTCTCGCTCTTTAGAGCCAAGTGAGAACTGTATGTGCCATTTGCTATTGTTGTCTTTTATTTCTGTTTTTAGCCCCCTTATTGTTGTACATGGTGATTCTTAAATTCATCCTCCTATTTGGTACTTTTTTCCCCCCTCACACTCCTTTATGCAAATCAGATTATTTTGGATAACTTTTATCTTGGATAACTACTGTCTTAAGCACATACTTTTAAATTTTTTTAGTGAGGATTTGTTAGTGATAGAATCTTAGTTTAAAATTTAGTGATGATGTTAGTGATAGAATCTTAGTTTTTGTCTAGAAATTTATTTTTCCTTATTTTTGAAGAATATCTTTACTTGATATACAGTTCTTTTTTAAAGGATTTTTAAAAACTTATTTATCTGACAGAGCACAAACAGGGAGAGGGAGAAACAGATTCCCCAATGAGCAAGGAGCCCAACCCAGGACCCTGGGATCATGACCTGAGCTGAAGGGAGTCAGTCAACCAGCTAAGCCACCTAGGCGCCCCTTGATATACAGTTATAAGTTGACTGCTTACTTGTTTGTTTTTTCCTGGTTCACTGAAGATTTTATTCTCCTGTTTTCAGGCTTCCGTTGTTGATGTTGGAAATCAGCTCAGTTTGATTTTTCATTCCTTGAAGAACATCTTGTCCCTTCTGGCTGGCAGCTTTTAAGATCTTGTATCTGTAATTTTTCTATAACATGATTAGGTGAAGGTATCTTATTTCCTGCCCAGGGTTTTGTTGGGGTTCTTTTCTTTTTTTTTTTTTTTTTTTAAGATTTTATTTATTTGAGAGAGAGAGTGAGAGAGCACAAGCAGGGGGAGGGGCCAAAGGACAGGGAGAAGCAGGCTCCCCACTGAGCAAGGAGCCCAACCAAGGACCACGCTCCCACCCCCATCATGATCTGAACTGAAGGCAGACTCTTTTTTTTTTTTTTTAAAGATTTATTTATTTATTTGACAGACAGAAATCACAAGGAGGCAGAGAGGCAGGCAGAGAGAGAGGAGGAAGCAGGCTCCCCGCTGAGCAGAGAGCCCGATGTGGGGCTCGATCCCAGGACCCTGGGATCATGACCTGAGCCGAAGGCAGAGGCTTTAACCCACTGAGCCACCCAGGCGCCCCCTGAAGGCAGTCTCTTAAGCGGTTGAGCCACCAGGTGCCCCTTTTGTTGGGATTCTTGAACTTGAGGAGTCCTATCTTTGATTAGTTCTAGAAAATTCCTACTTGTCTATATATAGCCTCTGTCCCACTTTCTGTTTCCTCTCATTCTGGAACTTTGATTAGATGAATATTTAATCTGCTTGCATTGGTCATGTCTTTTGATTTCCCTTTATTTGTGAATTTTATCTCTGTTTCTCTTTGTGCTTCATTCTCAATGATTTTTGATGTAGTTGTTGTTCATTATTTTTCATCTTTATTATTAAACCAGTCCTTAAATTTTATTTTATTTTTTTTAAGATTTTATTTATTTATTTGACACACACACAGAGAAATCACAAGTAGTGAGAGAAGCAGGCAGAGAGAGAGGGAGAAGCAGGCTCCCCGCTGAGCAGAGAGCCCAATGAGGGACCCTGAGATCATGACCTGAGCTGAAGGCAGAGACTTAACCCACTGAGCCACCCAGGCACCCCAGTCCTTAAATTTTAAAAACATCTTAGTTTTTATTTATTTGGGAGAGCTTCTCATCTTATTACTTTGAAAAGTTTTAAACCTAAAAAACAGTATAGTGAACATCCACATACTAGGTAGACCTTCATCTAAGATTTAACTGTTTTAACATTTTGCCACATTTGCTGCTTCTCTTCCTCCTTCTGCCTCCTAGTAATTTCTTTTCTAAACCATTTGGATTAAGGCAACATAATATTTTGTTGTCTAAGTATAAGGATGTTTTCCAGCAAAACTGTTGTCAGTTTTTAGTGAAAAATTATCATGCCCAAGAAGTTTAATATTGATATGTTATTTAATACACAGTTAATATTCAGTGTTTCTCACTTGTCAAGTAATGTCCCTTACAGTTTTTTTTCCTGCACTGAAAGACCCAGTGAAGGATAATGTATTTCATATCTTTCTTTATCTTATTTTGTATTTAATTTAATTTAATTTATTTTTAAATATTTTATTTATTAGCAAGAGAGCCCATGAGTCGGGGAGAGGGTGAGCTGTTTTGGGCAGAGGGAGAGAAGCAGACTCCGTGCTGAGTAGGAAGCCCGATGTGGGACTCAGTCCCAGGACCCTGAGATCGTGACCTGAGCCACTTGGGCGTGTGTGTGTGTGTATGTGTGTGTGTGTGTATATATATATATATATATATATATTTATAATTCTAGTACATAAGGTCTTTAAGAGTTGAATTATTCTGCTTTTCTGGTGACTCTTAATCATGGTGTTTTGTTTCACATAATGTCCACATATGTTTTATTTATTTATTTTTAAAGGTTTTATTTATTTGTCAGAGAGAGGAAGAGAGAGAGTGCATAAGCAGGGGGGAACAGCAGGCAGAGGGAAAAGCATGTTTCCCGCTGAACAGGGAGCCCAATGTGGAACTTGATCCCAAGACCGTGGGATCATGACCTGAGCTGAAGGCAGACACTTGACTGAGCCGCTCAGGTGTCCCTGTATGTGTGTTTTAATATGTGACTATATATAGTGCTTAGAAATTTTTATATATAGGAAGTCTTTAATGCTGGGGTTGAAAGCTTGTTCTGTCAGAGAGGATTTGCTTTTGTTTCTGCCAGGAAGCTAGCATCCTGTAAACATTTGAAACTGAATTTTCAGCTTTAGTTTTTTAGGCCATCTAAGTAGTAGTAATTTTGATCGCGTGAAGCCTGGTTTGCGGTTGGGGATTCTCCCATTTCCCCCCACTTATCTGGGAAGATTCCTGTTATTTCCATTGTGTGGAATAAAAGGACAAGACTTATTTCTGCCTCACTGGTAATCTGAGGGTATACTACTTTGGGGTATCAGTTCTTTATCGGGGGAAATCCAGTTACACTCTGTACTTTTGGTAGTCTCAATTCCTGTTCCCCAGTACTTGATGCCTTGAAAACTAATGTTCTAGTTTGAGGTTTGACACATGCCTTCAAAGAGAAAGCTGGTCATTACATTCTACTTAGTTTTTGACCTCTGAGTATTTCTTAGCCTTTTGCTTCTTGATGATTCTTAAAAAATTTATGTAATATATTATTGTTTTAATCCAGGTGGTCATTTCAGTACCTACGTGTCATTGTCCTGTAAATGGAACACCTCTGTAGCCCACTCTATAAGGCTATATTTGCTGCAAAATATATACCCCAAAATTACCGAGCCAAGTACCCTGCTGAATGGAGTTATGAGTATAGCACAGCTAACATTTAGAGAATGCTTACCAAAAATAATCTTAATTTTATTTAATTGCCACTAAATAGCTCTTTTCTAGTTGTATATACCAAGATTTTAGAGGTACCTCTACCTTAAAAAAAAAAAAAAAGATTTATTTATTTGTCAGAGAGAGAGAGAGCGTGCGTGAGTGAGCATAGGCAGGCAGAGGTAGAGGAAGAAGCAGGCATCCAAAAGAATGAGGAGCCTGATGTGGGATCCTAGGACCGTGGGGTCATGACCCAAGTTGAAGGCAGATGCCCAACTGACTGAGCAATCCAAGCATCCCAGTACCTCTGGTTCTATAAAATAATAAAACATGTTGAGATAACAGAGGTTTCTCTTCATGCACAAAAGGAACATCTTGGGGTGCCTGGGTGGCTCAGTGGGTAAAGCCACTGCCTTCAGCTTAGGTCATGATCTCAGGTCTTGGGATCAAGCCCTGCGTTGGGCTCTCTGCTCAGCGGGGAGCCTGCTTCCCTTTCTCTCTCTGCTTACTTGTGAAATCTCTCTCTCTCTCTGCCAAATAAATAAATGGAATCTTAAAAAGAAAAAAAGGAACATCTTACTGCACAAAAATTGGGAAATTATGGGAGCATTTCATTAGCTAGAAAGTCATGTTTATGAAAATACTGATTTAGTGACTTTGTTTCCTAAATTAGTTTTACCATTATAAAGGCGTGTTAGTTTCAGGTGTACAATGTAATGATTCTATATTTGTGTATATTGTGAAATGATCACATTAAGTCTAGTAAAGAATTTTTTTGTCATGTGAGAAGTTTTAAGATCCACTCTTTTAGCAACTTTCACATATGTAATACAGTATTATTAATTGTGTTTTCCATGCAGTACTTTATATCTATATCCCCATGACTTACTTATTTTATAACTGGAAGTTTGTGCTTTTTGTCCCCTTTCCCAATGGGTGAACCTGCCTTCTCCCTCACCTCTGGCAACCACCAGTCTGTTCTCTGTATCTATTAGCTTGTTCTGTTTGGAAGATTCCATAAGTGGGATCATATGGTATTTGTTTTTCTCTGACTTATTTGACTTAGCATAATGGCTGTAGTGGCCATCTGTGTCGTTGCCAATGGTAAAATTTTGTTCTTTTTTATGGCTGAATAATATTCCATTGTATAGATTTCTTTTCTCTGTTTCTAGAAGATTTTATGGTACTGTACTTAAGTGGTCTAAATTTAAAAACAAGTCTTGATTTTTAAAATAGGTTTTCCATCATTAACATTACTCTTACAAAATGTATGTAGGTCACTTTACTCAGGGTTTCTGTAAAGTTGTCTATGTCAGTTTTTGTGAACATGTTACTATTAGTATGTTTCTGTCTTTTTCCTACAACATTGAGAATCTACACAGTTAAGTGTTTTAGACCAAATTATGATGATAGAAGATATAGTTTGAGTCAGATTTAATTGCAGGAAGTATTTTACCTAGAAGTGATCCTGGAGGGGTCATTTACAAGAACTCTAATCTCGTAAATATTCGTGAATGAAGTTTAAGTGCAGTAAGCAAATTGCTGCTTACTCACATTATGGTGCCTATTGTTTGAAAAAGCAGAAATTGACTTTTGTCATCTTATTTGCTTCTCTTGTATGTCTGGATTTTGTCATGCTTTTAAAAGTAAAACATACCTAAGTTACTTCCATACTGAATTTTTCACCTCTCTATCGTTTGAATTTTTTCAATATTATTTTTCCTGTTTTGAAGTTTAGTTTCCAACTATCTTTAATAAACATGTGATTGAGGAAATAAATTAGACAAATAAAAGCAATAAATGAGAACATAAAATACAGTATTACAAGACTAGTGACCCCCCCCCAGTTCCACACATTAAAAAAATAATAATTCTATTTATTGAGCACTGTTGTTTGCCAGGCATGAGAATTTTCAAGAAACTCAGTCTGAGGAAGTACAGTCATCCTGTATTTTGCTTACACATGGATGTGTATATCCATACACACTCCTCTGTCAGTTTTTAACCTGATTTCAGTGCAAAAGCAGAATTAAATAATAGAAGGTAGCATTTTATCTCTCAGTCTGAAAACATTGTTTTCAATTTTATTATGGTGAATTTTTCCAGGGTTACATCATTGTGATAAAATAACTATTATTAATTTCCCCTTACCACGTAACATTGTACCATTTGAAAGACTAACAATTTGTGAATTAAATTTTCAGATATAGTCAAGATATCTTAGTGTGCTTATAGCTATTACAGTTTATTGTTTAGATTTGCAACGGCTGCATATGTGTGTGTATATATATATATTCAAAGAAGAAAAATCCTTATGTTTCTGACTATTTATAGCTTCTTTCATCAGAAGAAAACTACCACAGCATTTGTTACAGCCAGTCAGATAGTCAGTGTGGTTCTCCTCCAAGGGGTTGGTCAGAAGAGTTGGATGAACGTGGGCATACCTTATATACCAGTGACTATACTAATGAAAAGGTACATTTTTTTTTCTCATCTAGTTTTTTGGGGCAGAATCCTTGCATAAAATAGTCGTGCTCTGAAGTTTTAGTAGTAGTTGAAAAACGCATGAAAATATTCTTTATTGTAATTCTGAAATCATGCCAATCAACAACATGAAAACTCATTATATAACTACTGATTCATGGTTTTAAATTGCTTATAATTACAGTGATTTCTGTGGTGTCAAAACCATCTAAGACAACTTTTTAAGAGTAGACCTGTTGAGTGTCATTCTGTTAAGACTTCGTCAGTAAACATATTACTTTATATTTTCCTTAAGGAATGGTTTTTAAGGAATAGTTTTCTCAGCATGTGTCACTATGATATACCACCTCACTTTCTATACTCCTTTTTCTTTTATAATCAAGTTATGTAAAATAAAAACCATGAATCTAGTACTTTATGATTAATTAGTTGGGGAATGCATATTGAAATTTTATGTATTAACATCTGGTATCATCAGAGAAGATAACTGATTGGTTGTGCTTGCTTTAATTACTTCACACTTGAACATGACACATTAGTTTTTCACAATTAAGATCATATATTAAATTAGCAGTACTTAGTCTTTTGCTCCTCAGTAGTCCCTATATTATATCATATGAAGTTTTATTATTAGTGTTACTTAAATGATATTGAATGAGGAATGTGTTGGCTACAGGAGGTAATTCCTAAGGGTTTGCACAAAGTTTGGCTTACATTGTTCAGTAGTTTTATATTTGAAGATTTAAAACATATTCTCTTTTGTTCTTTTCCCAACCTGTTTTCAAGTGAGTGTGACCCTGTGTCCAGTATATATGTATATCTGTGTGTCTTTATGTTACATTTTCTTGTGTTAAGTGGTGCCTCACATTGGAACTAGCTTGATACTGGAAGAGGGAGGAAATAAATTCACATTTAATATTGAGTGTATTTACTTTTACCAAACTTAAAATACAAATCTATTAGTTTAAGTTTGTAAATTTTTTTTTGCGGTGTTCTTGAGGATGTAGAGTAAAGTTCATAAGAAAAACATCTAGTATCTCCAGTTGTATAAGCTTAAACTCACTTTTACTTAAATTAAAAAAATAAAACTTTTTTTGTTTTTTGTTGTTGTTATTTTACACGTGTTTTGTTTTTATAGTGGCTCAAGCATGTTGATGATCAAGGTAGACAGTATTACTACAGTGCAGATGGATCTCGTTCAGAATGGGAATTGCCAAAGGTAATAAACCTTAACATTGAATTTATATTTTGAAATAGTAGATATAATAATATCTGAAAATAGTCTCAGCAGATTTACTTCAAAATTTTTATTCAACTTTTAAAAAGCAGAACTTTTTTTTCGGAATTCATTGAGAATCCTTTGGCCAAAATACTCTAAGATGTGTATGATCTTTGCTATATAATACTGATAATTCCTATTCAGAAGTTCTTTTGGTTGAAATCAGTTTTTCCATCATTCCTGGAAATAAGAATTTCCTTCAGTGCCAATAAAGCCATCTTATATCTAGTCATCTTGCATATATTGAATTTTTGAGGTTGGTCTTAACATTTAATCTTTTTTTTTTTTTTAAGAGAAAAAAGTGACTCAGTATTCGTTTATTCTCATATGTGAATATGTGTTGTAATTGTGTCAGTCATTAGCAGCATGTGCTGATAAAATCTTCTAGGGTCTCACTGGGTCTGTCTTTTTTCAGATGAGTACATCAGGGCTCAGTTGATCTTAAGGCAGTGGGCTTTAGAGTGGTCATGTGCTTGTCACACTATTAGTTATTGAGATAATTTTAAATGATATCTGAGCAAAAGTTTAAATTTTAATTGGTAGTTAATTTTGATGTTTTAGAAAATGACAATGTTAGCAGACATATCTGTAGTGTTAGATAGACTTTAATTTTTAAAGAAATTTGTCTTTTTGCCAAAGTAAACCAATTTAAAGAAAAGTGCTGTTATAAAGATACATGGATATAGAAAAAAACCACTGGATGTTAATAACTTGAAGGTTGGAAAACACTGTCTAGTAAAGTAATAATTGTGGTTTCTTCTTATGTGAATGTTACCTGACCTCTATTTAATAAATTATAAGGTTTGATAGTGTAATAAGTGTATTACATAAGTGTAATAAGCTATACAGTGAGTACTTGATTATTAAGAACACCTTTGTGACCTGTCTTGAGCTAGTAGCATAAGAACTCCATTATAAATCTGACAGCTTTTAAAATGCCAAGATATCAAGGAACAATGTAGGGCTATAATGTAGGGCTATAATACAAACTTGACTCAGGGTTCGGGGGTAAGGGGTGAGGATAAAGGAAATAATAATTCTTTTAGTTAATTTAGCTATCAGGTACAGCCCCAGAATTTTCTTGTGTTAAAAAAGCCTTGTCAGGGGGCACCTGGGTGGCTCAGTAGGTTAAAGCCTCTGCTTTCGGCTCAGGTCATGATCCCAGGGTCCTGGGATAGAGCCCTGCATCAGGCTCTCTGCTTGGCAGGGAGCCTGCTTCCCTTCCTTTCTCTCTGCCTGCCTCTCTGCCTACTTGTGATCTCTGTCTGTCAAAGAAATAAATAAATAAATACATAAATAGTCTTTAAAAAAAAAAAAAAAAAAGCCTTGTCAGATCTTCAAATAAGCATTTGTATTTACATATTTTACATGTATTTTAGCATGTATTTTACACAAGTACTTTCTCTTTTACCCAGCTCAGCAGAAGAAACTATTTTTAACACTTTCAAAATGAGAAGTTGTATTAAAATTTACATATAGACAATAGGATTGTTTTTTGAAAATAATGCTGTTTGCAACATAACATTAGTGTTAATGATGATAACTTCTATATTTTAATTTCAAAACTCAACATACAAAGAATTATGAAGACATTATCACATTGTGGGCTTTCTTTTTTTAAGGCTTAATTTTTTTTAGAACAGTTAATAAAAGTGAGAGGAAGGTATAGAGATTTCTCATATATCCCTGGTTCCTACACATGTGCAACCTCCCTCATTATCAACATCACTCCCCCAGGGTGGTATATTCTTTACTAAGGATGAACCTGCATTGACAAATCATAATCACCTGAAGTCCATAGTCTACCTTAGGGTTCATTCTTGGTGTTGTATATTCTGTGGATTTGGACAAAAGTATACTGACATGTCTTTCATTATAATATCATACAAAGTATTTTCAATGCCCTGAAGATCCTCTGTTCACTACCTCCCTCAGCCCCTGGCAGCTGCTGATCTTTCTGTTGTCTTCATGGTTATGTCACATTCTGGTTTTTGTTTTTTTTTTTAAAGATTTTATTTATTTATTCGATAGAGAGCACAAGCAGGGGGAGTGTGGCAGGCAGAAGGAAAGGGAGAAGCAGGCTCCCACTGAGCAGAGAGCCCGATGTGGGGCTTGATCCCAGGACCTTGGGATCATGACCTGAGCTGAAGGCAGAGGCTTAACTGACTGAGCCACCCAGGTGCCCTGTCACATGGTTTTTATTTAAAATTAACCATAGATAATATTTATCTAAATATATATATATTTAAGTATATATATATCTAAAAATATATATCTAAAATAGTACTGAGAATAAGTAAAGATCCAAATAAAAATATATTAAAAATGCCATAAATTGCTCCTCACATATTTCATGGGTAGAAGTTTTCTATTATCACTCTTTAAAATTATGAAATATAATTCAGTAAAACATTCATGTTTTTTTTTCCATTTTCATCATTAATTAGTACTTTTGGAATCTGATTCTTCAGATAAAACCATATTTACCTTTTAAACTTTGAAGTTGTACCAACCCCTTGGAATCCTATAGTATTTTATAAACCAGAGAATGGCAGTTGAATGATACTGTAGTAACAGTTAGGGTTTTTTTGTTTGTAAGGTGTTTGTTTAGCTTTGTTTCATTGTGGGTTTTTTGGGAGGGGGTTGATTGTTTTACAAAGAATTAGATATGAAATGGCTTAAGTTTCCCTAAGTGTCTTTTAATAAAATGTTTTAGTGGGAAATAATATTCCAAGTTTAATATGATTATTATCAACTTTTAGTTAATCTTATTGTTAATAAGATTAACAATATTTGTATTTGTAAATGTACTGGGAAGAAATAGATTACATCGGCTCTTGTTTTTCAAAACTGATACCATTTACAAATAAAATCCTATTTAGTGATTAAATTGGAAAGAAAAATCTTATGGGTAGTGGGAGCCAAAATACGTAATACCTATGTGCTGGGAAAGGAGTATGTTTTTGGTATATAACTGTTCAATATTGAAAACTGTGTGACATTGACAGAGCTATTGGGCTTACAAAATATGAAATCTGATTTCGACTTAAAGATACCAAAGGAGGGACTTCTGGATGGCTCAGTCGGTTAAGCCACTGCCTTCAATTTTAGTATATGTGCTGCCGAAGCGAGCACAAGCCACTGCCTTCAGCTCAGGTCATGATCCCGGGGTCCAGGGATTGAGTCCTGCATCGGGTTCCTTGCTCGGCAAAGAGCCTGCTTCTCTCTCTGCCTCTGCCTGCCACTCTGCCTGCTTGTGCGCTCTCTCTCTCTGACAAATAATAAAATCTTTAAAAAAAAAGATACCAAAGGATATATCTGCTGAAGGCTTAGGTCACTGAAAATGATTTAGACTATAGAAAAATATTTTATTAATATAATAATTACATAATTTAAACATACTACATTTTTCTAACAGTTGACAAATTCCAATTGTAGCTCTTGTCAGTTCCTCACCATTTGAGTTATAGAGGAATCTTTTGTTGTATTGCATCTTCCTTCATAGTAGTTTCTGATTGCCTGGAGTAATGGGATCGAACATAAGACTTCTTTTGAGCCATTTGTCCCAGGTCGGGGTCCACTGAAAGAAGAGGCTTCCCAGATGACCCAATACAAGGAGTAATTTGGAATCTATACTTAACTCATAGCTTAATACTCTATTTGTTTTTGTATTAACTCCTATACTTTCCCTGGTCAGAAAAATTATAGGTTCAACATTAAAATACCTACTGGTGGAGATGTCCTGGGTGAAAGAAAGAAGAAAGGGAGGGGACTGAGTCATATCAAAACCTTTCAGGGTAGTTCCACAAAAGTGGGAATGGGTGCTGATTATGATCATTGTTGAGCCATTTGGTGGTATTATCTCATTTTTTGCCATGATTTGCCACTTAGGATAAAGGCAGAATGGGTAGTTTTTTGAATTTCTAATTAAACTGAATGTGAGGAGAAGGTTGGATTTGGGTATAGTGGGAATGAGGAAATAAGGCAAAATGTTTTAGAACCTCTACTTAGTAAGTGCAAAATAAGTCTCTCAGATGGTTTTGTAACTCCCAGTGCAAATATTAGAAACTTAGCGATTGTTTTTTGAGTACATCTTTGGTGGTCAGCACTGTATAGATATTGTCATGAAATCAAATGCACAGGGCTTGGTCTTTATCCTCAAGGAGTTTGCTATAAATCTGGAAAGCAGAAGCATGTATATATGTGACAGCTAAGTGAGACAAAATATGTACACATATACATTTATGCATACCTGGCTATAGGTGAAGGGAACCATAAAACTGGACTAGAGGAAGCACTGGGGCGGGTAGGGGGGAGGGGATAAGGATGAATGAAAAGAGAACAAAACAAAATATCTCCCACTCAAAATGAATCTGGTATTCAAAATCCAAGTAAAACATATGAAGAACCCAATGCTAATATAAACATGAAAAAATCTAAGAATCAGAACATTGTATTCCAGTTGAAATTAATTTTGTTAATAACTTAATACAGATTTTAAATAATGTTGTAGATGTCTGGAGTTAAATGAAGGCTTTCATTTAGAAAGAACAAGAAGGGCAACCCTCTCTGGTACCCTCCCTCTTTGGGAGCTTTGTGCTATCACTCAGTAAACTTTGCTTTGCTGTGCACCAAAAAAAATAAATGAAAAATAAAAAGAACAAGAAATTATGAAAAATAAAAACGAGTGATATCTGAATAGGTGAATATGATAAAAAATAGAAATATTTCAGATGAAAAAGCTAGTCATTGGAATTATCAAGTATAGTCAGTAGTGTAAACTATAGACAGAAGGGCAGAAAGATAACTAATACTCTAAAGCATAGTTAAAAGAAATGGAAGATGGGTGGGAAGTTTCCTGTATTCATAAACTAGGATTTCCAGAAGAGAAGAATGGAGGAAAGATGGGGAAATAATATCTAAAAATGTGATTTCTAGGAATTTTCTAAAATTGAAGGAAGGCATGAGCATATAACTGGAAAAGATGCCTTAAATACTGACCAGGATAGGTGCCTGGGAGGCTCAGTGGGTTAAAGCCTTTGCCTTTGGCTCAGGTGATGATCCCAGGGTTCTGGGATCGAGCCCCAAGTCAGGCTCTCTGTTCAGCGGGGAGCCTGCTTCCTCCTTTCTCTCTCTCTCTCTCTCTCTCTCTGCCTGCCTCTCTGCCTACTTGTGATCTCTGTCTATCAAATAAATAACAACAACAAAAAAATTAAATACTGAGCAGGATAAATTAAATTTATATGTTGACAAATTTTCCTGGATGTGCAGAACTTCATTATAGGGAGACAATTATAACAGCTAACAAGGGTAAAACACCAGATTTCCTGCAGTGGTAGATTGCATCATTGGGTCCATTCTTTAGCCATTCCTGTATCAGTGCTCTTTGATGTTTACCTTTGTAGAGGCCTTCCACTGTGTGTGGGGGTATATTCTGCTGTTACCTGAGTTCAGTCATAATGACTTGCTTTTCCCTGATGATTTGTTAGTAAATGTATCACAAAGTATAGTATTGAAATGGGCATGTGCACCAAAAAATGTAATTAAAAATTTAAAAATGAACAGAGCCTCAGAGATCTTTGGGAAAATACAGAAGATCTAACATTTCATTGGAGTTGTTAGAGGAAGAGAAGAAAGAGTGTGAGGTTGAAAAATACTTGCAGAAAACAATGTTTGAAAACATCCCAAATTTGGCAAAAGACCAACAAAAATCAAGAAGTTGAGCAACACCTAAAAAACAGGATAGACCTAAAGAAATCCACATCTTGACACATAGTAGTCAGATTTCTGAGAAGTAAAGACTTCCCCTTTCGTTCCCCCCTAAATCTTGAAAGCAGCTATCTTGAAAGTACCTATAGGGTGATAATGATTTGAATGGCAGTGGATGTCTTACCAGAAACCATGAAGCCAGAAGGAAGTGGTATAACATTTTTCAAATGCTGAAAGAAAAAACTCTAAACCTATAATTAATTGTACATCCAACAAAAATGTCCCTCAGGAATGAAAGTAAATAAAGACCTTCTCAAATGAAAGTAAACTAAGAGATTTATTACCAGCATCATATTTTCAAAGACTTGCTATAGGAAGTCCTTCACACAGAAGAGAAATGGTAAAACATTAGGAATGAAGAAAGTACAATGGAAAGGGTGAATATCTGAGGACACTTGTCTTGAGTTTTAAAAATTATGTTTGACATTCAAAACAAAAATTGAAACATTTCTGAAATAACTCACTGTAGGTAGAGATGATACTTTCAACAGCTGTATACCATAAAGAGGGGAGAGTGATATAATTGTTGGTAAGATTTCTGCATTTCACTTGAAATAGTGAAATATTGATACTAGTAAACTGTGATAAATTAAGCATGTGAATTTAATCCCTAGAACAAGTACTAACAAGCCAACAAAAGACTCAAGAAACTATAGATAAAATATAATAGTAAAAACTTTTCAAATAGCCCACAGGAAGGCAGGAAAAGAGAAACTCAAATGAATAATAGGTTAGAAAACAAAATGGCAGACGTGAATCCTAACATATATAATTACATTAAATATAAATGGTCTAAACGCACCTGTTAAAATTTTTTCAGAAACCATAAAAAACCATGACCCAACAATTTGCTTCCATAAGAAAATCACTTCAAATGTAATGTGATCTTATATCATGCTCAAGGTTATTTGTCACATCTACAGTAAATTTCATACTTAATTGTGGGATTATAGGAGCTTTCTCATTAGAATTAGAAACTAGATTTGAACTTTTTAAAATCACTGCTTCTGTTCAACAATAAAGTAAAAAAAAAGTCGAGAGGAAAGGTACAGTTCTTTTAATTATTAGAAAAATCAAGAGAATCTACAAACTCAAAGCTGTTGAGTTGCTGGATATAAAATCTGCATAAAAACTACCCATTTCTTGGGGTACGTGGGTGGTTTAGTTGCTAAGTGTCTGCTTTCAGCTCGGATCATGATCCCGAGGTTCTGGGATCAAGCCCCATGTTGGGCTCCCTGCTCAGTGGGGAGTTTGTTTCTCTCTCTGCCTCTCTGCTTGGCTTGTACTCTCTCACTCACTCTTTCTCTCTCTCAAATAAATAAAATGTTAAAAAAACAACAACAAAAAACTACCCATCTCTCTAGTAAAAAGTCAGATTTGAGCTGTGACAGAAATAAAGATCTCCTTTTCATTACCAGGAGTAGCAACAGGAAGAAGTATAACTAAGAATATGCCTGTTAAAGGTTTGTAAGATCTTTTTTTTTTCCCCCAAAGATTTTATTTATTAGCAAGAGAGAGCGAGCTCATGCTTGCGAGCGTGAGTCGGGTGAGGGGCAGAAGGAGAGAGAGAAGCAGACTCCCCCCTGAGCAAGGAGCCTGAAATCATTACCTGAACTGAAGGCCAGTACTTAACCGACTGAGCCACCCAGGTACCCCGGTTTGTAAGATCTTAAGAAAATTTCAGAGCAGAATTGAAGGATGTAAAACCTTAATAATGGTGCAATATACCATTATGATCTTGGATTGGGAGGCTCAGTGTTATAACAGTGTCCGCATTAATCTATAAATTCACTGCATTTCCATTTACTTTCTCCTTCTCCTTGTTTTTGGGAACTGATGCTAAATTTTATTTGTAAACAAAGGTCTATGAAGAACTAAAGTATTCCTGAAAATGGGAGGTGGGGTGTGTGGGGGGTGGGGTTCTTGCTATGGTGATTAAGATGGGGTAGTAAGAGCAGACGTACAGAGAAATAAACTAGTTGAGAAATAAACCAGAATAGAAAGCTCACATGTAGCATTACATATCAGTGGGTTAAGCATGGAGTCTGGAGTTTGCAATAAATGTTGCTAAGATTATTTATTATTCACATGAAAAAAATGAAGTGTAGCTCTTGACCTCACTTCCCACTTAATGATTAATTCCAGGTAGATGAGAGATATAAATGTAATAAGCAAACTTTAATGTTTACAGAAGGATATATAAAAAATATCATTGACTTCAGAGTGAGAAGGATTTCTTAAAACTATAATCAGGAAAAACTATAAAAGGAAAGATTGACAGATGTGATTACATCAAATAAAACACTTTCTAATATAAAAAGTACCATCACAAAGGGGAAAAGCTGAGCTACAGACTAGGAAAAGGTATATTTAACTCATGTAGCTTACAAAAAGGCTTTGAAGTTAAAATACATTAAGAACTTCCTGGTCCTTTCTGTAAGACTAGAAGAAAGCCCAGTTGAAGTTGTGTAAAATACGTGACTAAGCAATAACCAGAAGAGGAAATACATGAAATAAGTATATGAGAAAATGTACAAATTTACAGGTAATCAGAAAACGTAAATTAAAACAACGAGCTAACATTTCACTTCTCACATTTTTTTTTTTTTTAATGTGTGTGTACTTAAGATTTTATATACTCGAATGCATGTAAATTCAACAGTACCAACTAGGATTGTGCAAACCAATCTGTTCTGCTGGTAGAAATGTAAATTAGTACAACCACCTTAGACATGTCCATTTATAGCAAAATTATTAAATTACATCTATTTACAATGTAATATATATAGCAGTGAAAATATGAGTTAGAACTGCATACTCATCAGCATGGAATATGTTTTTTAATTAACTTATTGAATGCAAGAAGCAAGTTGAAAAATGATGCATGTGGTAGGACTCCATTTATATAACTTTTAAAACTCCACAAGTATGTGTATTTATAGATAAATAAGTATGTATCAAAGTGTGATTACAGTGATGAACACTGAGTTGTGTGGTGCTGCTGGGGAAAGAGGGAGAGGAATGGAATCTGGAAGATGTATTCAGAGGGGATCTAATGTGTCTATGTTTTTTTTTTTTTTTTAAAGATTTTATTATTTATTCGACAGAGAGATCACAAGTAGGCAGAGAGACAGGCAGGGGTGGGGGGAGGGAAAGTAGGCTCCCTGCTGAGCAGAGAGCCTGATGCGGAGCTGGATCCCAGGACCCTGGGATCACGACCTGAGCTGAAGGCAGAGGCTTTAACCCACCCTGGGATCACGACCTGAGCTGAAGGCAGAGGCTTTAACCCACTGAGCCACCCAGGTGCCCCTCTTTTTATTTTATTATATATATATATATATAATATATATATATATATAATATATATATATATATTACCTAAAGCTATTGTTTTATATTAGATATGTTAAACCTTGTTGGTGGGTTTTCATTATAGTCCTTATTCTTTTGTATATGTTTTCATCTAAAATTCTTAAAAAAGGTATTTTTAAAGGGATTAGAAAAGTTTGGTTTCTTTGCAGGGGGATTAGAAAAGTTTTAAACTTAGCCATCTTGTTAACTAGACTATATTTTATATCGACATTTTATTTATGTTTTGTTTTTGTGAACATACTGTTGTCCGGTAAAACTACCAGCACATTTATAGTTGTGATTATTGCCCAGTTTAGTTTCACATTATTTTTGTTGCCTCATTGAAAGGATTTCTAAACAATTGAAGTAGTTACAAAGCTCATAAGCTAAAGGTAGTTGTATCTGTTAAAGTTCATGCACATGCTTTTACACAACTATACATTTTAATTATTGCTAATGATTCTGTTGAAAGTATAGCTCTGTTTAGGTCTCTTTTCTTAGAGTTTTCTGGCAGAGAATTTTTTTGGGGATAGTCTTTAAGTTTCATCTTTGTTCATCCTAGAAATGATCCCTCTGTGAACTTCTGTGACAAATTTTTAGATTGCTATTTGTTAAGCAGCAGTGATTTAAAAGCAGATGCCATATGTGATTGCCTTGCTTTGGCAAATTTTAATGTGAAGAATGAAGTAACAGATTTGGGAGATAGTTGGGGTGTGTGTGCAGGCTCATTTTGGGGAGTAAAGAAATGGCATATTGTGGAGAAAGATGTTGGAAAATTTTTTTAATATTAAAAACATTCTTATAATTTTACTGAAAGTATAATGAATCATTAAATTTTTTTTTAAGATTTTTAAAATTTATTTGACAGAGATCACAAGTAGGCAGAGAGGCAGGCGGGGAGAGAGAGAGAGGGGGAAGCAGGCTCCCTGCTGAGCAGAGAGCCTGCCAGGCTTGATCACAGGACTCTGGGAATCACGACCAGAGCTGAAGGCAGAGGCTTTAAACCCACTGAGCCACCCAGGCACCCCATGAACCATTAAAATTTTAAGATTTACTGGGCGTTTTAGGAGTGGGAGAGGTAGATAGGTATTAGGTATCCTTTGCTTTCAGAAGAATAGAGCCTTTAATTTTCTTTTGTCATTTAATATTATTTTATTTATAATTTATTAAAATTGTATAGAACAGCATAACTGTTAAATCTCACATTGCTGAAATGTTTGTGCTTGGTGATCTACTTGAATTTCAAATGTATGATTTAATACCTTATTGATAATTTGTTCTTAATTTTATATGTTATTTTCAGGGGCAGTTATTATCTATTCTTTGTACACAACTGATATATTCAGGATTGGTTTTTCAAACTAGTACTGTCTCTCCCTTCGGACATGGTTATGTTTTACAACTTCAGAGAAACAAATAATAGTGTGTTTGGCCTATAAATGAAAGCAAAACCAAAAACAAACAACCCTTTAAATAAGTGAAGATACTGTTGTATATGTAATCATCATTTTTAAAAACTAAATCAAAAATTGAACTCATGTAGATTTTCAAGGTAGAAGGAACCTTAAAAAAAGTTTGTCCAATTTTAGAAATTATGGTAGTAATATTCTATTGAGAACCTACTATTAGGGCAGTATTGACATTTTATACTGCTTAATTATTAATACATTATATGTTATATGTTTTATTAATACGTTATTATTAATTATTAATATGTCTGTGAATGAAAGGATTTTTCTGTTATGTCTGTTTTACAGTTGAGGAAACAGACATAGGGAGACTAAATATTTTGCCAAAGTTATGTTAACTTGGTCTCTCAAACACCAAAATCTTTGATCATCTCAGTTGGGCCACAGTGTGGTCAAAGATGAGAATATCAAGGCCAGAAAAATTCCTGTGATGAACTTTGCAGAACATCGTATGTCATGTTTAGATTCCACTTTCGTTTCTATTATTTATAAGGTGTAATTTTTTTTTTTTAAAGTATAATGCTTCATCCCAGCAGCAAAGAGAAATAATTAAAAGTAGGAGCCTGGACAGGCGGCTGCAAGAACCAATTGTATTAACGAAGTGGAGACATAGCACCATTGTGTTGGACACCAATGACAAGGTAGGTCTTTTTGAGAAAATCTTCTAAGAATATCGGAAGTTCTTTTTATTCTTTATGCTTTTATTTTTTCCTTAGCTGCATCCCATACTTTGGTAACTATTGTTTTATTGTGTGTAGCATCAGTTTGTCCTGGAATGGGTTTTGGTTTTGTAGTTCATTGAGTTTTGCACAGTGGACTGACTCATCTGTGGTTTGATAATGTATATGTTTGAGCCTAGCTGGTGATAGATATTTTTGATAACCCTGTTTTAAAGTTCTGTATCTGTTGTTGTTTGGCCTCTGGGAGGTTTTAATAATAAAGACATTTAATTAATTTCTTCATCCTGTGGGAGAATTGGAATCCCAATCCTCTGTTTCCTTAATTGTTCTCTGCACAAAGGACTTCTTTTATGAATCTGAGAAGTAATGTTCTCTGTTTCAAATAAGGGATAGATTTTGATGCAAAGATCAGAATGGAAAACCCATAAAGTTTTTACCTTCCTTATGAGTTTTTTCTTTATGTTGTAGCTTCATTTTGGGGGATGGAGTAGGAAATTCGTATGAATTTGTAGAACATTAGCCATACTAATATGTAAAAATTTGAGGTCGGTGGCTCTAAAAAGTATATTTTAAAAAGATATCTGTCACTGGGGACTCTTTGTTTTACCATCAGACTTCTCTTCTGGCATAATGAGCAGGTTTCTTGCATTTTCAGGTGTTAGTGAAAACAGAATGAACTTTCTTAGGGCATATTTCTCTGTGTTTGGGTACTTTGAGTTATAAATTCCTTTGTAAATTATCTCAAATAGTCAAAACAAGTTTGTTTTGTTTTTTAGTGATTGTAATGTTGGTTTTCGTGAAATTAAATAGAAGACTTTTTGTGCAGCTGTAGAAACCATCTATACATATGAGATAGACTAATAGAACAACAATGAAAGTAGTAGACCAGTTTGTAATTTATATTTTGTAAGGATATTTTGTGATTTGAACGTAGAGGGCATATCAAAGAAAATAAATTCTGGAATCTGACATTGAAGAAAACTTGAAAATATTTTAGCATTAAGAATAACATGAGTAGCTAAGATTCCTAGAGATTTTAACAGAAAATTCATTTAACTCCAAGAACAAAATTACAATTCAGTGCATGCAGAAGGCTTGTAAATGTCCTATATAATGTTCTAATGCAAATTCCACTCTAATTCCACTGCCTCTTCATTTTGGAACAAAAAGGATGATTATTTTGCTGATGTAGACTTAAAATTTCTTACTCTTTTAAAATCTTTTTTGAGATTTATTTTCAGTGTGTTATTAGAATAAGTTGCCTGAAGTTCTCATGACCTTTTTTTTAAAAATCTGAGTCAGAGTTATGAGAGCATGATTTTCTTGAGACCAGAGTTCTACTTATTTTTGGTAGAAATATCTTTTTTTCTTTTTTCTTTTTTTTTTAAACCTGTGCCTTAACCTTAATGGAATCCTAGGTGATTATTCACCAAGCAAGCTTTTCTGTTTATTATCACCACCTACTATATATGTTTTTAAGATTTGAGGTATGAAAGAGGGACTGTACCTGAACAAACTAGCTGACTAATGTATGATAAAGGTTAAAGAGTGTGTGCCTTGAAATGTAATAAGCCTAATACTATGTAACAAATATTGTTCTGATTATCTAAGTCCTAGTTCAGTTGTCAGACTACACTGGAGGAGGTAGATGTGTGTATCTGTGTGTGTGTGTGTGTGTGTGTGTGTGTGTGTGTGTAGATGTGTGGGTGCATCTGTTTCTGCCTAGGTATTGTTTTTACTAAAATATGCTAGTTGTAGGCATTTAAGATATATATCCATATACAATTATAAGTATACATAAATATATGTGTAAAATCTTTGTTTATAGTAATTATAATTATTGTACATGCATTATTCTCTATTTGCTGTGGTTTTTATTTCTGTAGGACTGATGATCCCATGAAAAATAAATTGTGATTACCATTCACTTATTTTCTGCTTTGTGGGTCATCAAATCTTTCTTTCATCTTTTTTCCAAACGTTTAATATTAGGCACTTTTAGAAGTCAAGAAATTGAAAAGTGAAACATCTGAAGTGGTCAGAAAAAAAATACTTAAATGAGGGTATACTAGATTTGGATATTATGTATAATTTTTTTGGTAAAGATATAATTTGATATGATTTTAATGTTTTCTTCACTAGTAGTATAGGCCTTGGATGTTTGATTTGTAAGGTTTTACCTTCAAGGATTTCCCAGTAAACTTGCACTACTATCTAGTTTTTGTGTTTACAAATTTTATATTCGTATAAACCTGAAGACTTTTTTCCCAGTGAATGGATGTGTTAATGGCTTGTATATTGTGATATAGTATGAATACCCAGATTTGTTAACAGTACCATGTCCAGTTTCATAAGTATGGTAGAGTAGATTGATAAAGATGTGGAGATGAATATGCAAAGACATTATTTGGTTTTATAAGAAAATAATGGTGTTGGCCTATGATTGTTCTAATTCTCTTTTCATGAGATTATTCAAAGCATTTAGGGGAATGGAAAAGATTTGGCTGTTGGTGCCAAAAATGTGTTTTTTCAGCCTTGTCCTTTATAAAGAATCTTACAAACATCTGGTAGAAATCACATAGTGTGTTTTAATATTGACAAGGTAGAATTGCTTTTAAAAAACACATTAATGATTTGCTCCTATAAAGATTTTTTTTTTTTCTGGTGACTTATTAATCTTTAAAGTTTCTTCTTCGCATTTGAAAAAAATCTCACTTTTTCTAATAATTGGAAAGTTATCTGTAAATTACTTTAAATATTAATAGCAATTTAATTAAGTGTCTTACCTAGCCATTGACTTAAATGAAGTTCTCATTCTGGTGGTTGCCTGTCATTTCCGTGACTGTTGGCTTACCTAGTCCCTGGTGTTCATACTACACCAAGAGCCCAGTTCGTATGGTGACCATTACATTTTTATCCCTGAATGTTTAGATTTTACCCATTTAAATGTTGTCAGTTCAAGGATAAAACGTCATGGTTTTAAGGCAACATGCCTTATTTTTGTTGAGTAATTCTGTATGCAGTATTTAAATTAAACTATAATGAGTGTAAAATACGCCATATTTCATAAACCTTCAGACACCTGTAGTTTGCAAATCTGTACCATAATAGTTTCAGAGCTTAATATTGAAAGGAAATATTTAGGGAAAAAATTTTTGGAGCTTCCCTTATTAAGCTCTCCCACTGTGACTAGAGGGAGAACTATAATGATATAAAATAGAGTAACATTTTTCATTACTTATTTCTTGTAGGAATCTCCAACTGCCTCAAAACCCTGCTTTCCTGAAAATGAGTCTTCTCCCTCTTCACCAAAGCACCAAGATACAGTTAGTATGATAGCCTATAGTATAATATAGTCCAGTTATTTCAATCAGTTTCAATAAGTTAATTTTCTCTAAATGTAATGTTTAAATATTTCTTGGGCTTCTATTAACTTTCATTGGTTTTCCAGATAATAATAACAATTAAGATAGGTTTAAATTAAGAATTTAATCAGTTTTAGAGACTTAAAAGCCCCTTTTTATGCAAAATAAAGTATCTCTGTGATTAATTTATATACCATATTTGTAAGTGACATTCATATTTGGTTTTTAAAAATAAACATAAAATCCCTGGAAAATGCTATCATATTATACTTTAATCTTTTTTCCTCAGGCCCGCAGTCCAAAGGTAAGCAGTTTCCCTCCTTCCTAATGACCATGGCACCACTTTTGTTCTGTACTTTAAAATACAGTACCCAGTCCATGCCAGGTGAATATTAGAGATCTGTAGCTCAGCTCTAAGTTTGCCCTAAACTGAAAATCTCCAGTTGACTTCTCTTCAGAAACCTGGTTTAACTTGGGTGAAACTTTACTTGATTGGTGTCTTTGTAGTCCCTCGCATCTTTCCTATAGTTGGCTGATTCTGCTATACCCCCTCAGTGGCTTTCCTTTTCTTTCAGAATGAAGGCCAGAATTTTTAAAGAGGACTATAAGACTGAGCATGCGCTGGCTCTCGACTGCCTCTCCAGCCTCACCTCGTACTTCTTGTGTCCTCTTCTTGCCTCCCTGCTTGTTTTCCTCCAGCCACACTGTATCTCTTTCCTCAAAAGAGCCTACTTTTCAGCTCAAGGTCCTGGCACATGTCATTCCTCTGCCCACTGAACCATTTCTCTCCCACGTCTTTGCCTGTTAACTTCTGTTCGTTCGTTAGAGTTCGGTGCAGACTTTGCTTCCCCAGAGAATTTTATTCGAATCTTCTAGATTTGGTCAGTTTTCTCTGTAACGCTCTTCATAGCATATAATTATATGTTACTTGATTATATGAAATAGAATAACACTTTTCATTTTTTATTTCTTGTGGAAACCTCAAACCCTCTATTTGTGTCAGTCTTCCCTACTAGACAAAGAAAAGCTTCATTAGAGCAGGAATAATCTCCATAACTACTGTGTACCATATGTTAGCTGTTCAGTAAATATTGAATGAATAAATGAAACTTTTAAAGGTTTTTAAAAGACAAACTTCTATTGTTACTTCCTCATTTTATAAAACTGTAATAGAGTTATTTATGAGATACTTCTGATTTTTTTAGAGGCAAAGGTTTTCACAGAAGTCATTTTATTTTTCTCTCTGTCCTTTCCCTAACATAATCAGATCTTTTATGGTTCATATCACATGTTTTACACATTTCCTTCTGACATTGCTCAGGTGGTTCCCCCTGTCTACAATTGTCCTTGGCTTTTCTACACTTAAACTCAGAAAAAAATTTTTTTTAAAGATTTCTTTAATATTTGACACAGAGTATAAGCAGGAGGGAGCAGTAGGGAGAGGGAGACGAAGAGGGAGAAGTAGGATCCCCATTAAGCAGAGAGCCTAATGCAGGGCCCTATCCCAGGACCCTGGGATGAGGACCTGAGCTAAAGGCAGACATTTAACTGACTGAGGCACCAACTACCCCAAAGTTAGAAAAGTTTTTAAGACTGATTCTTTAAGAGGCCTTGCCAGACTAACCTTAGCATAATAATGATCTCTTCTTCTTTTCCTGAATTTCTTTCTTTTTTTCTTTTTTAAGCTTTTATTTGTTTATTTAACAGAGAGATCACAAGTAGACAGAGAGGCAGGCAGAGGGGGCGGGGGAAGCAGGCTCCCCGCCGAGCAGAGAGCCTGATGCGGAGCTGGATCCCAGGACCCTGAGATCATGACCTGAGCCGAAGGCAGAGGCTTAACCCACTGAGCCATGCAGGCACCCCCTTTTCCTGTGTTTCTAAGTCACTTATCAGATAGTGTAAATGTTACCTCAGGGACTCCTCTTCTCCCTCCTAAGGCTTTAAACTCCTACTAAAGGATAGATAGTGACTCTTTTTCTCTTTTTTGTCTTTTGCATTATTTAACACTGTTTTGGGTACAAAGACATTAAACATAAAAGTGAACATGTTTTTAGTGGTGCTGTCAACAATTGTATCAGTCTAAGGTGGTGTTACTGCAATATTCTATCAGTGCATCTAGAAAAAAGAAGAAACCCTCTCCAGCGTATTTTAAATACAGGTAATACGTAATTGCTAAAAGAAAACTTTTATAACTTATTTACATTTCAGTAAAAAGGAATCTCTAGGTTCGCCTAGAAACATGAATTTGCAGATGTTCCACATGGAGTTAAAAAGACAATTTGCAATTTATTTCCCAAACCATTTACCCCTTTTCTCAAATTTGACAGTAACTAGACCATCCTGGATTCACGATACCCCCTGCTGGCCACCACAGGGAACTGCCTAACCAGTATCTTTGATTCTTTTGTCTTAGAGTGAAAAGATGAAACAGCTTTTGTTCATTCTACCTGAGTCCATTCTTTTTTTCACATAAATATACAACTCTGCTTTCCCACTGCAGAGGGCACCTCTTCCCTGCTGTCTTGCCCCTCCATGTTGAGGCTTTTTCCCTCCTTGACTTTTCCCTCTCTTGGCCCTCTTCTCCCTCTTCTCAACTTGTACTGTGTTTCCCGAGTCTCACCTGTTTTTCTCACTCTTACCCAGTTAATACAAGGAGATATCTTTTCCCTCTTTGTGCGTTAAGATCCTAAGCCTTCATGGTAAGAAAAAGGAAGCTACAAATTTAGGAATAAAAATAGTGTAATCCGGGGGCACCTGGGTGGCTCAATGGGTTAAAGCCTCTACCTTCGGCTCAGGTCATGATCTCAGGGTCCTGGGATCCAGCCCCGCATCGGGCTCTCTGCTCAGTGGGGAGCCTGCTTCCTCCTGCCTCTCTG
This sequence comes from Lontra canadensis, assembly GCF_010015895.1. Classification (NCBI taxonomy): domain Eukaryota; kingdom Metazoa; phylum Chordata; class Mammalia; order Carnivora; family Mustelidae; genus Lontra; species Lontra canadensis. The sequence continues at coordinate 2,847,380 of NW_022631094.1, read as the reverse complement.
CCTGCTTGTGGTCTCTCTGTCAAATAAATAAATAAAATCTTTAAAAAAAAAAAAAAAAAGGTCCAAAAAGGCTGTCATTAAAAAAAAATAGTGTAATCCGTGTTAACTATCTGATGCCATCTTAAAATCTCTGCGAATTGCCCATCTGCCTCTTCAGTCTTTTCTGTTTTGTTTTTATGAAAATCTTTATTGAAATGTAATTCATATACTGTATGATTTACCCACGTAAGTGTACAGTTAAATGGTTGTGGGTATATTCAGATACGTGCAGCCATCATCACAGTCAATTTCAGAATACTTTCATCGCCTCAGGAAGAAGCCACATTCTGTTTGGTATCACCTAACCTCCATGTCTCACCAAACCCTGAACAACCGGGAATCTACTTTCTGTCTCACTAGATTTGCCTGTTCTAGACATTTCATGAGAATAGAATCCTATAATATGTGGTCTTTTTTGACAGACTTTGTTCATTTAGCATGATGTTTTCATGTAATCTCTTCTAATCAAGCCAGATTTAAAATTTCGTCCCTTAACATACATTTTAAACATGTTCATTTTTTTGGTTTCATTTGCAGTTTTCAGATGCATTATTGTTATTTTTCATGGCCCCTTCAAATCCTTTTTTGAAATACCCAGCATATACTTTTTAAAAAGCTCATTGTTCTATTTATGTACAGTATGAGCATACTGTGGGTTAAATAGGATTTTGTGGACTGATCTAAGAACCTGGTCTCCGTTTGTTCCAGTGTGTCTGTGACAGATGTGCATCTTATTTTATCTTTTTAAAGTTTTTAAGTTCCAGTTAACATACAGTGTAATATTAGTTTCAGGTGTGCAGTATAGTGATTCCACACTTCCATACATCACTGGTGCTCATTACAAGTGCCCTCCTTCATCCCCATCACCTGTTTCACCCATCTCCCCACCTATCTCTCTTCTGCTAACCATCAGTTCTCTACAGTTGAGTCTGTTTCTTTGTTTGCCTTTCTCTTTTCCCCTTTGTTTTATTTTGTTAAACTTCACATGAGTGAAATCATATGGTATTTGTCTTCCTCTGACTTATTTTGCTTAGCATCATACTCTCTAGCTCCATCTGTGTCCTTGGAAATGGCAAGATTTCATTCTTTTTTTATGGCTGAGTAATACTCGTGATAAATGTGCATTTTGAAGCTTCTAGTCATTGAATACCGAATAAAATTTTAGAATATATAATTTGGAAACTTGAGTTTTTGACCCTGTATTCCCCAATTATGGTATTAAAATGCATTGGAGAGAAAAAAACGCATCGGAGAAAAGAATGTTTTAACACTTCCTTTAGCAAAAGTGTGGACATATTTGCTAATTTTTTTTCATTGAATAGTACCATTATAAGGCTTCTTTAAAAATGTGATTTAAACATCTAATTTTTTAAAAGACTAGTTCTTTAAAGTATATTATTTTTAATTATTTTTTTTAGAGAGGAGAGAGAGAGAGAAAGAAGAGGTGGGTAGAGAGAGAGGGAAAGGGAGACAGAATCTTAAGCAGGCTCCACGCTCAGCACAGAGCCTGACACAGGGCTGAATCTCATGACTCTGAGATCATGGTCTGAACCTAATTCAGGAGCCACATGCTTCACTGACTGAGCCACCTAGGTGCCCCTAAAATATATGTTTTTTATTGGGGTGAAATCCTTATAATGGAAAATTAGCTTTAACCATTTTAAAGTATACATTCAAGTGACATACAGTATATTTACAAGGTGTGCGGCGATCACTTCTACCTGGCTTCAGGACATTTTCATTACCTGAGAGGGCAACCGATATCCATTAAGCATTCACCCCACATTTCCCTATCACCTTTTCTTCTCCCCTGGCAGCCACTAGTTTGTCTTCTCTCCCTGCCAACTTACCTGTTCTTGAAGTTTTCTGGAAGTTTCTTCACCTGGTGGTTCTTCAGATGATATCACCGTGCGAAGTTTCTTACTCTTTATTAAAAAAAAAAATATTGATTGCATGATTAACTGAAGATAAGAATTTCGATTGCATTGATGTTGGTATATAATAATTGTTAGCCAAATTGGGAAAATTCCTGTTTTACTAAATGTATGCAACATTGATTAGAAATTCTGGAATCTGCAGGGGCGCCTGGGTGGCTCAGTTGGTTAAGCAGCCGACTCTTGATCTCAGCTCAGGTCTTGATCTCTCAGGGTCATGAGTCCAAGCCTCACATTGAAAAAAAAAAATTCTAGAACCTGCAAAGTTATTATGAGCCTGTAGAAGTTTTCTCAGATTACTTAATAGAACTAACATCTTACTGTTTTCTTACCCTGTTAGGATAGGGTAATCTAAGTACAGTCATTTTGATTAAAATTTGACCATATTTTGCTAGTCCTTATTAAAACGTTTCTGCTAATTTTCAGTATGAAGTTTCCTTTGGAGTAGCAAATGTATTTAGACTAAGAAATATTCATGTGTAAATACGGGCATTTTTTGTAAGATTTAACAAGATATTTGGAGTTTTTTTAGTAAGCAACACAAAAACATTGGTTGATTTTGAATCATATTAAGTAGTGAAAGTACACCAAATAGTATGTTCAAAATCTGTCTGAATTTTTCCCCAAATCTCTCACCTGTATAGCCAAACCTCTATTATTCATCTGCCTATTCAGCACTTTTTATATCAAATTCAGAAACTTCAGTGTTTAAAAGTTAAAGCTTTATTTTCTCCATCACTGAGTAGCACTCTTTTGTATTCCTTTCTTGGAATAGCACTGCTAATAGGTTGGTTAATTACTTTAACAGCTATGTATCGTGTTGAACATCAACTACATGATGTAGATACTGGTCATACATCGATGAACACAGCAGATGTGGTCCCAGTGTATAGCCCTATGAAATAGAAAATAAAAGATACCTAATTGTACTTTGCATTAAGAACGATGAAGGAACCAAATTGGGGGCAGTGGTAAATAATGGGAGGGGTAGAGGAGCTCCCACTTAAGAGTGGTCTGGGAAAACTTCTCTAAAAAAGTCTCATTAAAACTGAGATACCACCATCTGTCTAGTTGTTCAAGCTTGGGAGTTTTCCTCAGAGCTTCCCTCTTATCCTCCTACCCAGTCCCAGTTAATTCTGTCTTCTAGATCTCTCAAATTTGGCTCCTCATCACTTGCTTTTGGGTACTGCCCTAGCTCAGGCCTTCACCATCTCCTGTGGTAATTACTAGAATGTATTCTGGTTGGTTCCCAGTCTTTCCACTCTTTCTTAGTTCATTCTTTATACTGCCTCATTTGCTACTTCACCTCACCCGTTACTTTGAGGGAACTTAAAGACCCTCAGATATGATTGGCTCACTTTCACTTCTGTACCTTTGTACTTTGTTGTTTTCATCTCCTACTGTCATCATCTAGCTAACCCCCATTCCTTAGCTCAGGAGTCTCCAGGAAGCCACCTTCTTCACTCCCTCTGTCTCTTGGGTGAAGTTAGATACACCTTTCTCATAACACTTACCATGTTGTATGCTAAGTATTTTTGTGTTTGTACATTTTGAATGTGGCAAATTTTGTCCTTATTTTATGTTCCAATTAGAGTGCTTAGTACTTAGAGCAGTAGTACTGGGGTCTTGATCCCTGTGAGAATTTCATGAGCGTTCTGGACCCTTGAACAATGTGTATACTATCCACGCACAATTTTGTACCAGTTTCAGTCCATCCATTGACTCAGGTAAGAATCCCTGATTTAGAATGTCTCTCTCATCCTTAAGCTTATCTGTCACTACTGCTATCCCTTCCATTTTTCTTCTATATTCCCTTCATGCCTCAGTTCTTTTGTCCTGTTCAATTCTAGCTTCGGCATTTTCTGTAGACTTGATTCCCACTCTTCTGCTCTTTTAATTTCCATGCTCCTTAGCTCACATAAGCACATACATTGAGAAAATAGCTGAGGTATGGATTAAATAAAAATAAATTCTGAATTGGGGATATTTTTTTCTATGTGCTGTGTGTATGTGTGTTTGTGTGTTTCAGTTGAAGTAAAATTGCTCTTTCATGTACACACAGTACTTACTGATATTGGTGATTGCTGTAGATACCGACTCATTTTGATTACATTCAGTTGCATGTCAGAAGCTAAAGCAGTGAGAAAGTGTTTCCTTTCTTCTACCTGGAGGAATTTTAAGATGACCGTTAACCTCAGCAAAGTGCCTCATGTGGGGTTTGATGATAAAGCTGTGTCACTGTGTTTGATATCAGCAAACTAGTGTATCTGGTTTATGCAGAGCCCCATTGTACATCTGATAATACATTTAATGAAGCATTATTGAATTTTTAATGCCACCCTAAGGCCAGTTCTATGCATAATAACATTTACTTTTGAGTAACTTATTAATGTAGTTATTGCATTTGTTCTATCTAGTTATTTCTACATTTGACAAAGCAGGTTAGCATCGTAAAGAATTTCGAGACTGTATTGCTGTAAAATAACAGCAAAGTAGGTAATTGCTTTTTATGGTATTTGTCATTATGGTATTATATTACTTTCTTTGAGCAGGAAGTCATAAATCATTTTTCTACTGCTGATTAGTGGTATTCATGTGGAAATTTGAGTTGATAGCAGAGTACCTTATGGCTGTCAGGACTTGAGAAGAGGAAAGATCTAATTGTAAAATTACTGAAAATAACTATATAGAAGTATTAGGAAATTGTATTCCTAATATACTTTAGAACTAATCATATTACCTAGTGACTAATCTTTTTTTCCAAGCTAATTTTTAGAGTACCAGATCATTTTGATTCCATCATATATAAGAATTTGGACCTCATTATCTATATGAATGATTTATAAACGGTATTACTCTGTTCCATAGGGTCAAGAAAAATACGGATTATTAAATGTAACAAAAATTACTGAAAATGGGAAAAAGGTTCGGTAAGTACGAAAACCATTAACGTTCTGGCATGTTTTATTTGATTGAAATAAATAAAAGCTATGAGTATGTTATATATTATGAGTATGTTATATTCTAGTAGAAATGATTGCAAGTTTCATAAAAAGTCAAATAATTTTCAAATTTCAAATTTTCTAAAATGTATGTAGTATTGTCATAAAACATATGAAAGTCTTTGTCTTGACATATTTTTTAAGGTAATATTAAATGCAGGGGGGATAAAGTAGAGGATTCTGAGCAAGCATTAGCTTTATTTGAAAAAATTTTTTCAGGGGTGCTTGTGTGGCTCAGTCGGTTGGGTGTCTACCTCTGGCTCAGGTTGTGATCCCAGTGTCCTGGGGTTGAACCCCACATCAGGCTGTTTGCTCAGTGGGGTTCTTTGCTTTTCCCTCTCTCTCTGCCCCTCCCCGTGCTTATCGTCATACTCTGTCTCTCAAATAAATGAAATATTTAAAATAAAAAATAAATAATTTGTTTCAGTAAGCATTAAGTGTACACTTAATAAAATATACAAAATATTTAGCCAAAAATCAGTCACCCAACCATGATTTCCATTATCCAGAGGTAACTAGTTAAGTGAATGAGATGTAGTGTTTTCCTTGAGATAGGCGATATATATATTTCTAGATGCATGGTTAATTTTTTTATATATATATTTTAAAGATTTTATTTATTTGAGAGAAAGAGTGCGAGCGTGCACATTGGAGGGAAGAGTAGATGGGGAGGGAGAGAGAATCTTGAGTGGATTCTTAGCTGAGTGCCAGTCCCAACACAGGGCTAGCTCTCACAGCCTTGAGGTCGTGACCTGAGCCGAAAGCAAGGATCCAGTGCTCAAATAGCTGAGCCAAGCAGGCACCCCTGCATAGATTAATTTTTTAAACATAGTCTTTGAACAGTTTTATTTTGGAGATGGTTCTATTTTGTTGCATGTGGAGCCGCCACATTGTTTCTAACTGCTCCGTGGTTATATACCGTGTAGCTGCGTCCTAGTTATTTAGCCATATGGTAGGTAAATATGCCTGTCTGTTGCTAGACATTTAGAATGTTTACATTCTTTTGCTGTTGCAAACAGTATTATACTTAGATCTTACATAGTTCATTTGCAAGTATATAAATATCCCTGTTGAATAGATTTTACAAAAGTGGAATTGCTAAGCTATATGCAGCAGTCATTTTGATAGTGTTCTAAATTATGCTCTAAGGCACTGAATCAGTTCATACTTTCAGAAGCAGTGGATTTCTCCACACCTTTGCCAGTTCAATATGTTGTCTGCTTTTGTTACCTTTGCTAATAGAGATTAGAGAATGATATTTTTAATTTGTATTACTTTGCAGTGTGGTAGAGTATCCCAAGACATTTGTGTGTCTTTTTTTGTTGGTGAATTGTCAGTTCATCCCTTTTATCTGTTTGTCTGTTGTGTTGTTGGCTTTTTTGGTTAACGTGTGGTACCTCATGATGAATTAAGGAAATTAACTCTGTGGGTTGCCTGGGTGGCTCAGTGAGTTAAGCCTCTGCCTTCTGCTCAGGCTCCTGGGATCGAGCCCCATATCAGGGTCTCTCCTCAGCAGGAAGCCTGCTTCCCCCTCTCTCGCTGCCTGCTTTTCTGCCTACGTGTGATCTCTGTCAAATAAATAAATAAAATCTTAAAAAAAAAAAAAAAAAGGAAATTGTAAGCAAGTTGCATTTTCCCCAGTTTTTAAGAACTGCCAAAATGCTATGATTTTATAGTCAACAGAGATCAGCCTGTTGTGTAAAGAAGAGTTTGAAATTTACATATAGTTTTTAAGATTTTCTTTAACTGAACTGTCTTTGTCACATTTTAGTACTTGGAAATTTTTTCTTTTAAGTGCTCTGGAATACCTTTACAAATACTGCAGTTATTTGTTCCTTAAATTGTTCTATGGTTGAAGTCATTTGTGAATGGAGTGTGTTTTTCCTTCTCTTTTCCTTTTGGGCATTTGTAGTGCAGATAGTTCTTTGGCCACTTTCTCTGTTTTCATTGTTGTCGTTTTTCCTGTGGTAATTAGTCCTTTAGATTTTCTACTTCATTTGGAAAACTTTCGGTGATTTATGTTTTCCTAAGAATATCATCCATTTCATCATCTTTAAATTTATTTATGTAGAGTTGAGCAAACCAGTTTTTTAGTTTCCTATTAGTGGTTCTTAAACATTTTGATCTGAGGACCCCATTAAAAAACTCTTAAAAATTATTGATTAATTTTTGCAGAATGCGAAGAACTTTTTTAAAAATTTTTTTTAAAAAATAATTTTTATTTTTCTATAAACATATAATGTATTATTAGCCCTAGGGATACAGGTCTGTGAATCGCCAGGTTTACAGCACTCACCATAGCACATACCCTCCCCACTGTCCATAACCCCATCACCCTCTCCGTAACCCCGCACCCCCAGCAACCCTCCGTTTGTTTTGTGAGATTAAGAGTCTCTTATGGTTTGTCTCCCTCCCGATCCCATCTTGTTTCATTTGGATTATTGCAAAGAACTTTTTTTTTTTAAAGATTTTATTTACTTTTATTGGACAGAGAGAGAGATACCACAAGTAGGCAGAGAGGCAGGCAGAGAGCAAGGGGGAAGCAGGCTCCCCACTGAGCAGAGAGCCCGAAGCAGGGCTTGATCCCAGGACCCTGATATCATGACCTGGGCCGAAGGCACAGGCTTAACCCACTGAGCCTCCCAGGAGCCCCTTGCAAAGAACTTTTGTGTGTATAGTTTATAGCTGTAGATTTGAGAAGATAAAACTGAGAAATTTCAAGTTTTTTAATTCTTAAAACTGATAACCCATTATATGTTAACGCAAGTAAAATTTTTATGAAGAAAAACCCCTGTATTTCCAATACAGAAATTTTCCATGAGAGGTGTGGCATTGTTTCACATTTTTGCTAATCTTTAATATTTAGCTTAATGGAAAACAGCTGGAGCCTCATCTCTGCTGGCAGTCAGTTTCTGTGACACATTATTTTGGCTGAAGTGTATATGAAGAGAATCCCCCCTTTCATATATAAAGTTGGAAAAGGGAGGAGTGTTTTAATACTCTTCTTAGATAAGTGCATATATTTTTCTGTTACACTAAAATGCCACAAGTTAAGACTGAGAAAAACCGTTATTGAACTTTTCATACTTAGTTACCTCAAAATCCGTTGGTCTGGGGCGCCTGGGTGGCTGAGTCAGTTAAATGTCTGCTTTTGGCACCTGGAATCCCAGGATTGAGCCCCACATTGGGCTCCCTGCTCAGCAGAGAGTCTGCTTCTCCCTCTGCCCCACACCTGCTCTTGTGCTTTCGTGCTCTCTCTCTCAAATAAATACATAAAATCTTAAAAAAAAAAAAAAATCCATTGGTCTGTGGTGCATTTTACTATCTCTACCTGTACATAATTTTGTAGCATCTTGGAGATCATTTGGAAAACACTGGTTCACTAAGTTTGTTGATTTTTCAAATGTTGACATATTTTACAATATCGAAGAATCACAAATCAGTAACATCATCAGAAGAGTCATTAGATATTGGAAAATTGTCAACCTCACAGTGGCAGATATGCCAAGTTTTCCAAAATTCTGTTTTCCCTTTGAAAGCTTCAATTTTTTGTCAACAAATACTATCATTTAAATGACAGACTCACTTCATTTATTTTTGAGATAATGTCTACCTGCCAGATACACAAGTCTGAATAACCATAGTGTGGCCGTCAGTCATTTTTATTTTTTTCCAGGAAAAAATGTGACTAATTCTGCTTGCAACTCAGGTACACAAGAACTTCAGTCTTTGAGGCAGCTGTTGTTAATTCAGTATTCAAATATCCAGTATTTTTAGATACATTGACTAGTTCTACAGTTTTCTTAATTTTGAAAATTAAATTCAAAAAGTTCATTTAAAGTGGAAATATACTTATTTTAGCATTTTTCAGAGGAGGGAGTTAGTAGATGTTCTGTATAGAAATAGAAGATTGAGTATAAAATAAACTTACAAATAAAAATAAATCCCTTCTAAATATCTTAAGATCCACACGAAACAAAATAATAAGAGGAAGATGTAACAAAATGATAACACAAGGCCCAAGCATTTATCAATGTCAATAAATGTAAATGGACTCTCTTCCTCTGTTGAAAGATAAAGATGTTCAGATTGAAGCACAAAAGAAAACCCACCTAAATATTATATATATTAAAAAAAAGACATCAGAAAAATGATTCAGTGGCACCTGGGTGGCTCAGTTGTTAATTATCTGCCTGCGGCTCAGGTCATGATCTCAGGGTCCTGGGATCCAGCCCCACATCAGGCTCCCTGCTCAGTGGGAAGCCTGCTTCTCCCTCTCCCACTCCCCCTCTTTGTGTTCCCTCTCTTGCTGTGTCTCTCTCTGTCCAATAAATAAAATCTTAAAAGATTCAGGGAAGTTAAAAAAAAGAAACCAGGCATGTCAAAACCACGAATAAATCTATAGTAAAGATCTATTCATTAAGAATAGCCATTCACCAAATAAGTAGCATTAACAACCAAAAGCAAAACCAACAGGAAGTAAAAGGAAAAATACTCAATAGTAGTGAACTTTATTTCACTTTTAATGCATGAAGTTCAAGTATACATAAAAAATAACAAAGTAGGTCTAATTGATAGTTACTGAATTCTACATTCTGAAAGTGGAGAGCTCCTTTTGAGTGCCCATAGAGTTTTCATAAAACTGTCAGTATGTTTGGCAGTAAGGTATGCATATATATATTTGACATTCATTTTAGCCTTCCAACAATTGAATTCCCTTATAAAGTAAATATTGATTGTTTCTACAATGTGAATTGAAGGAGAAGAAATGGGGCCTTCCTTTTTATACATTTTTATATTTAGAGTTTTGATTTTTTTTTTTATAACTTAGACAATTAAACCCTCAGCTTAGTAACCTCATCATCAGTGAGTATGTAATTTATTATACCTAGTATCTCCCATTTACATAGTATAACCTTATCAGGGGAAGGGTGATAACCAAGAAATATAAAAATAAATATAAATAAAAATCAATTTGTGTATGTTGTTATAAACAAATATATAAACATATATAAATATAAAACGTAAAACAAAAAATACAAAATTAGAAAAGAAACGTCATCTTAGTGACCTCTGATCAATGAGTATGTATGTAATTTATTATACCTACAATCTACTTAGGTGCCTAGTATCTCCCACTTACCTGGTATAGCCTTATTAGGGGAAGGGAGATATCCAAGAAATATAAAATAATCTCTATCTATAAAGAATTAGGTGAGGTGGACACATTTGCCTGATTTGTAATCATGAATAATTCTTGCCAAATACAGAGTTCAATTCATGTTCCTTCAAAGTAGTTTGGTACCTTTAATGACAAGTGTGCTGGATTACCACGTGAACATAATTAGGTCTATAGTTATTTTGATAAGGTGTCTCTATTACCTTCATTTGTTTGGGGGCCTTTATGGTCCGTTTGGGACCATAAAATGAATGTAATTTCATTAGCAGTATATCGTCAATAAAAACAATTAGAATGTCAATAATGAATGTAAATTGTAGGCAACATTGATAACTAGATTGTAATATTTTAAATTTGGTTGGAAAAACTGAATAGCAAAGCTCTAGTTGGTTCTCTTTATAATTACAGAAAGAACTGGTTGTCTTCTTGGGCCGTGTTGCAAGGTTCATCTTTACTCTTTACCAAAACGCAAGGAAGCAGCACAAGTTGGGTAAGTATTTCTTCTCTCTGAAGGCTTTACACGTTTAAACTGCGTGGATGGTATCGTACCTGAATTTCACAAAGTATTTCAGAGTCCTAGCTAGCTACAACTGGTATGCAAATAAAAGTAAATGAAGTTTTTTAAAAGATGCACTTCGACTTGAAACAAAAGAGGAAGGCTAGTTGGAAGTTTGATTAGTTGTATTATTAAAATCAACGAAGTCTATTTTATCCATTGAACTGAAAGATGGGGTTACTACTTGGACATTAGAGAACAAAATAGATCTCTTGAATAAGCTCCAGGGTATTACAGGTTTCCCCTGCTGTCCGAAAGCAGGGTGCTCTTCTGAAACCTTTGTGAAGCAAAGAAGCAGTTATCATTAATCTATATGGGAAAATTTTTGAGCATTCCCAGACCCCCCCCCAAAAAAAAAACTCTTTTAGGCTTTTCTGATACCTTAGGATATATCTTGCTAACCGATGCACCAAAGGAGTTTAAAACACAGATACTCACACAGTTAAAACTGTGGTGCTAACATGCTGAGTGTGGTTTCCTGAAAAGGAGCTTGGTGGACCACTTTCACTGTTCAGGGTATGTGCTGGCTCCATAATTGCTCGCAGCACAGCAAATGCTGAACACTGTTTTCACTTTTCACCTTTTTTAATGAAAATGAAAATACTCATCAGATTTGTTTTGGCTAGCAAAAACAATAATGTCAGTGTTTTGTAGAAGCAAAGTGGTGTGATGCGAACTTTCGAAAAGCAGGGGATACCTATAAAGCTTTCTTGTGCTTGTGACTTGGCTAATTCAGCTATTTAGTTAGAAAATAAGCAAAGAAATATGTCAAGCCCCACCTTGAATTGTGATCTGATCTTTGGAGACCCGTCGGTGATTCCAGTGTCTGTATTTGTAGATAATGTCAGCCCGCTTTTAGAAGAGTAAGTAAATGTCCCATTACTCATGGGATTTTGAAGGTTTTTGTGTATCTGAATGTTTACTATTATTACTCTTTGGTTAATTTGTAAAACAAATATTAAAAACTATAATTTGTGACATGTAACAGCTAACACTTTTTGAATGCTTCATGTATCAGGTACTGTTCTAAGGGCAGAAGATTAGGTATATATTACCCTCTTAAGTCTATATAGCTACTGTTTATCATCCCCTGTTCCCCTTTTGTAGTTGAGAGAATGAGGTATAAAACAGTTAAGGAGCTTGCTGAATTTTGTATAGCTAGTACTAAGTGGCAGATCTAGGTAGTATTTTGTCTCCAGAGTCCATGCTCTGGATATTTAAAAAAAATTTTTGATAATTGAGTTTGAAAGGTCAGTGCTTAAGTAAAATTTAAAGTGAAATCAATCTAATGTCTTTAACTTGCTTTATATCCTACCTTAACCAATATTTTCTTACATTTACTGAGTTGCTTTAAAATTAACAGGACCTACGGATCTTACATTTGATGAAAAAATCTATTTATAAAATTCAAGCAAATTCTACTCATCTGCATTTATAATGCAACCATTTAACATTCTTCTGAACCAGGAAGGCCACAGAGCATGTTAGTCCACAAATACTTTGATGTGGCAGCCCCCAAATTCTCTGGGTTGGGCACTAAAATGAACATTCTGGAATGATTCTTCTGTTTTACTTTACCTTTGATTTGCTTCATTGTTAAGCCAGTACAGTGGAACTGACCTGTAATATGCTTTCCATATTTAAAGATTGAAATTTTGGTTTCACTTATCTTAAAGTAAATTGATAATTATATGTTTCTCCTTTTTTCCCCTTGAGGTAAAACATATGGTACTTTCATTTGTGTTAATGCATTCCTACAGGGTTATGTAATTATTTCTTCCTACTTATGGCTCAACTTCTGTTTGGAATTGAGTGCAGGAAATGAATGAAAGAAGAAGAATGGAGAACAGTTAGAGATTAATAAATTTAAAAAAGTACCTAAAGAAAGTTGGATAATGGGCATTGATATGATAATTTCTGATACTTAAAGATTGGAGGTTGTGGTATGTACAGATAAAGTAGAGCATTATGGTAAGAGGCATCATTTAGGTAGGCAGGTTTGTATGCTTTTAAAAGAAAATGGAAACTTCTTTTTAAATGTGAAGATGTTGATTGTTAGTAGAGGCTGGTTGCATTTTGTTTAAGGTTTTCACTCTTGAGGGTTTTACATAATTGAGAACTCACAATTAAATCTGATCCTGACAAAGGGTGTGTGGTATGTCTGTTCATCAGCCAGAGTTGTGTCACTTTGTTGCCATGTGGCAGTAGGGAAGCAGAGTTTAAAATTCACTGAGTTAGCCAATTTGGAAATTGTAGAATTCTTAATGCATTTTTAATTTTGGAGATTCATACAGTATTTGAATTTTTGCCTTTAAATGAAATTTTATTAATATATTGTGAATCATACAATATATTATTTCAGATTAGTATAAATAAAATATAGTCATACTGTGTTTATAGTCTCAATAAAAACTGAACAAATGTGAGAGGTGAAAAAATGTTTGGTTATTGCAGTCAATTCTTAATTTTTGTTTTATGACATATTTAAAGATCAGACTTTCTTGCTTTTTCTTTCCATATGTAACATTATGAAGGGAATGAAAACTAATTTAAATGGTCTAAGTAAAAGCAAGTAAGATTATTCAAATAAAATGTATATGAATGTATCTAATGTATTTTGGCATTATACAACATTCATAAATATTAAAAATTGATGAAATATGTGAGAGACTTCTTAATTAACTCTGTAATTACGATTATTAAAAAGGATTTTGGAAGAAGATCATAGTTTTGTTTCTTTGCTCAGTCACCAAGTATATTTATTGTAGGTAAAATGTATCCTGTTTGTATAGTGAAATCACACCTGAGGATGAGATTCTAAAGGCTGGTATCAAAGCCAAAAAACCCAGAAATCACCTGTAAGTGAAAATTGTCCTTGAGTATCTCTTAGGAAGGTGTTAGTTAGAAGTTGATCTGTAGCAGAGCCATTTTTTACCTTTGAGGTTGGAAGAGATTGCTTTTCCTCCAGTTGAGTTTGGTTTCTGTTGTTGTTGTTATTATCATCATTATTATTAGTTTGAGTTTGGTATATGTTAAGGGGACATGTTGCAGAAGTTTGGTTCTTTAAAAATTATTTTTCATATGTAGTACAAAACCTACACCTTGGTCCACTTGAAAAAAGAGCGGGTTCAAATCTTTTGCTCACTCCAGAGCATATATTCATATATTCATTGAAGACTGAGCAAAAGCATCCACACTATTTGAAGTTGTTTTTGTTTTTAAATAATTCATGCTTTGTATTTTAGGTTTGGTTCCATGGGTAGTTAACATTAGGTAAACAAAATGTACATATGCAGTGTGCAACTCGAGCACGTAAGATACATTTTACATAGATGCTGTATCATCCCATGAGCCGGTCTTTCTCCTTTAGGCTGGTTACATTCCAGTGGTTTTCTATGTAATATTATCTACTAGATTGTGGTATTAATAGCATAAATTATACTTGCTTTTTTTCTTACTTCATTTCACCAGTTTGTTTAACAGACGTAAAAGCCTGTTTTGTTCTAGGCATTGTGTTAAGTTTGGAAGTTTAGAAGTAAGTAACATGGTCTCTGTCTTCATGACTTATACACTGGAATGGGGAAGACCGACAAGTGCATGGTGACAATAGGACACGACATATATTGTGCTCCCTTTCAGGTATCATTCATCATATACCTTGAGTATTACAAAAATCACCTCACAAATATCACTAGTTATTCAAGTTTACTAATACGTACTTCAAAATTTCTAAAATTTGTCTCCTTTTTGGGTCAGATAATTCTTTCTTCTGGGGGCTCTCCTATAAATGGTATGGTATTTAGCGGGAGATAGAAGCATTCCCACCTCCAGTTGTGACAACTACAAATGTCACCAGACATTGTCAGATGGCCTCTAGAGGACAAAATTGCCCGTGGTTGAGAACCACTGTCCTAGAGGAAGGGGAAGGCAAATTGGATGGTAGGGCCACTCCCCAGAGAGAACTTAGAAAGGGATACCAGAGGACATTGCCTGGCAGGTCACAAGGAGGAAGCTCAGGGTTTTCTGAGTAGTGGGCTGAGCAAGGTGGCAGTGGGCCCGATATGATTCTCCCTATTAACCCTCATGTCTTCTGTTGTGATTATAGGCTAAGGCAAGTCTGTTTAATGTAATTTCTAAAAAACATTCACCTTAAAAATCAAATATGAATTTATGTACTAAGAGTCAGAAGATATTTTGAGATATAAATGCGAGGGCCTTTATAAAAATATTTGGAAGTTAAGCTTTGTGTTGTGTCTGCTTGTAGAATTGTATTTGTGTCCCATTTGGTTCCATATGCTTTTCTCTTGTGTGTCATTTTGCCATTGTGCATTATTATGACATCATTTTCTTCCCTTTTTCCATCAAGTCATTCTGCCAACAGGGCTCAGTCTCTGAGCTCTTGCTTTCACTGCTTTCTTCTTGGAAAAATTCTGTCAGTCGACGGCCTGCATATGTAAAATCTGCTCCTGTTTCAGCTGTCACTGTATGTGTTCTTGTTGCATGCCCCTTGCCACAATAATTCCATTTTTTTTTGCCTTGAATACGTTGGAGGGTGTATGATAGAGTGGGACTAAAGTTTGAAAAAGGATGAATAACAAACACAAAATTTTGCCAACCTTATTGAATGCATTTTTCATCAGCATTCCATGCCCTATCATTGTACTTATATTTGGTTGCTCCGTCATACTTGGTTAGTTGTTCGTATCTTAGCTTATAGCTAACCATTGTCAGAGCATGTGATGGCAAGTTCAGTTCCGTTAAATGTGCACATTTGAGGTTTATAACTTTTGAGATATGTCATTTTTACTCAAAAACTTACCTTTGCCCATTGTAGCTTTATGGTTAATTAAATGTCTTTTGAATGACAAAAGTACTTAAAAAGGCCAAGACTTTGTAGAATAGTTAAAATTTTTGTGATTGTTATTATGATTCCACTAATGAAAATTTAATATAATATCCTAAACTTTGTTTTGATTTCACTAATAAATTCAGTATAATATCCTAAATGTTGTTTTGTTACAACAAATACATTATTTAAGACCACGTTGCTAGCCGAAAAGATGAAGTAAGAGGGAACAGAGGAAGTCGAACCATTTATTAAATGCGAAGCTACTGAGTCGTTATTGACATTATAAATAGTGCATAAGATTTCACCAGGTTGATGGGTAAGATCCATTTTCAATGACAAACACAATTTTACTTGAAAATACTTTAAGAAATGAAATTTCCTAAAATAAATCTTTGACATTAAGGTTACAATTCATTAACCCTTTAAGATCTTAAAACCTCTAAACCGTTCAGTAAAAAGGAATGCTATTTTCTATTCTTAGTGAAGAGACTAAACAAAAATTTAACTTAACGATGGCAAGATACAGAGTAAGTCTATATTTAACATAATTTTCTGCTACTTGCTAATCTTTTCCTTATCTGGTTAACAAAATGTAATAGCTTGCTAAGTGCTTTTTCTTTTCAAACCGCCCATGTCCGCTCCCTTCCTATTCTTTTCACAGTTCCTTATTAAATTGGTGAGGCTTTATTAGCATCTGGCTTTAGTTATAATTTCTAAGAAAGGCTGAATAAAAGAATATGGATCTTAGAGTTTTCTGTTTTTACAAGTTACTGTTGTTGACAACATAAATAGTCGATAAGGAAATAACTCTTGAAAGCACAGAATCAGGTTTAGAGAATGTTTATTAGGTGGAAAAGCACTTGATATCTGCAGATATCCAGATTTTTTGTTTTGTGGCATAATCCATAAATATGGCAAATCCAGATATCATTTATACATATGTAAGAATATTGCCTTGCCTTTTTGAACACATCATTTTACTTATTTTATTAGGTATATGACTATTTCATATAGTCATATATAGTCTAGGATCAATTCTAAGAAGTAAAATTGCTAAAACCAAACAATACCTGTGTTTGTAAATTTGCAAATACAGTATTACCCATTTTCCCTCTCTAGGCTTTATTACAGCCTGTGAAGGCCCCATACTGTATGAAAAAACATAGATTTTTTTATTATTATTATGTTCAATTAGCCAGTATATAGTACATCATTGAAAACAGAGTTTTTCATCTAACTTCTGGAATTTTTTTTTCTATACTGATGGGTGAAAAAAGATTTGTGTGGCTTTATTTTATGTTTTTCTTATTAAGATGGAAGTTGAGCCATTTTATTTCCGTTTCTATGAACAGTATATTCATGTCTTACAGACATTTCAATTTTAAAGTAGGAATTGTTATTTTATAATAAAGACAAATTTGGGGTAATCACCTATTTGGTTTATTGTTAATAATTGGTCTTAAATCTTTTTGATATGCACATGTACATGAACATCACAAAGGTTTTTCCTTTTTTCTAAAATGAAGTTTGGAAGTAATCAGTCCAAGCCAGAGTTCACAGTGGACCTAAAGGGGGCGACAGTGGAGATGGCTTCGAAGGATAAATCCAGCAAAAAGAATGTATTTGAGGTAATACGTTTGTTTTCTAAGTATGACTCACATTCTTAACCATACTAATTGGATGTTCTTCTTTTTGAATTCTTTTGAGTTGTATTTCAATGTGACTGATTAAAGGAAAGGTGGTCATTAAGCCAGTTTGGTATCATAATTTAAGAAGAAGCTAGCATGAAGAGTTTGGCTTCATTTGCTTAAGTCATTGGATCTCAGACTATTAGATGAAGAGCCTTTGTTCCATAATCTCGCCTTTCCCTACCGACAATAACAAGGGTATGGTTTCGTTTGGATCTTCTGGGTGGCTCAGTCACTTAAGTGTCTGACCTCATCTTAGGTCATGATCCCAGAGTCCTGGGATTGAGCCCCACATCAGGCTCCTTACTCAGTGGGGAGTCTGCCTCTCGCTCTCTCTGTTCCCCCTTAGTGTGCTCTCTCTCTCTCTCTCTGACAAGTAGATAAAATCTTAAAATGGTGGGGGGGGGTTTCCTTTACCGCCAAATCTAATATTGGAAAATAAATTGAGCCCTTTCCATTTTGTCATTAACACCCCCCCCCCACCGTAGGGGCACCTGGGTGGCTCAGTCTGTTAAGGGGCTATCTTTGGCTCAGGTAATGATTTCGGGGTCCTGTGATCAAGCCCTGTGTCTGGCTGCCTGCTCAGCAGGGAGTGGGCTCTTCCCTCTGCTCTCCCCTCTGCTTGTGCTCCCTCGTGCCCTCTCTGTTGTCTGTCTCAAATAAATAAAAATAAATAAATAAATAATACAGTCCCCCTCCTTCTCCCTGTAATACAGGATTCTGTATCAGTTGTTTATTGCAGCATATCAGACTACCTCAGGGTTTAGTAGCTTAGGAAAAGAGCCGTTCTGTTGTTCCGCTTGGCTTGTGCTGAGCTGAGTGATTCTGATCTCAACGTGGGACCATTCATGAGGCTTCAGTCATTTCGTGGCTCACCCGGATCTGGATGGTCTAGTTCACGTGTCTGATATCGGTGCCAGCAGTTTGCTAGGCCTCCTTCTTTATAAGATCTCTCCCTCAAGGATTCTGCTTCAGGCTTCTTCACAAGGCAGTGCCAGGCTTCCAAGAGGATGAGAGTGGAAGCTACGACACTTCCCGAGGCTTAGATTTAGAAAGTCACACATCATTGTATTCCGTTGGCTAAAGCAGTCAGAAGGTCAGCTGAGTATTCAGGTCTGTGGGGAAATAGAGCCCTCCTGTTGATGGGGGCGCAGTAAAGGCATGCTGCGGAAGGGTGTGTATATGGAGATGGGAGGAATTACTCAGACTGTCTTTGCAAACAGTCTTCCAGAACCCAGCCTTCCTTTATAACCTCACGTGTCCATCCTTTCCCGTCTTGTTCATGAGTTGCTGGTTCCCAAGTGAAACCTAGGTTTTCCTGCTGTGTTTTTTATTCTTCATTAGTACTGACCCATGGCAGTCTCTGCTTGTCAAGTGTTACCTATCTTCCAAGACCCATCAGAAATGCTACGACAACACCGGTGCTGCCTTTTTATTTATGCTTTTAAAATAGCATTTAATTTAGTGTACTTTATATTACCATCATCTGTAAATTACTTGTCCCACTAGATGATTTTTTTTTTTTTAAGCAGAGAGACTGTATTTTTCTTTATCTTTAAGGAAGAACCTCTAACCAAGATTATCTTATGTGCAGTGAATATTTAGTATTGGTTGACTGGCTTGACTCACTCTCTTAAAAGAAGTACAAGAAAGGAAGTCAGTGTTTCCTGAATTAGCCTTGCAGTTTCAATACATGATTTCAGAGTGAAAACAAATCCATGGTCAAATAAATGTAGGTAGTGGTATAGATGTTTTTCTTTCCTTAAAAAATCAGAGCACCCTGGAATATCAAAGCCCTGAGACATTTTGAAGAAGAGAATCGTGTTTAGCTTTCTTTAATCTAGTATTTCCCAAATAAATATCATATAACTGTTTTTTTCCTTTTTTTTTTCTTTTTTTTTTTTTGGTGGAATACCTTTTTTAAACATTACTTTAGAAACTATGTTTGAGGCATATGTCTGAGAATGTTGTTTGGGAAACATTGCCATATGTTCCACAAGGAAGAAAAATAAACAGTTACCAGCCAGAAAATAGGAGGAATGCTTTCTCTTAATACCTCAGAATTTTTCCTCAATCCAATGTAAGAAACTTTGAACCAAAGAAATTATACATAAATTAGTTTCTGCCCTCATATAGAATAATACATGAGTATTATGTACAACGCTACATGAGTTAGCTCATGATTTGACACAATTTAGTACTTTCTGCCCAAAAGTGATGTAACATTTATTGTCTGGGCCTTCTCTTTGTATTAGGCTGTTATATTTATTTGCCTATTAAGTAGGAAATAATGAAAGTTTTAACACTATCATATATTTTTTCTATATTTAATTTTAACTAGAGAGAGAAAAACACTCAGATTTACATAAAAATATCACAGATTTTATTTCTTTACAAATGAATTTTGTTTCAGTTCTAATGGAAAATGCACAGCTTTGTTACTTGAACTAATTTTTTAATGATACAGGATGCTAGATTTCAGCAGTTTTATGGCATTTATGTGTTGGAATTTGGGACCCTTAAATTATTAGATTTTCACTGAGAATTTTTTGTGAGGAAAACTTCATGTTTTATAAAATAATTCCTCTGGGATTATTTTATATTAAAAGGTATTCCATTGCTGCGCATTAATCTTTCATCTCAATATAATATGGCATCTAGTCTTCTGCCGGTGGTTTTGTGGACTTTGGCTTGAATATATTCGTTTATTTAGGGGCTCCTGGCTGGCTCAGTCAGTGGAACATACAACTCTTGATCTCGGGATTGTGAGTTCAAACTCCACGCTGGGTGTAGAGATTACTTAAAAATAAAATCTTAAAAATACATAAATTTCATTTATTTGGTTGAAAGCACTGACCATCCTCTTTTTTTTTTTCTCTTTCTCTCTAAAGCTGAAGACCCGTCAAGGAACAGAACTGCTAATTCAGTCTGACAATGACACTGTTATTAACGATTGGTTTAAAGTTCTTAGTAGTACTATCAGTAATCAGGTATGTGTTTGAGTTATGTAAATTTTTTTTCCTTCAGAGCTGTTTTTCTTTTCTGCATTCTAATTGGTTATTGCATATCTGGTTTCAGTTTGTATGTGATAAACACTTCTTTTATATGTATTTTGACAAGAGGTGGGAAAGGCAATGGTGGTTTAGCAATTCCTAGGGGCTGGTGAATGATTTAATATTCTCAGTTATATAATACTTGCTAGTAGTGGATTTTAAATAATTTTCCCATGAGGCATTGGTCTAAAAAGAAGTAATTCAAGAAGAGGGACAAACCATTCCTAGTACATAGTATTTATTCAATGACTAATGAGTTGGGAACAGTACTATTTGGTGGAGACAGGTCCTAGGTAAAGGTAGGAAATGAATGAAGCTGTAGTTTCTTCATGAGCACATTTTCTTTCCTTGTGACAGCTCTTTAGCTACCTCTGGAGGTGTTCTAGTTCTGTCCTGTCCCCCAGCCAGGGGAGGTGTTCAGTACCCTCATGTTCCTGGTAAATTAACCTCTTACATGTGTGTGTATAATGTGTATATATATGTATATGTAGTAGATACAGAATATGTTATATAATATATGTAGTGTATATGTATAACAACCAAAAAGAACCTCTAACTTATATTCTGCTATTCTGCTGTTAGTAAGAGCAGGAAGAAACAGATAAGGGCTATACTTTTTGAGACTATTTTCTTGTCCCTCACTATAGGGGGACATGACTCCTAAGGATCTTATGTCAGTGACAAAAAGGAAAATGAATACTTACAGGAGCGTGTTATGATTTTAAACTAAATAGATTGAAGAAAAGTTGGGAATCACAGGCTTTACTGGAGAGTGAGAGGTCTTTCAGAGACTATAGGTGAAATCTTAGGATGAGGTTTGTGATCTTACTGAAGTATTCTACCTCTGTGGGTTTCGTGTTTTCACTTACAAAATAGAAACGTTGGGTTTGATTTTTTCCCAAGTATCCTTTTAAACTCCAAAATTCTTATGGTGTACTCAGTTCAGAACAACCAGATTTGGAATCTTGAGTGTCAACTCTTCCTCCTTTTTTAACTCTTCTAGCCCATTATTTACCCATCTATGTAAATATTCTTCTTTTGCAGTTTGTAATATTGTGTATTTCTGAATCTTGTCTCTTCCTTTCCATTTATTCCTGAAACCATCATCAGGACTTTATATGTTAGACAAGAGTCACTTCCTAAATGGTTTTTCTTATTTCATCCCCCACCAGTCTATTCCTAATAGCATTGCTATATGAAACTTCCTTATGTTAACTTTATAATCCTCTCCTGCTCAGCAAAGCTTCTGTGACTCTCATTAAAATTCAACAACCTGAGCCTGATCTATCTTTTCAAATGTATCTTCTGTTCTACCTAATATGGGCTTTCCACTCTAGTCACTGTAATCTGTTCCCAGTCCCTTGAAAGCAAGTATGGCTGCATTCATTTAACACATGTGGGAGTGCTTTGCCCTGGAGATAGAGCAGCATGCAACCAGGTGCTATACCTTTCTGCATGGAGTTTACAGCCAAAGGCAAAAGATGACTGGAGACAGACAACTGAGCAGTTAATACAATGAAATGTGATGAGTTTAATGATGGTGAGGGGTATACGACTTACTACTTAGGTAGGGGCTAACCTAGTGTTAGGGGTCCAGGAAGGCTTTGCAGAGAAAGTATGTTTTGTTTTGTTTTTAATTGAAGCCCATAGGATCAGAGAATAAGCCCACGTGAAAAGAGAGTAACATATTACTATGAAATTTAAAACATTTACTGTTTACAGAGTAGCAAAAGATTCAGTAGAAATATGCACAATAAATGCAGAAAGATGCATGAGACTTCCGCAGGGAAGATTGCAAAACTTTATTGAAAAACACTAAAGAAAATCTAATTAGATGAGAAGTATATCATGGATTAAATGATTCAATAGTGTAAAGATAAAATATTCTTCCAAATGATTTTTAAATTTATAGACTTGAGATTCTTGAATCTCTTTCAAAATCCTAGTAGGTTTTCTGGTGGAGCTTGGTAAGCTTATTCTAAAATTCGTATCAGAATATAAAGGGTAAAAATATCCAGGACACTCTTGAAGAAGAACCTGTAAGGACTTATTCTGTCAGATGTCAAGACTTCTATAGCTGTATTAATTAATACAACATGCTCTCCATATCAGGGGAGATCTACAGACCTGTGGAGCACAATAAAGAGCCTAGAAACCAGCATTACTTTGGACACTTCATGCCAGATGTAGCACTGTAGAAAAGTAAGGAAGAATAAACTTTAAGTGGTGCTGGGTCAACTGGATATCCAGGAAGAAATTAGAACCTTTCTTAACACTACACACAAAAATAAGTGCTGAGTGGAGCAAAGACATCAGTGTGAAAGGCAAAGCAATAATTTTAGCTTTGAGAACTTACTTCAATTTTTTAACCTGCAGAAGAGACTTCGGTTAGGCTGTACATGAGCTCTAGGATTTCTTTCAGTGCCTAACATCCGTAAATCTGTGAGTGCGATTACTAGCTGTTGATACAAAATATAATTTGAAAAGCTAGTTAGTGTGAAAAATTAATGTGCCATTGGCTAGTTAGCCTTGTACTGTTAGCACAGAATGGGGCTTCATCATGTTCTCTCCCCATAGCTTGTAGGTCAGAACCTTTTAACTCTTGTTACTGTCATTCTTTTTTTTTTTTTTTTTTAAGATTTTATTTATTTATTTGAGAGAGAGACAGTGAGAGAGAGCATGAGCAAGGAGAAGGTCAGAGGGAGAAGCAGACTCCCCATGGAGCTGGGAGCCCTATGCGGGACTCGATCCCAGGACTCCGGGATCATGACCTGAGCCGAAGGCAGTCGTCCAACCAACTGAGCCACCCAGGCATCCCTTGTTACTGTCATTCTTAAGCGTTTGATCTACATGAGGGAAGATAGCCTCATCATCAGTATATAAACCCACTATCCTGTGAAAAATCAGCATTTTTTTCTTTTTTGGAATTCAGAATTAATTCCCCCTATTTAGGGGGAAAAAGAATATTTTTAAAGATTTACCAAGTATCTAAATCATATCATATATACTATGTACTGATTGGGTGCCTAAAATCAGTTGGGAGGATCAGTTACTGATTATATTGAGAATTGTGCTATTACAGCTAAAATAAATCTCAAAAGTAATACGTGTTTGGGAAATCTCTAATCAATAGACAGAAACCGATGAAGCAATCGAAGAGGAGATACCAGATTCCCCAGGAATAGAAAAGCATGATAAAGAGAAGGACCATAAGGATCCTAAGAAACTTCGTTGTAAGTTATTCTTTACCTGTTTTGTTAGTTGTTTGAGCATTTTCTCTTACTTTTCGAGTATTTTAAATATATAAAGGCTGAGTGGAATCTCCAGTGTTACCAGGAAATCCCAAGGTCAGGTATTTGCAATCTTAGTGTTTTAGGAGTACTCTCTTCCTTGTTAACTCCTTGTTACTTTTCAGCCTCATCGTGTGCACCCATACAGCATCTTACTAATCTTAAGATGTTGTGATTCTTTAAGAGAAAAAAAAGTGTATTAGAATGCACTTCTATTGAGGTATCCAGGAAGCTGAACTATATTGATTTAAAAATATATAATTACTGTTTAAGATCTAGATAGAATCTTATACTTTAAGACGTCAAAAGTCATGGGCCATGTACCATACATAGTACACACAGGACACTGGGCACCCATCTCTGGGCTAGGATAGGAGTGTGCAGGAGCAGCTGCCTGCATTCATATCCCCAGATCATTCATATATATGTATGTGTGTGTGTGTATATGTATGCTAAAGCCAGCATATTTGAGAATAGCATTTTCTGATGCAGGCCCCTTGTGAATTACATTGTTTAAATAGGAAATTAGCTGTGGCTCTGAACTTGTTAAAAATATTTTAACAAGTCCACATTTAACTGAGAATTTTTGACCTTGAATTGACTTTTGGATTAACTGAATGATTAGAAAATCATTTCTACTTTTGTTCTTCCACATTGTAATGAAGGTTAGGCCTATTAACAGACATTGTCATTGACATATAACAGTGTAAACACATGAAAATTTGATTATTTTAATGCTTAACTAATATATTCTTTATGCTCTCAACTTTCTTCAAATATGGTTCTTTTCAAGAAATTTACTTTTTGGGTTTTTTTTTTTTTTTTTTTTTTTTGGAACCAAAAAAGAAATCAGAGTTATGGCAATGTAGGAAATTTTTCAGATGGTCCCATTCTTAGTTTGGAGGTAATTATGATGAGGTGTGTTTAACTTAAAGTACAAATAATAGTGATGGATATATATATATCTCTAGACTCCTAGTCCCGTAAGGATACTTCAGGATAGACTTCTTTATGTTTTATGGACATTTTTTTTTCCCTCATCATTTTACTTTCTAAAACTGATGGAGAGTCAAAGGAGATAAATAGTATCATTTATGAAATAATGATTATAAATTAGAATAACCAGTGTCTTACCACATAAATCAAAGAAGGTACAGTTTGTATTCAGTGTTTGGTGATAATGGTTTATCCCTTTGAAATTAGGTCTTTGTTAACTTGATTCTTGACATACTACTCTTAAACTATATTAAAGTTAGAATAAGTTTATAACTGATTTTTACATATGAAATTAATATTTTTGAGTGCTAGGTGGAACAATTTTCATCAGTTAAGTTTTTATTTTATGAAATGCTTAATATCCGTTTGTCTTAAGCCACGAAAGTGTCTAGCATAGATTCTTCAGAACAGAAAAAAACCAAGAAAAACTTGAAGAAGTTTCTTACACGGCGCCCCACTTTGCAAGCTGTTCGTGAAAAAGGTTACATTAAAGGTAGGTAGAAGTGATGTTTATAATAATGAACTTTGACCAAAATAAGAAGTTAGACATTTTAAATTAAAAACTGACAAATTTCTAACGGTAAAAATGTTTTCATTCTTTGAAGTTACCAGGTTCATTTGTTTAAAATACATTTGAATGATTAAAATTGATTTTTCAGTGCACACAGAAAGTTTAACTATGAACAATTTTATCTTGATTGTTTGCCTTCAGTTCTCATTCCAGATGATTCTAAAATTAGTATAAGGTGTTTTTTCCTAATTATTTTTTATATTTATTATTTCATTTATAAGCAACAATAGCAATAATGCACTAACAGGATCTTAATAGCAGAGTCTTCTTTAAAATCACATATACTTGTATATACCTTTAGTTCCTTTCCCCCCCCAGCTTTTCAGAGCAGATAGTCTATTTTTTTTAATTAAATTTTATTTTTTTTATAAACATATAATGTATTTTTATCCCCAGGGGTACAGGTCTGTGAATCGCCAGGTTTACACACTTCACAGCACTCACCATAGCACATACCCTCCCCAATGTTCATAACCCCAGCCCCCTCTCCCGGCTCCCCTCCCCCCAGCAACCCTCAGTTTGTTTTGTGAGATAAGAGTCTCTTATGGTTTATCTCCCTCCTGATCCCATCTTGTTTCATTTATTCTTTTCCTACCACCCAAACCCCCCATGTTGCATCTCCAATTCCTCATATCAGGGAGATCATATGATAGTTGTCTTTCTCTGATTGACTTACTTCGCTAAGCATAATACCCTCTAGTTCCATCCACGTTGTCGCAAATGGCAAGATTTCATTTCTTTTGATGGGTGCATAGTATTCCATTGTGTATATGTGCCACATCTTCTTTATCCATTCATCTGTTGATGGACAGCTAGGTTCTTTCCATAGTTTGGCTATTTTGGACATTGCTGCTATAAACATTCAGGTGCACGTGCCCCTTCGGATCACTACGTTTGTATCTTTAGGGTAAATACCCAGTAGTGCAATTGCTGGGTCATAAGGTAGCTCTACTTTCAACTTTTTGAGGAACCTCCATGCTGTTTTCCAGAGTGGTTGTACCAGCTTGCATTCCCACCAACAGTTTAGGAGGGTTCCCCTTTCTCCGCATCCTCCCCAGCATCTCTCATTTCCTGTATACCTTTAGTTTTTACAAGCACTTTTAATTTCAATGATGAAATTTTCTAATAAAGGACTCAGTGACATTAATTAGTAAATGAAGACATACATAAGGGTAATAATATATAACATATATATAAATATATCCTCAAAGTTTCTAAAAAAGACCATCGCTGGAACATCTGTTTGCAAAGCATCTAAATTAAAATACGCAAATGGGTTTCATTAAAAAGATATTTAAAACTTCTCAGTAGAGTTTGGCTAATTAAGTGATTCAGATTAACAGCCTTAAGAGTTAGAGGTAAATAGGGATGTCCAGATAACACGTAAGAATTTAGGATATTATGTTTTGAACTTAAAAAAAAAAAAAAACAACTGACAAATCAGTGAATAGAAATTGCTATTAAGTTTTTACCAGGCCTTTTGTTGAGAAATATGAACTGTTGCTGCTTTATTTATTTATTTTTATTTGTTCAGGACTTCAAAAACTTTGTTTTCCTGAATAGTTAGCACTAATGTGGCATTTCAGAAGTGTTGGGTTGAAAGATTAATAGAACAGCCTTTGGAATATACTTTGTGAAATCAAGGGTTGGCACATGACGGGTTTGCACCATGCTTGTTTTAATAGTTTAAAAAATATTTAGGTGTTTACTAAGTACTGAGTGTGAGCCTGCGTGCCATGAATACCTTTTGGTTTGAGAATTACGAGGTCCCTGCCCTCATGAAACTTTTCCATAAGAATAAGAGACAGACCAGATAATTATGACTACTATGAACAGTCTACCATGGTAATGAAATAGGGAGTGGCTGTAACTGGGTTACCTTAGGCTGATCATAAGGTTTTTCTAAGGAGATGACAATTTGGCTGAGGGTGGGAGTGATAAAAGGAGCTAAGTTTGGGGGGAGAGGATGGATCTCTGCAAAAGGTGTAGAAAACTAAAAGGCTTTCAGGTGAAAATGGGGTGTTTGTGGAGTTGAGTAAAGGAGGAAAATTGTTTGAAGTGGAATTGGAATGGGTAGACAGCTCACAGAAGGCATGAGTCACAGTAGACCACGTCAGGGTGCATTGTATGTCTTCTGTAGCACTGTGAATAGTGATTGCCGTTTTGCAAACTCAATTTTAGCAGGGTGGTTGATTTTAAAAAATAAAATCTCTTTTCAGATCAGGTATTTGGAGCCAATCTTGCTAATCTTTGTCAGAGAGAAAATGGCACAGTGCCAAAATTTGTGAAGTTATGCATTGAACATGTTGAAGCGTATGGTAAGGAATTGAATTTTTTTTTTTTTTTTATGTTACGCACACTAACCCATTGTTTTGCCATCAAAATCTTTGGGATTTTTATGATTTTGAGTCGTAGATGTTAAGAAAGGCATCGTTTGCAAAACTTACATGTTTTAATGATTACGTATATCTGTTTTAAATGAAGACCTTTTCAGGCACCTGTTAAAACTCAGCACTTCCATCTGATTAAGTGTATTCTTTGAAGCCACTTGGAGTTGGCCTTTGCTTAAAATGAAGAAGGTGGTGATTATGAAACTGAGTTTATTAGAAAGTGATTTGACAGTGTAGAAAATAGGCGATTGTGTTTACTTACCAAGAGCAAATTGCTTCTCTTTATAATAAAAATGAGATGACATTTTAAAACTTGTTACATCAACTATAAAACGTCTAAAGAGACAAACCTTCGTATGTCATTTCCTTTTAAGTAAGACAAATCAATTTATATTTTGGTTGATCTTAACCTAATATTTGTACTAGAAAATAACTATCATGATGGGAATCACATTAACTTGTGCATCATCAAAAACATCTTATAAAATTAAAACATTTGCATAATTTGTAGTTTCTGTCAATTTCAGATCTTGTCTTTGACTTTCTTGTCAACATGACAATGGAGATACTGTGCCTTTATTTGAATTTCTGTGAATAGCAAATCAGATAATGTGCTTTCTTAAATGTGTACAGCATTATCATTTAATGAATATTTTGATTTTTTAGGCTTATGTGGGTGAATTCCACATGATTCTGTTCCACATATTAAAAAAAAATGAGTAAACTACATCAAATTATCAGTTTTTATTTTATTTTTTTTATCAGTTTTTATTTTAATTCATTATTAAGTTTATTTATTACAAGCACTTAATAGGACAACCATTTTTAAAAGAGTGTGTTTGAATATGTACATTTACATTATGAAATGTGCCCAAAAATGGATGGAATAGTTTTATCTTTGTTTCCTTTACTTTCTGAACTATCCCCAGGTTTAGAAGTTTATCTTAAATTGTTAGTATTTCAAGTTTAATGGGATGATTTTTTTTGAGATGATCCATAGTCTACATGGTAAACAAAGTAGAATTGTTCCTGTTTATTAAATAGAATTCAGAGTGTATCTCCACCCCCTCTCCCTCTGCCAAGCATCTATAAAAAAGCCAGTTAGAGGAAAAGAGTATTTGTCCATTTGATTTTAGGCTTATGTTAATGAATAAGGATTCTGAAACATGCAGGCATCTTTAGAAGAGGCAAAGACCGACTTTAAACACAAAAATACTGTAATTTTCTCTTAGGTTTGGATATTGATGGGATATACAGAGTAAGTGGCAACCTTGCTGTGATCCAGAAACTGAGATTTGCTGTCAATCATGGTAAGATCTTACTCCCTGTTATGTCCAAAAAAAAAGGGCACTCTTAACTTTTAGAATTGGTTTAAAGTTATTAAGAAAAATTTCCTGTTCTGTTTTTCAGATGAGAAATTGGACTTGAATGATAGTAAATGGGAAGATATTCATGTTATTACTGGAGCACTCAAAATGTTTTTTCGAGAATTACCAGAACCTCTTTTTACATTTAACCATTTTAATGATTTTGTTAATGCAATTAGTAAGTATGTCATTATACTCAGTGTTTTTTCTATGTGCTGAAAGTCCTCTGTACCGATTAAGCAACTACATTGTTTGATCCTTTCTTTTAAATTACTTCAAAGGATTGTTTTACTTCAGAAGTTTTAAATGTGGCCACCAGATGTCACTGTGTATTACCAAATGTTAGGTTCTAGACTATGTCACTGTTTTCAATTTCATGCATAATCTCTCATTATCTCTCTCTCTCTCTCTCTTTTTTTTTTTTTTAAAAAGAACAAGAACCAAGACAGCGAGTTACTGCTGTTAAGGACCTCATCAGACAGTTGCCAAAGCCAAATCAAGATACAATGCAGATTCTTTTTAGACATCTCAAAAGGTAAGAGGTTCACCACAGAAAAGAAATAGTAATTAGGGAGAAAAAAAGAAACAGGTAAGAGAAGTGCACAGTTATGAGGTGTGGTATAGTAGTCATGAGCCAGGGTCCCTCAGACACTGGTTCACATTCCAGCTGTGCTACTTGCTGTCTTTGTAGCTTGAGAAAGAGAATTCCTTTGGGCCTTGTTCTTCATAGGTAAAATGGTCTGGTATGAAAAATACTTAAAGTAAATATTATATGCAAGGCATTTACATAATGCCTGGCATGTAAGGGTTCAGAAATTGTTGTTTAACTTAACCTGAAAATAAGATTTTGGTTATGAAATGAGGACTATTAAATTACCTTGGAAAAAAAGCCATCATGGCTTTCAGGTGACATGGCCATTTAAATAACTGATTTTTGCCTTCTGACAGAACAATAGAATAGCAAATTATGCCAGTGAAGGAGATTGAAAATCAAACAAATATAGAATTAGTAAAATGAAAATTTAATCTGTATACTAATGAAATTTTCCCCCATCACCCTAGTGGAGTAATTATTGTAACCTGAATTGTAGTTCAGACTTAAGTCTGTGTCTTACTTTAAACACTAAGCTGAAATATTACACGTACAAAGTTTGTTAGAGTGGATATAATTACATCTTTCAGCTGTGTTTATCCAAGAGAAGCCTTCATATGACGTTTGGACTGAATTCTACTTGGTTTTAAGTAGCTTGAATGTATCTTAGGAAGATGAGCACTATTTCTCATTTCTAAGTGCAAACTGTTTATGTTTATAATGCAATTTGAAGAATTTTTCCTGTTGTATGTTTTATATTCTCTTTAACAATTTATTTTTCCCCCCTTAGAGTTATAGAAAATGGAGAAAAAAACCGAATGACTTATCAGAGTATAGCAATTGTTTTTGGTCCCACTCTGTTAAAGCCAGAGAAAGAGACTGGTAATATAGCAGTTCATACTGTCTATCAAAATCAGATTGTAGAATTAATTCTGCTGGAAATAAATTCCATCTTCGGGCGTTGATTCTTACAGAAGACAACCTGTGGAATAGAAGCTGGATTCCATCAGATTTCAAGCCCTTAAACATGATGTATTTTATTTTTGGACCAAGCAGTGACTCTTTGATTTTGCACTTTTTTGAGGGATCAGAAGGGAATGGGAGTCAAGATGTGTATTAGGCCCTCATATTTGCTGCTTTGTTGCAAGTTGATATAACTGTGTGTAATTTTGAATTAATTTTATCCTGAATGTTTGCATTTCATACTCTGAATTTCAGTAAAAATTGAAACTTGCAATTCTAACCAGTCATATACACTGGATAATTTGGTAAGAAAAACATGTTTTTTTTTCTCGAACTGGATAACGTAGAATTTCTTCTCATCATTTGTTAGATTCATCACTTGATAGAATAGTACTCACTATCCGTTATTTTGAAGACGCTCTTGGGCATTCTAAACAAAATGAAGTATATCCTTTTTGAGACCTGTGTATTTCTTTTTCAGAGGTTCTGCATGCAGTGGCAGTCTTAAGTACTATAGTTCATCATAACCAGATGTAATTCCTTGGCGAAGGCTTGCCACCTTCACTGTGTTGCACACTGTCCGTATTGGATGGGTGTCTTAGTCGCTTGTTTGGGCAGCACACTAATATTACTTAACACACTGTGATATACTGGAGTTTAATTTAGCATAAGTCAGTTCAGGGTATTTTGGGGCTGTCTGTGCTACCCTGATTTGTAGCTAACAATCCTAATTATATCTAGTGCCATACTGAGTTCTTGGTATGACCCTGTGGAAATAGACATTATTTGATGTAAATATAAGCTAAAGACTTAATGTCCTTTAGCTTATGTATATAATTTTGTTGTATAGTCTCAGAGTACATCCTAACCTGACATTTCGAATCATGATATTGGTAATCTTTTCCGTGAATATTAGGTTCCTCCAGAAATAGGCTGTTATTTGAGAAACTTAACTGTGTGCACTTTTAGATTTTTAATTACATTTACAGGCAAATCACTGTAATGCAAATGGTACTGGAAAAATACTGAATAGACTTGCTAAATGGTAAATGCACTACAAGAGGAACCTTTTAGATAATTTAATATGTACAGAATACATTAGAAAAAAATTTATTACAAAATTCTAACTGCAGTATGAATAGTGGAAACCCATATGTAAATTAGATGGATGTCAAATGGAAAATGACATTGCTAAATTTGAGAATTTCTTTTTACATTACTAATGTAGATTGATTTGTATAATAAAACAGGGTTTGGAAGGTTTTGTTACAGAGAGCATGGTCTGTTGAAGATATTTTAAGATGTATTTTTCTAGATTAACTGATGTATATGAAATGTCTAATCTGAATAAAGAAAACTATAAGAGGTTTAGAGATTTTTCATTGGAAATGTGCATTTTGGTTTTTAATTTTTTTCTTGTTTTTGCATTTACTGGCATACTCTTATACCTCATTTTTTAAAAATCAACTGAATCCAAGATTTCTTGTGGTAAATATATTTTCTTCATTTTTCATACCTTTTCTACTCCCTGCCATGCCAATACCTCCTCCACTCTCCCCCCTCCAGTTTTTATTTCTTCATCAATATTTGGAAGTGAATGATTTGTGACCAAGACTCCTTTTCTTAGAATTGCATTTGTAATTAACAGGTTGCCTTCCTTGGGAACAAGTAGTTTTTGTACAGTCTGCCTAAAAATCTCTTGTGAATTTTGTGGTAAAAATATTGTTTGTTGTTGTGGTCTTATTGAATTGGTAACAAACCAAGCTACTTGATAGCTATGGAAAGCAGATTGTTTTGGGCAGGGAGAAAAAGCCCCAAAATGAGAACGTTTATATTTGCCTAATAATGTCCTGAACAATACAATATGCTTTAGAACTGGCCTATATAGTGATTGTATGCCAGCAAAACCATTAGACTCAAACCAGTGATGCTCTTTCTCTTGGTAGCTGTGGACATAACAAAGATTAAAATTGTCCTGTGTTTCTTGTTTCAAAGTACATATGTATGTATGTGGAGTCTTAAATGTTTTATTAGTCTGCAGCTAATTAGTTTATTGTAATATTGTATGTACAGTGAGATCAATGTCTTGTGTTTTCATCCTTTGTGAATTAAAAATTCTCACTTTTTTTTTGTAATAACAAAACCAGTAATATTTTCGTGTCTTGACAACTTGATTTTTAGTAGACAATATATTAAAGGCTGAAATAAATTGGCAGTGGAGTTTCATTTACTAATAGACCTTCCTTCAGAATGTCATTTTAGAAAAGTAGTTAGAAATTAAAAGAAATAGTATATTCAAATATGTAATTACATTTAATTAGAAGAAAAACACTTATTTAAATTTTACAACTGTAGGGAATTTTACCTTTACTCTGGAAAAATGACATTACTTTTCAGTTAGAAGCAAATCTGCAGTTTTTTTTTTTCTTATGGGAAAAACACAAATGGAATAATTCAGCTAAACTGGACTTAGGCAGATGGGTATGTACATGTACATGTGGATGTGTATGTAAATGTGTGCGTGTGAGTCACTGCTTAACGTACCGGTGAAAACTGAAGAATAGTCATGATGGCAGATACCTGGAGACCTTCGGGCTAGTTCGGCTCCATCCAGGCTTCTTTGTCAGCCTGTGATACTAGATGTTAAGATAGCAGTGAGAGGGAAAAGAGTTACTCCGTAATTTTGCTAAGAGATTCTTTTCCAGCTTATGGGAGAGACCCTCTAATTAAATATTTAAAGCAGACACGTGGTTTCCCATGACATTAATTTCTCCAACATCTTTAAGCAGCACAGAGGAGTCTACAACATGTCATTTTAGTAACAAGGAAAATAAAAATAGTCACATGGGCGTCATGTTCTCGCTGGCCTAATAAAAGCCAAATGCTCAAAGATCGCATCTATATAGAGAATTGAAAATGGGTAGAAAATAAGATTTTATGGACTTTGCTAGTCTCTCTGAACTCTAGCCATCAGCTCTAATGATCCTCTTTTATAGGAAGCACGTTTCCAGTACAAGACTAGAGATGGTGTTTAATAGGGACTGTAGCCTGTATGTTACATTCCTGGATGTGGGGCACAGTTCTGTTTTTGTTTTTGTTTTTTTAAATAGTATTGGAATATAAGTAATACAGTTCTTTTAAATGAAACTTCAATTTTAAACTAAAAAAAAACCCCAAAAAACAAAAAACCAACAACAAGAAATCCCCCAAAAACCAGAAAGCAAAGGGGGCCGCAAAACAAAATCAACAGCCTTATAATAATGGTGAATTAGAATCTACTGGAAATTCACAATCCGCAGACCCAGGCCAAGCAGAGTTAGACTCCGTATTCTAGAGAAGGGGGAGGCACAGAATGCCTAATGAGACATTCTGTAACTACTAAAGACAAGGGACGTCTCCTGAAGAATCTCAATTAGTCTTCTCAACTGCAGTTTTGTGGGCCAGTGGTGGCTGTAAATATATTCAGCTGGATTGAGTTTTTACAAATTAGCCTTATGTGAATATGGCACTTAAATGAACTCTTTCATTTCCTTCATTGCTTCCCTTCTCCCACAGGAAAAAAAGGAAAGAAAAAAAAAAAGCACTTTCATGGTACTCTCATAAACAGAGCACTTGTGGAACAAGGTAACTGTTTAACAAATCACTACAAAATGTATTTAGAATCTAAAGTTTGATTTCTTTTTTTTCCCCCCTCATCAATCCACCCCTCCCCACCCCCGGCTTTGTTTTACTTCCTCTCTATGTTTTCAGAAAAACTGTTTCTGGTAAAGATTTTAAAATTATTAATGCTGGTTCCTACATCACATAGTTCTATTGGTAGTGGCTCCCGCTGCAAGTAGCATTGAAACTTGCAACGTCATGGATCTTGTAATGTTGATAAAATTCCTGGTGACATCGGAGCAACAAAAGAGGCTGTGGAAGCTCTTATCAACAGGGCCTTTGCAGAGGTAGACCTCAAACTCCGTAAGCTCACTGTGGAGTGACCAGTGAGCATTCGGCATAACATTCAAGGCCTTCTTTCTCCTCCTGGCATTTTGAGAGATTGTTTATATTTAGGGAAGAGAAATGGGACTCTTAGACACTCAAGTAAAACTGAGTCTCATTGATTGATAAAGCAGGACAGAACCAATAGGGACCCGCACATTCACAGCCTTACTTAATGGAAGCAGAAAGTGTTAAGGCTAAAACTGAAGGGAAGAAATATCTTGATTAGTTACATTATGTCTCTCTAAAGTTTGTGATCGATTTAAGTAAAGCCTATCCTGGCATGTTCAAATAATACCATTTGAGGAAGAAACTAGTAACTTCTCTGCATATTGGAAGCATCTGTTTTCAAGCTAAGTTAATTTTTATTTGTATGGCATATTGAAACTTAAAAATACAAAGTTCTTTCAAAAAATATGTGCTCTAAAACATTATATTTCATAATTCTCCTGCATGCTTATCTCAAGTACATGACACCAGAAGAGTTTAAAATCAAAGAACATTTTTATAAAGGTCTGCCAAACTTTGAATATTTGTCCCATAATATGCTCTCATGAGGGTGTCTGGAAAGGTGGTAAATGTGATTTGACTTCTATTACAGCTCCATTAAAATGCTTGCAATTTGGTAAAAGTCTGTTTGAAACTGCAGTTTAAGGAAAGCCTGAGGTGACAGTGTTCTCTGGGAAGTGTAGGAATGCTATACTGAGATAATATTTCTGAGGTTATGTCACAGTATTCTTACTGAGATTTTGGGAATTTTCACCTTGGGTAAGATTTTCTGAAATCATATTTTAGGGACTGAATAACTGATGAAAGAAATGGTTCTAATTAGTGCATTCCCTTGAGATCCAAGTTCCTTCACCTCGTATTTACCTTTTTTTTTTCTTTACCATTTATTTGAGACGGCAGAAGTGGCAGGGGGTGGGGGCGTCGTGGCAGGCTGAGAGAGAAGCAGGCTCCCAGCTGAGCCAGGAGCCAGCCTGATAGGGGACTTCATCCCAGAACCCTGGGACCATGACCTGAGCCAAAGGCAGATGCTTAGCCAACTGAGCCACTCAGGTATCCCTACTTTTGATTTTTAATAGTGCCCTTTATGGGATATGGAGATCTTAAAGAGCCTGTGTACAAAATTTCTCTTTAAATGAGAGTGACATCTAGCTGTGGATATAGGGAAATTTTTGATAGTCTGAGAGTAAGTCGATCTGCACATGATTTCACCAGATGCTTACTCATGCATGGACAGTGACATGGTACATAGATTCCATAGACTAGATGGTAATTAGCATTTTTCATTTTTGTCTTTATCAAAATGTTTAAGGGTCCCAGGCCAGATTCTCTTAAAGATGGTACTTTTATGCATAGTTGACATATATAATGCCCTGGTTGAAGAAGATGCTACTGTTGTATTTTCAACCTGTTGTGAAGGGTTTCTGTTAATAAGTATCTTAGTATTTCTAGGTAGTGAGTTTAATAGTCGGTTACTTATTTTCATTAACGCAGCCCATTGACAGAATGCTTCCCTTCAGACTTAAGCAAATCAGAGGGTGAAGAAGCTTTGCCATTCTAGTAAAATTAACAAAACTGCCCTCCTATCTGTTCATTAAGAAGTACATTGGAATATGAAATGCTTCTTTCTGTGTTTTCTGCCTTTCTTTTCTCGTCCCTCCCCTCCTCTGTCTCAGTAGTTGCTGTTTGCTTTAGACGATCAGATGAGTGGCTACTCACAGAGGCTGTTTTGAGACTTATTTGAGGCTCTTGTGTCCAAAGTGTTCAGGTTTCCTGGAGGAGAGTTAGACTTAAAGAGGAATCAAAGGCCTCTAGGGAAGCCAACGCAGCTGTGTCAAGGAGGAAACTAAACCTTTTATAAGGAGCGATCTCAGTGTCTCTGGATGACCTAGTTCTGCGAGGTTCCCGGAATTCAACCCATTATGTTAGATGACCAGATCTGATGTAACATTCCTGACATCCGGCTGCATCTTATGACTGCCCTCTCTGATCATGTCCTTGTCTCCTGACTTGTTATATTAGCCAAATTGATTGTCTGAGCATTGCCAAAACAGTGACAACCTTCTTTACCCATCTTCTGACTCTAAAGGACTGTTGTGTATTCAGTTCGCATGAATGGTTCTACAAAGCCAGTAGCAGACAATATGCAATTGCTGTTTTAAACGGAAACAACTGAAGTTGGGAAGAGAGTTAATACAACAATCTGCTAAGAGCCCATTTATTCATTCAACAGATTCAGTGTATTTTTTTAAGATGTTTAAGCACAGTGTTAACCTTTGGGGATAAAATGGTAAACAAAACCAATGGAATCCCTGCTTTTATGTTTATAGTTTTGAGATTGGTAATCTGACAACTGGTATATATTTAATTCTGACATATACCTGTTTGAGTAGGTGCTTTCAAAATGACCAATCTCAAGTAGTTTTATTAGTGTGTCTTCCACATTGGCTATTTGTGTTGTGGTCATGCCAGTCTGTTGAGATTGAGCTAAGATTATTGCTGCATAATTGGGTAGCATGTTAAGAGTGACATAATTCTTGAGTACTTGTTGAGGTGAAGTAAGGTGAGTTTGTCAAATATAAGAAGTGTTGAAGGCCTTGATGAAGCATTGTTTGAATTGATGAGGCCTGGTTTTAAACAAACGGATTATCTTGGCATGAAACAATAAGATGTGAAGTGGAACATTCTCAATGAAAGTGTTAGGAAAAGCATGGATTTAATGACAACAGTGGTTCCACAAAAAATCCACACCCTACTTCTGTATAAAATTAAATACATGGAGAGGATTCTGGGAAGATGGTGGAGGCAACAGCATAGTTTTTCAGTTCACACATTAAAAGAACAACATAATCACATTGATAGTAAAACAAAGTAATGAGGTATCTTCACAACCCTCCAGATACTAGTGGGTGGGATTAAAGCACCAACACCACCAAGATTTCCAATGATATTGGTATCTCAGAGGGAGGAACAAGAAAGAAGCAACAGGGTAGCATCTGTTAGGACTGAGAACAGGAAAACCACAATATAACCATCAGGACTTAAGGGGCTAAAACATTCTAGGCCTTGGGAATTCTCAAAACCAACTTGCCTGAGCTTTCTTCCAGGACAAGTCACATTGAAGAAAAGTTGCTGAGAGTAGACTCAAAATTGAACAGGATTAGGACAATAGACCAAAAAGATTGTCTCGTTCCAAGTGTGGAAAGAAAGTAAAGCTAGGAAATCCCAGAAATCAAGCTTTCATGTTTATTTATTTTTTTTAACACAAAGCAAAACAACACAAGAATGAATCTGTTAATGAAGCTTTTCTGAATCCTATTTCAAAAGTTCAAGAAAATTAATTTTATGCAAAAATGAGCAAAATAATAGTATCAAGGCCAAATCCCAAAGAAAATTATAAGAAAAAAGAGTAAAGAGCAGAATAACATCTGTGTGGAAAATGGAAGCATGCCAGAAAACATGCCCGCAAAAGAAAACTGTAACCTATCATTGCAAAAAGAACTCGAAGTTTTTAAGAAATGACATAAGACATGAAAGAACAACAAACAATTAAAAGAAATAGCTTGACAACTCAGAAAAGAATTAGAAATAGAAGGAAATATTTCAGAGTTGTAAATAGAAACATAAGAGCATATAAAGAAAACAATACCCTAAAAGGAACAGAAGGTATAAAAAAAATTTTGTTTTTTAAAAAAATTTTTCTTAAAAAATTTTCCTTAAAGACTTAAGAAAAGGTTTTTTAAAGATTAAAAAGTGTCGTTGAAGATAGGCAAAGAAGATCAAACATGGAATTAACTAAAATCAAGACAAGTAAAAGACAAAAATTTCAAGAAACCTGAAATTAGGAAAGAATTGAAATCCCATTTTGGAAAAGTGCAGCAAATAATTAATATTGACCTAAATTAGCCAATACCAAGACATAGGCTAGTGAAATTATTAGACTATAACAAAAAGCAAATCCTTTGGGTATCTGTTTAAAAAGGGCATTGATTTTTATTTGATTATCAGAATTTTCAAAAGTAACACATTATACCAGATGAAAATGGAGAAATATATTGATTCAATTCAAGTGAAATAGATTGAATAGGAAAGGCAAGTTGTGTGATACCTAAATAAGGCATTTATTTGTAAGGGAATATGTGAATCTAAGAATTAGAAGCATGATGAAAAGTAAGAGAAAATAAAAGGATATGTGCAGCACTTTAGTATAATTTACATGATGCCACTTACCTATTTAGAAAATTTGATGTCTGCTTAATACAAATTATATAACACCAAGAAATAATCCATTGAATTAAGGCCTTCAACTGTCCTGACGTCTGCTAAAAGTGCCTTATAAGCTATATTCAGATTACGACATACAAGGCCTACATCTCCAGTAAACAAAATGGTCTTTAAATAGGAAAGTATTAAATAAATAGAGTTATGATTGCAGAACAAAGAAAAGCCATGAAAAGTTTTAAATGACTCTATCCCCAGGACCAGGCCAGCTATATCCCAGTATGCTTCTGGTTCTTGAAGAAGTTGCAGATGGAGTCCAAGAACATATGTCAGTGATGTTTGATAGATAATAGAGAAAATATTCATAAGTCTCAAAATGGACAATTTTTTCTGAAGTTAAAAAATGGTTGATGAAAAGAATGCTGTAAGTATAATCTTGAATTCAGCAAAGACTTTGGTGAAATTGTACACTATGTCCTGGGGATAGAGAGATAAAAATAAGTTATCTTCCATTATTTTTAGGGAAATATCCAGCCATTGCATAGTGAGAGTACTAATAAAGTAGCTTGGTGATAGACAACCAGAATGCTTTTGAGTGACCTAAGACGTTGTCTTAATACCATGTTGTTAAAAATTTTCTGTTAATGACTTAGGCATTAAAACCTGTAGATAATACAGAACTGAGAATATTAAGCAGTATGGCTGACATAATATGCAAAACTATATTAATACACTTAAGCTTTGGCTGCTATGACAGATTAACTTTCATCAGATGAACCTTCCAGCTGAGAACAACTAGAAAAGCTGGATAACCTTTTTAAATATTACTGGAGTATAATTTACATACAATAAAACACACCCACTTTAAGTGTACAGTTTGATTAGTTTTGGCAAATGCATATACCCGTGTAAACCACTACCACAGTTTTCTTCTTTCCCAGAGATTCCATGTGCCTCCAAGCAAACACTGATGGGCTTTCTATAACTATAGATGAGATTTGACTTTTCCTGAGTCATGTAAATATAACCATACTAATTCACTCTTTTCTGTTCATCTTCTTTGATTCAGCAGAATGTTTTGTGATTCACCCAGAACCTATGATGTGTGTGCCACAGTCTTTTTATTGCTGAGTAGTGTTCCGTTGTGTGTCTAAACCACAATTTGTTTATTCATTCATCTCTTGGAATTTATTTTCCATGGAGTGGGAAATTATTCGGAAGGAGACACAAGAAGTGATAAAATGTGCCATATTTTTATAGGGGCATGGGTTATGTATTTGTCAAAGTTCCTCAAACTATTAAGGTCTTTGAATTTCCCTGTATGCAAATTAAGCCACAATAAGAAAAGAGGGCAAGATTTGCGACAATGTGGATGGAACTAGAAGGTATTATGCTTAGCGAAATAAGTCAGTTGGACAACTATCATGATCTCCCTGATATGAGGAAGTGGAGATGCAATATGGGGGGTTTGAGGGGTAGGAAAAGAAATGAAACAAGATGGGATCGGGAGGGAAACAAACCATAAGAGACTCTTAATCTCACAAAACAAACTGGGGGTTGCTGGGGGGAGGGGGGTCGGGAGAGGGAGGTGGGGTTATGGACATTGGGGAGGGTATGTGCTATGGTGAGTGCTGTGAAGTGTGTAAACCTGGCAATTCACAGACCTGTACCCCTGGGGCTAATACATTATATGTTTATAAAAAATTAAAAAATTTTTTAAAAAGGGCAAGAATGTGTTTATTATTTTAAAAGTAATTTAGTCTCTTTGCTGGACTATAGAATCATCCAGAATATCCACTTCACAATTTTCAGAAGCAATGTTTGGCATTCAACTTAAAAATAGAAAATAAAGCAGTAATTGATGAAAATCAATAGAAAAAATAGATAATAGAAGCAGTTACATGTGAGTTCCAGATACTGCCATTGTCCTTCTTTACATAAGCTGTGATTAGCAAGTTCAAGACATTAAATGAAAAGATACAGCATTTCAGTATAGAACTAGAAATTACTAAGATTCAAATGGAAATTCTGGGACTGAAAAATATAGAAACTGAAATCAAGAGCTCAAAGGCAAGCTTATATATTAGACACAACTAAAGAAAGAATTGTACCAGAAGATATGTCAAAAGAACATATCCAGACTGAAACTCAGAAAAGGATAGAAGATAAAAAATTGAGCAAAAGGGTTATACAGGACATGGTGAAAAAAGTTTAGCATACATGTAGGATTTCCAGGCAAGGTGAGAGAGGATATAGTAGAAGAATTATTTGAAGAGATTAAAGAGATTGGAATCCCATAGATGGAGGAATCTCTACAAACAAACTGAATAAACACAAAACTGCATCTTAGAGCATTGAGGAGAAACTGCCAGAAATTAAAAAGAAAAGAAAAAGGACATATTACTTCCAAATGAGCAATAGTAAAATTGGTTGTGGACTTCTCAATAAAAATTATAAAGTGCTAGAAGTAAACTGCCAATCTAGAATTCTATACTTGTGACATATGAGAAATATATGTTTGGTCATTTGAGGGATCAAATGTATATTTCTCATGTGTATTTGGGTTTTGCCTACAATTCCTGGCTTACGGTTCCCAAAATCCTTGGGATTTCTTGAACAATGGGAACATTTGTTGTTACAATATTTGGTCTTTTGTCCTCAGTTCCTGCAATCGCTTCAGAGCCATAAAGGTGAAATGGAGGTCTTCATGGCAAGAAGTTCCTCTACAACTGGGTTTATGTTAATGAATTGACTTTTGGAGCACGGGGCTGGTTACCAAGGGAAACAACCATGTGATTAGAAGTTTGGAACTTTCAGTCCCACCACCCTCATTTCCACGGAGGGGAGAGGAGTTGGAGGTTAAATCAGTCACCAATGGCCAGTGATTTGATCATTCATGCCTATGCAATGACACCTTCATAAAAACCCAAAAGGGCAGGGGCGCCTGGGTGGCTCAGTGGGTTAAGCCTCTGCCTTTGGCTCAGGGTCATGATCTCAGGGTCCTGGGATCGAGCCCTACGTCGGGCTCTCTGCTCAGCAGGGAGCCTGCTTCCCCCCTCCCTCTCTGCCTGCCTCTCTGCCTACTTGTGATCTCTCTCTCTCTCTGTCAAATAAATAAAATATTAAAAAAAAAAAAAAAACCACCCAAAAGGGCAGGCTGGGTTTGGGGAGTTCCCAGGTTGGTGAACAGGTAGAGGTGATGGGACGGAGGCACACCAGGAAGAGGGCATGGAAGCTTTGTGTCCCCTCCCATATACCCTGCCCTACGCATCTCCTCCATCCAGCTGTTCTTGACTTCTATCCTTTTAAAATAAACCAGTAAAATGCTTCTCAAGAGATCTGTGAGCTGCTCTAGCAAATTAAACCAAAGGAAGAGGGTGGTCATTGGAACCTCCAGTTGATAGCCAGTCTGTCAGAAGCCCAGGTGATACCCTCGACTTGCCAACTGGCATTTAAAGTTGGGAGTGTGGGGAGTCTTGGAGGATTGAGCCCTTTATATATGGGATCTGACACGATCTCCTGATAAGTAGTGTCAGAATTGAATTGAACTGTAGGACACCCCATTGGTGTCCAAGAATTGTTTGTTACTGTGAGGGAACCCTCCCCCCTGGTCCCATATATTGGACTTGTGTCCAGAACCCCCTTAATAATAATATTGTTCACAGAGGAGGAAAAATAAAGACAACTTTCAGAAGAATGAAAATGGAGAGAATTTGTCACTAGTATTTTCTTGATAA
Source organism: Lontra canadensis (assembly GCF_010015895.1). Classification (NCBI taxonomy): domain Eukaryota; kingdom Metazoa; phylum Chordata; class Mammalia; order Carnivora; family Mustelidae; genus Lontra; species Lontra canadensis. The sequence goes on along the minus strand of NW_022631094.1, from coordinate 2,804,963 downwards.
ATAAGATGATAACTGATTGCAATAGCAGAACAACAACAACAAAAAAAATCCAAATGAAACCATGGAGACTAAGGAAGAAATAAAATGTGTAAAAAGTTAAGTATGTAGGTATGATTTGTAGGGCTTGCATGCATGTGTATACGTGTGTGTACTCACATGGCTAAAATATATTACAATAATAATACAAATGATGAGAGTCAAATAGAGCCAAGATGTTCTGAGGTATTGACATTGTTTAGGAAGTGGTGAAAGTACTAATTTATATCAGATTTAATAAATCAAGAGACTTGCTATAATCTCTGATCTCTCGTAATCAAAAGAGTAGTAAAAGAATATACAGCTAATAAGCTATAGTAAAGGAAGTGAAATACTGGAAACCACAAGATTAAAAAAAAAGGGGCAAGAGAAATGGTAATGTAGGATAGGTGGGAAAAATAGAAAACTAAATGGTAAATTGAAACAATACAGAAAATGTAAACAGATTAAATGCTTTACTTAAAAGTTTATTATACTGGACCAAACAAAACCAAAACTTACAAATATACTATTTATAGGAGTTGTGCAAATATACAAAAAAGTCTAAAAGAATGGCAAAGATATACCATGTAAACATTAACAAAATGAAGCTGTTGGAGTTATAATTAGACCTAAGGCAAAAAAGCATTACCAGAGATAAAGATATTCATATTGATAAAAGAGCCAGTGTACCAGAAAGGTCTAAAAAGGCTAAATATCATCATCCAGTTACTTACATAGCTTCAAACTATGGAAAGCTAGAACTGAAAGAAAAAGAAACTTTAATACACCTCCCTTAATAACTGATGTAACAGCAAGCATATTAGAAAAGTAAACAACACCATTCATTTGCTCTGATTGACCTGTGTAGAACACTGCACCCACAACGTTGAAGTGTGTGTTCATTTGAAGTGCACATGGAATATTTACCAATATTGACTATATGCTGGGCAGTAAAGAAAAATTCAACTTTCAGTGGACTTGTATAGAGAGTGCTCTCTGACTAGTGTGGAGTTGAGCAAGAGATCGGCATCAAAGGGAACAATAAAAGTCACATGTGTTTGAAAATTAAGCCATACACTTTTTTTTTGACATTTAAAAAATGATTTTTATTAACATGTAGCATATTATTTGCCCCAGGGGTACAGGTTTGTGAATCGTCAGACTTACACATTTCACAGCACTCACCATAGCACATACCCTTCCCAATGTCCATAACCCAACCACCCTCTCCACACCCCTCTCCCCGCAGCAACCCTCAGTTTGTTTTTTGAGATTAAAAGTCTCTTATGGTTTGTCTCCCTCCCGATCCCATCTTGTTTCATTTTTTCCTTCCCTACCTCCCCACAACCCCCCTCCCTGGCTCTCAAATTCCTCATCTCAGAGGGATCATATGGTAATTGTCTTTCTCTGATTGACTTATTTCACTCAGCATAATACCCTCTAGTTCCATTCACGTCATTGCAAATGGCAAGATTTCATTTCTTTTGATGGTTGCATAGTATTCCATTGTACATATATACCACATCTTTTTCCATTCCTCTGTTGATGGACATCTAGGTTCTTTCCATAGTGTGGCTATTGTGGACATTGTTGCTAAAAACATTCGGCACATGCCCCTTCAGATCACTGCATTTGTATCTTTAGGCTAAATACCCAGTAGTGCGATTGCTGGGTCATAAGGTAGCTCTATTTTCAACTTTTTGAGCAACCTCTATGCTGTTTTCCAGGGTTTAAGTCATACACTTTTAAATAACCCAGAGGTCCAAGAAGAAATTACAACAGAAATTTAAAAATATTATAACTGAATGTTACTGAAAACATGATGGTTCACCTCCTATAAATAAGCAAAAGATAGCAAATTAAACCCACAGAAGTAGGAGGACGGAAGTCATAACGTTAAAAGAAAAAAATAGTATACAAGAGTAAGGATTAAAAAAGCCAAAAAATAGTCATAAAAAAAAAACTAATAAAACTGATGAGTGAGAAAGTAAATAGCCCATATCAAGCACAAAAATGGGAGGTGGGTACCATTACAATTCTAGAGATATCCAAAAAATAATAGGGATTTTATGAAGGGACGCCTAAGTGGTTTAGTCGTTTAAGCATCTGATTCTTGGTTTCAGCTCAGGTCATGATCTGTGGGTGGTGAGTTGGAGCCCGTTATCAGGCTCCAAGTTGGGTGGGGAGCTGCTGGACAGCCTCCCCCTCCTTCTGCCCCACCCCCACTTGTGTGCACATGTGCACTCTCTCTCTCAAAAATAAGTACAAATAAAATTTTTAAAATATCAAAAAAAAGGATTTTATGGAACAATGGCAATAAGATTGAAAATTTATAAAACATGGACAAATTCCAGGGAAAAAAATAACTTCCCAAGACTGACACAAAAGAAGTAGAAAGGAGAGACTCTCATAGACAAAGGGCTAATCTCCCCAATATTTAAAGAGCACTTAGAAATTCATAAGTGGAAGACCAGCAAGCCAGTAGAAGCATAAATGAAGGAAGGGAATAGCAATCATGAAAGTAATAAGTGATTAATTATTAGTGGGTGCTACACCAGGGAGTGAGAGAGACACGAGAAACGGGATACACACCACGCTCTTCTCTCAGTCATTCCCACCATAAATGCTTTGGTTTCTGCAGACTGGAGTCCTTGCTACAGCTCTATTATTATTACTACTGCGCTGCTTTTCTTACATATCAGCCCTCAATTTACTCTTCTTCTGGTAGAAGGAGCCAGACTGACCTTACCGAACCTTCGTAACTGTTTTATCCACACTCTGCTTTGGTGTTCTTGTAATTCCTTCCACTCCCAAGAAGATGCTATCTTCGAAGTCTTCTTGGATTCTCAGCTGGTAATTGGTTAAAGGGGACACAAGAGTAAAATTTGGAATATTTATTTATTTATTTATTTTTAAGATTTTTAAAAATTTGTCAGAGAGCACAAGCTGGGGGGGCGGCAGGCAGAGGGAGAGCTCCCCGCTGAACAAGGAACCCAATGCGGAACTCTATCCCAGGACCCTGTGATCACGACCTGAGCCAAAGGCAGACGCTTAACCCACTGAGCCACCCAGGTGTCCCAGGAACATTAAAATTACACTCGAAATGTAAGGAATCTAAATTTCTTTTTTTCCAAACAGTATTTCACTCTTCTTTTCAAAACAGATCTTTAGGAAGAAGAACATCCCCATATGACAGAGATATTGGTATCTGAGGCTAATTTCAAACAACTTATCTATTTTTGAAAACTCAATTTCTGGAAAGTTTGATAGGCAGTGAGATCTATTAAGACCCTCATCTCAGTCACTTTTGGATGAGTTTATACCTAAGCTTAAGGCATCAGAGCATGTGTGATATTTATTGATCTAGTCTGTATTGACATAAGATTTCAAGATCTCTGTCCTACATTGCTTTTGGTTGGGATAAACAACCCAGAACTGTCAACTCATTTTGAAAATGACTACATTTTGCATGACATTCAAAAAGGAAGGGGAAAAACATCTTTCACTTAATGAATATGGAACTCATTTATCCAGAGACTGCCCTGTCTCCCTTCATTTCACCTAAACAGAGAGATCAATCTACATAGTTTTCTGCTTGTCACACTGGTCATCAATAAAAGGCACATGGTCTCTTTCTCCAAGTAGCTGAGTCTGCTTGAAACTTTAATAGTACTATTTTATGAGCCGAACTGCTTCAAGTTTTTTCTTTTAGAGAATGGTTATATTTTATTGAGAATAATTGTGCTGCCAGGTAATGGAAAATAAACATTAAACACTGATACTATCATCCCCTTGACTTGTCTAATTTTCCAAGTTCATAATGCATTGTGGCTAGACTGATGAAATCAAACCGTTAATGGTAAATTACCTGTCAGACTGATTTGTCTGCTCTGTTCATTATCTTTGGTGAAAATACGTCTGAGATGGTGCGTTCATGTGTGTGTGTGTGTTGTTTTAATTTCCTTGAGCTTAGAGTAGGAGCTGGAAATGCCTCTTTGCAGAAAGTAAACTTAGTGTGCATGTTTAAAATAAAATAGCTATCTACTCATAACCTAGTTTAGATGTTCAAAATATAATCATCGAGCTCTTACTGTTTTGGATTTTTCTTGTTTATATTAATTAATCTCAGGGTCTTAGAAAACAACAGTGGAAACCCTTCCAGTTGTCACTCTTCATCTTTACTACCCAGAGGGATTTTAAAGGCATACCTGTACACACACCATGTGAGGCACTGGACAGAGTGGGTTTTCCCGCTCCTTCTGTGACTGAAGTTGAAGGCAACTTTGTCATAACTACATGAAGGTCTTCCAAAAAAACAAAATGGAAACTGTAAACTCATTCCAAAGTGGACTGGAGTGTAATTCTCTTCAAAGACTTAGGAGACGGTACTTTTGGATCTGGATCCAAGTGGCAAAAATTTAAAGCTGTTTTTTGTCTTAAGGTTGAAAGATTGTTTTTAAAAACCTTTCATTAAATGAGAAAGAACTTTCTTTAGTGTCAGCCTCTCTTCCCATGATCTTTTGGAGCTCAAGGACTGTTTGAACTGTGTGTGTGTGAGCGGAGGGCAGGGGGAAAGCCATCAAGAACCAGGCAGATGTTGGACGAGATGAGGCAAGGGGTACCATCGCCAAAGTGATGGGAACACCTCTGTAAGGTGGCAGGAGGCAGAACTGGGGGTCCCCGGCAGACCCAGGCTCTTTATACTGGGGAGTGCCATGCTCTGGCACATTTGTTCTAGTGAATTTGGGAAGGACATGAATAATAGGAGAGGACCCCAGATGTCCACTCCTTGATTCCTAGCCAGCCAGCCAGCCAGCCAGCCAACTCCAGGGCGGACATCGCTGCCTCTGAGCCATGCTGGGCCACGCGGGGCTCTGGGAGGACACGGAGGCATGGGGGTTAAGAGTGTGCAGGCACTGGGCTCAGAGATACCTGAGTTCAGATCCCAAATTTCTCAGTTGGAGTTGAAGCAAATTTCTTGGACCTCTGAGGACTTCAGGTTCTTTGTTTGTAGAATAAAGACCTTAGTATCATCTTCGCAGTTTTTAAAAGAGATGATGTATTTGGAGCATTTTGCATAGTGCCTGGTTTATAGTAAGGACCCAAGAAGTGCATACTCTGATACAGCTCCAGCTGCAGTCCTCTAATAACATTCCTTACGTTGTTCATGTATTGTTTTCTTTGGACCTTACCTGGGAAGTGGTGGCTAGGTCTCATTATTCCATTATATAAGAGGAGAAACTAAATTTTAGAAAGATCAGTGCCTGACCAAGGGCACAAGACAAGTGGCAAAGTCGGGACAACTCTGCGTTCCGACCTCCTGCAATTCAGCTGTTCAAAAATAATTGTGAGTATTTCCTATGTGCCGAATGCTAGAATTTATGATGAATATTACCAAATAGATTTCTTGCTACCAATGTGTTTATAGACTTGTGAGGGACAGAGATATTAATCCAATAATCCCACTAATAAATGTCTAATTCAAAACTGATTTAAGCAAGGAAAGAAATTTTAAAAAGGTATGTTTATAAAGGGGTCTGACTGAGACGTAGGGGCCGAGCTAGCTTCCCCGAGGAAATGTCCATGGAGCCAAGGTCAAAAGGATGAGCAGAGGTTAGCTGGTCACCGGGAGAAAGCAGAGCCCCCGGGGAAGGGCCAGGGGCAGGAGAGCGTGGGAGCCTCCAGGAAAGTGCAGCTGGAGGACGCAGAAGGCGGTGAGAAGGCAGAGACTGGGCAGGCGGTAATGGTGGCTGCTAACACTCACCGACTGTGCTTGCCAGCTAGGCTGGGCGCATCTGGGACCACCTTCTACCATAGTCGGACCATAAACTTCCCGGCTGCGAATCTATCTGAGGGCCAGTGGCCAGGCACAGGCTGTTCTTTGGTTGTCTTCCTTGCCTTGCTTGCTAGCTGCAGAGCTCTCTTGCCTGTGACCCCTGAGCTGTGTGTGCATGTGGGGCGGGGAGGGTGGGTTTGGGCCCCTATGGAGGCTTCCATGTGGGAAGGGTGTCCTGTTGGATTCCCTGTCTTGGTGGAGTCTCAGACGTTGGTTTCCGTTTCCTTGCCCCCAAAGTCTGTTAAAGCAAAACCCGTTTCGTTTGCCCTTTTTAGCAACAGCCCCTCCACGTAAAAGCCCTGAGATCCTCTGATGTTCTGCTACCTCTCTGGTTTCCCATTCTCCCTTAGAGACTAGCCTGCTGGTTACCATCTGGTCAGCTTAGGGATGCTTTTAAGGAGTTTGCTTCTATTTTATCCAGTATTTTTTCCCCCCAGTGGGCAGCTTGGTCTGAAAATCCGGTGTGCTGTTGAAGGAATCCAAAAGTCCACTTATTACTGGCATCTTCTCTCTCAGCCCGTGGAAGCCTTTTGTAATCTGAGGGTGAGATGGGTTTTTGCCCCCCGTGAGGAGTTAAGTAACTGAAGAACTTTTTGTTATTATGGAAAAATAGACACAACATAAAATTTACCATCTTAACCATTTTAATTGTATAATTCAGTGGCATTAAGCACATGTACCATGTTGGGCAGCCATCACGAGAACTTTTTCATCATTCCAAACAGAAATTTTATGCCCAGTAAGCCACGCCTCCCATTGCCCCCACCCCCAGCCCCTATTAACCTCTAATCTACTGTCTCTATGAATGTAACTCTTCTAGGCACCTCATTGAAGTGGAATCATACAATATCTATCCTTTTGTGTCTGGCTTATTTCGCTTAGTATGATGTTTCCGAGGTTCATCCATGTTCATTTGTAGCTTGTCAGAACTTTCCATTTTATGGCTGAATAATACTAAGCATGTATATACGCATTCTGTTTGTCCCTCCCTCTGTTGATGGACACTTGGCTCATTTCCACCTGTAGGCCCTTGTGGATGATGCCGCCGTGTACACTAAGGCACAGGGGTCCTAGCCCCTGCTTTCAGCTCTTTGGGGCACATACCCAGGAGTAGCTGGGTCATATGACACAGCTGTGTTTAACTTTTGGAGGAACCAATAATGTATTTTTTCAAGTCACTTTTTATGACATAAACTTTATGCCCTGGGGCCCTCCCAGCATAGGTCTTCAAACCTGAGCTTCTCAAAGATAGCATCCTACCCGTAAGCTCCTAAAACTCCCATGCCGGGCGGGTGACCACAGAGATCAGTATTTCTGTGCATCTCACGGGGCTGTCCATGTCTGTGTCCAGCACCGTGCCTGGCATGCTGAATGGATTCCCTTCGATGAGTGTTTTTACCCTCTGCCCTTCCGAGGGTTGTGGTCTTGGAACGCAGCCTGTGAGATTCAGTTCCTTTCATCTGGACTGAGTGTCGAAGCAGCTTGGCCCCAGGGCTCGGAGCTCAGCCACCTCCTGTGGACAAAGGAGCCTCGGCTCTGCCCTGGTTTCTAAGGCTGAGGATTGGAAGTTTGCGGGCAGGTCCACCTGGAGCAGGAACCCCACGCCGGGGCGTGATCCTGGTGGGTGCCAGTCACTGGCCAAGGCTGGGAGCTCGCGCTGGCCTGAATGCTTTTCCTTACTCCGATGAGCACCGGTGGGCTTGGACAGTCTTTCCAGAGGCTAGATCTGGAAACAATTGAGCACTTTTCTCTTTTGTTCCCATTAGGTTTTTCTTCCTTTTTAACAATTGTGGTGGAATTGTGGTGGAATAATATAAACTCAATCATTTTAGCCATCTTTAATTGTATGGCTCAGCACCGTTAGGACATTTGCAGCATTGTGCAACTTTCACATTAGTTTTGAAAATATCGCAAGAGAGATTTTGCCTTTCTAAATGCCAAAAAGAGTTTTCCCTTAGGGAAGCGGAATGCTCCCCAGTGTACGTGATTTTTCATGACTGTGCACAGCATTACAAACGGAATAGGTACACACCACAAGGCAGACCCTGGGCTTTTGAAGAGAGCGGGGGAGCCACAGCTCTTCTCCCTTCTCCTGCCTTCCTCCTTCGTCTACTTTCCCTTCTCTCCTCACTTCCCTCTTCCCTTTGCTTCCATAGTATTGGAAGTCAATACCACTGAGGTGGTTCACCTCCTCCCTAAGGCACCAGCCTCTTGGATGGTGTCTGCAGGAACAGTCCTGCTCTGTGAATAATAGTGATTAATTCCTGCCTTTGTCTGCAGCAGGTGACAGGGGTGGGGGGAGGGGAGCCAAAGCAAACTGAGGAGCTGGAGCTGAAGGCCTGATGTAGGCATTTATTTATTTATTTTACCAAACAACACATTTTAAAGCAATTAGCCCTATTAGAGGTTTTATCTCGGGGCCATCGTCTCAGAGCAGGTACCATTTCGGAAATGTTGCCGCCACAAAGCGGAGACCCGACCTGCTTCGCTTGTTGCACTGAGTCCTGGGCTGGCCAGCAAGGGGCCTGGGCTCTGCTCTCAGCTCCATCGTCAACCTTGGGCCTGTCTGTGACTTCTCTGGGACTAGTGTCCTCTTCTGCAAAGTGACAGAGATGGTGGGCTCAGCTCCTTGCTGTGGTGGGACCACCTTTCTTCCACCATTCTAGCAGAAATGTCACCCCCATGCTCTGCACAGTCTTGAAATCAGAATGGATAACGCTGGGAGGACCGGACGGAGCCAATGTGGTGCCCCATTTTGCAGACGTGTTGATTGTGGCTGTCCTGGGAGAAGTGCCTTTCAGCCGAGGCAGAGCGCGGGGCACACTCGGGTCCCCTCCAGACTGCAGGCCTGTTTGCACCAGGTGGGGCAGACTTGGGCTCCAGTCGGCAGCCCCAGGACCAGAGATTCTCCCAGGGGCCCTGGACTGGTAGATCGGGGGATCCCTGGGGCTCTTGCCCCACCCCTGGTGCTCAAAGCCTGGCTTTCAGAGTTGTAGGATAGCCACAGACCTCCCCACTCTTCCTTTATTATTTTTTTTTTCCTTTTTACCCAGGCAGTGGGCCTGTTCAGACCCCCCAGGCTTGCAGGAGCCTTCCCAGAGATGCGGGCCTGCTGTTGATTTACCGAGACGGGGCTCCTCCGTGTGCGCCGGGCTGCATAACTTAAGGGGATCTGTCACCTCCAATAGCATGCCACACAGCTGTGCGCAGGGGCCGCAGGCTTCTCTGCCTTTGTTTGGTCTCCGCGCTCATCTCATCCAGCAGCCATGGGGCCCTTGCTCCTCCCGGCACCTTGATTAGTCCTGGCTGTCTCAGCCTGGCCAAGTGCTTCCGTCGGCTCGTGAATATACAGTGTCTTACACACAGTTTACGATAGCGACAGTGAGCAAAGGTCGTCCATAAACAGTGAGTCGTGGGTGGTAGCATTAGCTCTTAAAAATCATAATCAGCTCTCCTGGTGGCCTCTTAAATGTGTGTGGGGCTTTTCTTCTCATCCATAAAATAGGCTACTTTAGACAGAGGCCCTGGGGTTGGCAAGTGCACAGAGCACATGTTTGGCCTTTGGTGCCTCCAATGAGAGGACGACCCCCAGTTTGGGCGGGTGAGAATCTCTGTGCCCCTCAAACACACGTGCATACATTTTCACTCACACACGAACACTCATGCATTCTCCCCCATGCACTTGCACACGCGCGTACACAACACACACGCGCGCGCGCGCACACACACACACACACACACACAGTCCCTGGCCAGCATCCAAAGTCCCATATCACAGTGGGCTGAGCATCAGGGCCTGGGCAGCTGGTGTGTGGGCCGCAGACATGCACAAATGGCTCCTCTTTCCCTCCAGGATGGCTCCTTGTCTACTTTTCAACCTCCGGCCATCTCCTTAGTCCCCTACCCCCTCTCGGAGAACATCTGGTATCACTTGATAAGGCCTCGTCCAGGGACACTCGTGGTGTAAACCCTGCTGGGCTTGTAGAGTGAAATCCCACTGAGTTGGTCAGTGGCAGGTGTCTCTGAGGGCTGCCAGCTGCGGGTCACCAAGTGCCACACCAGTCTGTCCTGTGCTTGGAGGCCACGGAGTGGGTCTTGAGACAGGAGCTAAAGTCCCCTGCTGACAGGTCTGAACATAGGCAGGGCTGCCTGGAGGAAGGAAGGTGGGGTTCCCAGACAGACGCACCTGGGCTCGCCAGGTCCTGGCCGTGAGACCTTGTATAAATTATGATTTAACCTCTGAGCCTCAGCTTCCTTATCTATAAAAAATGAAGATGAAAGAAACTACCCTCTAGGGGCTGCTAATAGGATTAAAAGAAAGTGTGTGTAAAGGGCCCATTGTTTTACTGGGGCTCGATACAAGGCAGCTCTAATAAGTACTATTATTATTTTATTGTCTCTTTGGCTCAAGGCTTTGGTCCTGGGAAGAGGAAACAGCAGTGGGCCACAGAGGCTGACAGACCCAGGACTGATTTCAGCAGCAGGGCCAGGAAAAGCTTTGGGGCTGGCTTCTGGCGCCTTCCTTAACTCTCTTGGGCTCCTCGTGCTCCCCGTTGGCGCTGGTGTGTCTTGGTCTGGGATCTAGCCCTCCTCTGTGATGAGCACAGGAAGACAGGTGGGAGTCTGACTGGCTGACGCCACGGGTGGGCGCTCAGTCCCGGGTCACCTCAGATATCTGCCCTGGTCTCCCATCAGGCCTAGAAGACCTGCGAAATAGGCCTAGAGAGGCCAGGCGCACTAACCAGCCATTTGGTGTCAGCCTTAGCAAGACCCCAGACCAAGCCCCTGCCTTCAGAGGAGGGAAGACTGGAGATGAGGGACCTCTGCGATGGGAGTGCCAAGCAGAACCTGTAGGAACACGGAGTCTGGGACCCCACTGCCTTGGACCAAAGGCTTCATGTTGCCCAGATGCTGGATACTCCATTTTGGTTCAGCACGTCAAGAGCAAGTCTCTCCTCTTGATGTGAGGATACCAGCTCATGTTGTCTGGCGTGTTAGGACAAGCCATGAAGTCTCCTGAGGTTCCTTGGAAGAACCATGTTACAATGACCCAGGTCATTCCTTAAGGCCGTGCCGACAGACAGAAAGCCCCAGGACCGAGCTGGGAGCAGGGAAATGGGCCGCCGGCTCACACTCACACTTCCTCCTCCCGCTCTGTCCGCCCCAGCACCTGGTGCCCGTCTCATTCTCAGGCGGCCCATGGCTCACCTGGGCTGCTCCCATAAAGCTGAGCCCTGACTCCGGCCCTCCACCATCCATCCCCCAACCGCAGGAGCTTATCTCGGCTGGAGGGTTCGTGCTGATGGTCAGGCGTGTTCGCTCACTCTTTTCCAGGGTGATGTGTGCCTTTCCCACCCACTTCACCCAGAAGGGTACAGCTTGGCACAGGTGTAGAAGACAAACATGTTGATTTGCTTCTGGCCATGTACGTGAATAACTGTCATATGCGTGCGTATCCACTTTTATGAGATTAAATTATCCTATATATCCTCTTTTTGAAACCTTTACCATTCAGTATGTGGTGACTATTTTCTCATGTCTTTATATATGATCTGCCAACACATAATTTTTAATAACTTCAAAGTTGTCCCTTGTGGTCCCCAAGGCGGGATGCAAGCAAGACAATCCGCTGAGGGAAGAAAATACTGCAATTTCCTTTCATTGGTGCTTTTATCCAAACCTAAGAAAGAACCACCCGGGGCACCAGCAGGTCCTGGGAGGTGGGCCACAGCACCCCGCCCCCCATCGCCGCATTGTTTGCTTTGAGTAAATTGCAGTTTACTGCAGGTTGTGAGTCTAGGTCAAGGTGATTTTTCCAGATTATATTCTTTGAACTAATAACCTTCATAAATGAACAGGTGGCCTGAAAATCTTCCTGCAAACCAAATGTAGAGCATGAGAAGAGAACGAGAAATTAGCAGAGCGGTTCTTCTTCAACTTCCAGCATGAGCTCATCATAATTCTTACTAGATGTGAAAGAAAAAAAAAAAAAAACCCAATATCATCAGATCTGAAAAGTCAGCCCAAAGTGTATTAAGATCTTGAGAAGACTATGTGAATAATGGATATATAGTGATTTCATTCATGATGGCCTTACCTTAATTGTATATTATATACAGAGATAGTAGCTAATGAGATTATCACCACAGGCAAGATGTGAAAACACAGACATCGAGAATATAAGGGTGAGTCCCAACATTACCCCAATGTTTAAAGTCATACAATATTTTGGGACACCTGGCTGGCTCAGTCTGTTAAGTAGGTGCCTTCGGCTCAGGTCATGATCCCAGTGTCCTAGGATCGAGTCCGCATTGGCTTCCTTACTCAGTGGGGAGCCTGCTTCTCTCTCTGCCTCCTCTGCCTGGCTCCCTGCCTGCTTGTACTCTCTCTCTCTCTCTCTCTCTGACAAATAAATAAATAAAATCTTTAAAAAATAAAGTCATACAATATTCTGGTACTGAAACATTTTTGCTAAACTACTATTAACAAATGTTTAGAAGCTTAAAAGCCACATACCATGGCAAAACTGGCCAGAAAAACACATGGACGAAGATGTAGGGATGAACTGAAATGTAGTATTTTGTCAGAAAATATGCTGGAAGGTGCAAGGAAAGCAACTGCTGGATGTTTGAAGAAATAAGTGTGAGAATACTAAATGCGGTGTGGGTGTGTTGCCCCCAGAGTTGGAGGAAACTCCATATGTTTCCAACATGATTTAGTCGTGGTGGTTGCCAAGTTCTGCTTCAAAAACAAAACATGAATTATGTTTCTGTAAGCCACTGTAGGAAGGATAATTGAAAGACATGAATTCTCAATATTAAATGAGGTCTTCAGTAATGGTTAAAACAACAAAATGATACAGATAGGGCACCTGCTTTGACTTCAATAGGATTCTTTTTTTATTAAGGTTTTATTTGTTTATTTATTTGCTTGTTTATTTATCTATCTTGGGGGGTGGGGTAGAGGGAAAGGAAGAGAGAATGTCAAGCAGACTCCATGCTAAGCACAGAGCCGGGTGCAGACCTCAATCCCATGACCTTGAGATCATGACCTGAACTGAAATCGAGAGTCAGCTGCTTAACTGACTGAACCACCCAGGTGCCCCAACAAGATTCTTGAGCATCATTGCACAGATAATGGTCTAGCATGGTGGGGAATAGAATAGCACTGTCCCTGGATCCTGGATGTCACAGTTCAAAATCCAGTGCTGCTGCCTGTTAGCTGTGTGACCTTCTGCAAGTTACCTAACCTCCCTGTGGCTCAGTTTCCTCCTCTGTAAAATGGGGATAAAAACTGTATCTACATGACAGGGAGTTGCAAAAAGCAAATGAAGTCATGTATGTAGGGTGCTTAAACTATGCTGGACACATCAGAAGTGCTCAACAAACATCAGCTGATAATTTATACCACATTTGAAATTTACCTACAAACTATTACAGCAAATAATTTGAAGCTGGAAGTTCTACACTGAGTATCAGTGATATGGTTCAGTTAATAAATGAAACTTTTAATATATAATAGAATCTTTATAATATTTCATATGGTAGTTCATGATTATATAAATATATATCATTTGTATAATATATACTGTTTATATAATATCAAATACTTATCATATGTTACAATATTAAGAACATAGAGAATGAGTAAAAACTCTTTTTTTTTAAAGATTTTATTTATTTATTTGAGAGAGAACGTGAGAGAGAGAACATGACCAGGGGGAGGGGCAGTGGGAAAAGCAGACTCCCCACTGAGCGGGGAGCCTGATGCAGGATGAGCAAAAAAATCTCTCATGTACACAAGGGTTAGATGCATACTGTGTAGCAAATTACTTAAGAGTTAATAAATATAAAAATGAGTTAGAAATTTTTATGACTTCCCATTCCTGTTATTTAACTTTTAAAATATATAAATAATTACATGGAATTTGTCTCATCAAATTAAGGTGATATTTTATTTTTTTATTATTTTTAAATTTTTTTTAAGGATTTTATTCATTTATTTGACAGACAGAGATCACAAGTACGCAGAGAGGCAGACAGAGAGAGAGGGGAAGGGAAGCAGGCTCCCTGCTGAGCAGAGAGCCCGATGATGATGATGATGATGATGATGATGATGTGGGGCTCGATCCCAGGACCCTGGGATCATGACCTGAGCCAAAGGAAAAGGCTTTAACTCACTGAGCCACCCAGGCACCCCTAAGGGGGTATTTTAAAAAATGAATAAAACATAAAGCTTTTTGAAAGAAATGGAGCATTTTGATTTCCAATGTTTATATGACTCTATTGCTGGTAAAAAGTGTGGTTATATATAAAAATTCTCCTATACCATCTTTAAAATGCAGAAACCAAATTAATTAACTTGTTTAAAGATCTTCCAGTGAAATTTTTAGTGTTTTGGATACAATTCATTTAAAGTGTAAGAAATGTAAGATCTATGGATTGATATTATAGCAGTAGAAAATTTGCTTAGCCTAATTTCAATAAAAATCTCTCTATATTTAGCATATGAGGATGAAAAATTAACTTCTTAATTAAGAAATGTGCCCATTTATGCCTTTCTTCTATTTGTATCTGTGTCTTTATAAAAGATTGTTTCCAATTATGGTGACTCTTGTAACCAAGTATAAAAATATATTGACCTTTCAATTGTTATATCACCAAGAGTTAAGATAAGATTTTAAGGAATAATGGCCCATGTCCAATACCATGTTGCTCCAAGCCAAAATATTTCTGTAGTATTAATGAGAAAAATAAAAAAATGTAGAGTATTGGTTAAAATTTCCATGTTGTAGGTTTTGTAGTGCACATACCATTTTCAGTTCAGTAGTACCTATGTATAACTTATTATAAACAAATACGTTTTCACTTAGCAGGATGTGAACTCAAAAATTCTGTCTGATAAGAGTACATAAGTTTGACTCAAAGTACAAGAGACAACCCTCTATTGTTGGGCACTTAAATTATTTCTAATGTTTTCCTTTTGTCACATTCCTGCTTATTTTCTGGGATAGATTCCTAGAATTGGAAGTGCTGAATCAAAGACAATGTTCATTTTAAGGGAATATTTTTATATTTATGTATTACAAATTGAAAAGCAGAAGCAAGTAAATCTGTAATAATTGATGTGTCCACTGTCATCAATGAGAATGTTTATGCCCCATCCTTGGGTTTGTTGGAATCTGGTTTCATGCTAGTAGGAGGGGTGGGCTGTGGTCTGTCTCAGGGCAGTCAGGGAGCCCAGGGGCTCTGGGGAAGACAGTTTTGGGGCAGGGAGCCCAAGTGACCACAAACAATGGCCATCAAGGGCACCCTCTGCTTCCAGCCTGTTCTCGCTGGATGATGAACTCCCTGGGGACGAAGTGGCATGGATCTTGGGTCGTCAGCCGGGTGGGATGCAGAATGGTGTGGGAACTTGGTTGTCCCAACTCAGAGGTGGGTAAAGGAGGTCACTGAGTGAGGCTCTGTTTCTGGAAACTGTCTGTGGGATGATGATTGTTTATGTGCTACGGTGTCTAAGGATCAAAAGCAGGTGGAAAGAAGCCTCCTCCACTCTCAAGCCATGTGGAAAGCATTTCTCTCCTGCTGGAAGCCTTGCAGGAGAATAAAAGCAAATCTTGCAGAATGCTTTCAAGGCCCTGTGTCTTCTTGTTACTGGTCTCAGCGTTTAGCAGAGTGGGACTTCCCGCTGGAATCAGAGAAGCCAGATTTTCCCAGCAGGGTGGGCTCACAGCAAAATGGTGGCATTTTGTTCTGTTTCCTGGTCCCGTTAAGCCAGCATGTTGTTCAGTATGAAGCTTTTCTCTCTGTCCGGAGGCTCAGACAGAGTCCATTCTAGCTGAAGGTGTTAACCTCACAGATGGCATTAGTGTGTTGGTCTTAGATTCCGTTCCTGAGGCACAGATTGGGAGTGGGGAACAATGACTTGGTCAGATGAAGCTCTTTGGTTCTGCCTCTTACCACACTGGCACCACCTTTGTGCCCCACCTTTGTGCAGGGGGGTCTTTGGGAGCCAGAGGACCAGCCTTGCACTGGGGGTGGGAAGGCTCTGCTTCTATCTTTCTCTGGCTCCACAGGGAACCCTAACCTGGGGTCTCAGCAGTCCCATTCCCTTTTCTTTCTTCCTGGTTCCTCCTCACCCTACCCAGAGCTTGGGCGGGGGGGGTTGGGGGGGTGGGAAGTTTGTGGACCCACGGAGGGGTGAATGCAGCTGTGGGGTCTGAAGAGATGGTAATTGAACTTGCCCTCCAGGAGCAAAGGACTTGGGGAGATGGTGTCCCCCTCCTTCATGTCATTTGTGTAGGCATCCAGGCAGCCAAAGACACTGGAAGGCTTATTGAGGGAATCTTCCAGAATACATAGGAGGTGGCTTTAGAGGCCAGAATAACTTCTCTACTGGGCCTCTTGATCCATCTTCTCCTTGTCCTCCGAGACCTTACCCTGTCTGTCTCCAATTTGTCCAAACTTTCTCTCTCTCTCTCCACGCATGTATGTGTACACACACATGGAGGTTCTTTCCGTCCACCCATTCCAGCCAATCAGCCAGCCATTTGTTTTTTCACTTGTTCATTCATTCACTCATTCCTTCAGTCCATAAACATGAGCGTGTTTTGAAGCACATGGTTGCCGCTGAGACGGGTTTGCAGGCTCTGACCCACCGTTCATACGACCTCGCAGGTCGGCAGGACTTTGGACAGAATCTAATTCAGAGCTGTGCATGTCTAGAAACCAATTTTTGATCACTTGGCAGAAGTCCATTCCAAAGAAGCCATAAGAGTTGGATTTGTAAATCTAATGGCCAAAACCCAGTTGTACCCCAAGCTAGATTGGGTGGGATAACTAATACCAGTGTTCCCTCCTGGGGCAAATTCAAGTCCAGAATGGGAATGTAGACTCAAGATAAGTGAATGCATTGCTTTTCTCCATGCCAAGAAGATTCCTCTCTAGATAATGCTACGCTCCATTAGCCACAGAGCAGCCAGAGTGGTGTTTACAAGTGTAAACCAGCTCATGCTTCTCCCCTGCTTAAAACCCTGCAATTGTTTTTCATTGGGCTTAAAATAAAATTCCAGCTCCTTACATAGGAGCACAAAGTTCTGCAAGCTCTGGCCCCTTCCAACTCCATCTCCTACCCCCTACCTCTGAGCACTTGGCCCCCGCCATCCGCCCTCCTTTCTTTTCCCTCGGGATCCAGCTGAATTTCTCACATTATCCCTGCACTGGGAACCTCTGCCAGCAGCTCCCACTGTAGCTTGGAGCCGATTTGCTCTAGGGGCAAGGGCTTTCCTTGTCTGTCTTGTTCGCCAGTATACCCCCAGTGCCCGCACGGAGTAGGTCTCAAAGTGTTCGTTAAATGAATGAGTCGTACCAACTACCAACTGGGTAGCCTCTGCTTTGAATATGGTGGAAAAGATTTTTGAACCCTGCTCTGTAGGGTGGGAAAAGATGCATTTTAGCCCTTTCTCTTCTTTTCTCCTCCTCCCCCTCCTCCCCCTCTCCCTCCCCCTTCTCTCCCTCCTCCTTCTCCTTCCTCCTTTGGTTAGACATCACCACGAACTTCCAATTTCTGTGCAGATGGTTAACCAGAACAGTGTGGGAGAAATTAGGAAAAGTTAGGTTTTAGGAGTTAAACTAGAAGAAAACTACAAGAAAATTATGGGGAGTCTGAAAGCTGTTTTGAATGGGTACACATGGTGGGGGAGGCAGGTAGCTGCATCCTGGGGCAGACGGTGGGCAGAGACAGCCAGGCAAGGATAGGCCAGAGGAATGCTTCTGAGATTCTTCCCATGCCTCACAAAAGCTTTATTGTTTGATGAGTTTGTAGGGGAGCTCAGTAAATGCCTGCTGCTGAGGTTACAGCAGGTGGTCGAAGATGTAGGTACAGGGAATGAGGTGAGGGGGGTTTGGTAAAATGAGGAAGTCTATCCTTGGATGACCGCAAGACTTCACAGGTCCCAAATCCAACTGATTTGGTGTTGTGGGTTTGGGATATTTGGGGAATAAGAGAATCCAGCCATTAGCCACTATACTGCTGACTATAATGCTTCATCACTCTGCCTTTGGAGATTTGGAAAGCTTGTCAAATCATCTGCAAGTCTTGCAGAGTCAAAGCCTATGTGTTGCAGAATCACTGGAATGCTTCAGAGTTTAGATTGTGGCCAAGTTAAAGGCAGCTCCTTTTTTCAAGGCATCAACCTTGGCTAGTATCAGAAAACTCAGCTTGGTCCTTGACTCCAGTTTTTAAGGGCTGGATTTGTACGTTGCCAATTATTATTGGACAGTATGAGAGGGTGAAAAAGAGGAGGAAGGCACAGAAAACCAGAGTCCCCAGGGGGGAAGCAAATGATCTGAGATGTCCAGCATGGTGGGGCAAAAAAGACATAGTATTTCTGCTCTGAAAGCTTGGCTGCCTTGGACAAGTACCCTAGCCTGTTTGGGCCTCAGACTTGTTATCTGTAAAGCAAGGGGTTGCTGAAGGAGATTGTTTATCGCCCCTTCCGGCTTTGATACCTGACACTTCAGTCAATCCTCATCCCAGAGCCAGTCCGCATCTCCTTGGGTTGGATGGGAAATTCATCTCCCTTGCAGATTAAACACCTATTGATTTTTCCCCCCTCTGGCAAAAGGGAATGAGACAGCTATTTCTTCCTCTGCAGACAGAAGGAAAGAGAAAAACAAAGTCAAGCCAGACTCCCATTCGATGATTTTCTGTTCAGGCCTGAATGCTAAACAGCATTGGCTCCGAGAGGGTGACTCAGCTTCCACAGCTCCTGGAAATTTGGAATTGGAAGGGTCCCGACAGACTATCCAGTCCTCTCTAAATTGAGGAAACAGAGATACCCAGATGGGATGTGACATAGAAGTAGTTAGGGATGGAACCCAAACTCGAACCTACACAGGTGTGCATACAGGATGAGCGCAATCTGATGGCTCTTCGCTCCAGACACCCTTCCAAGGCCGGCTATCGGGGCCAGTTCGGCCTCTCGTATTGGTCCTTTATGTAAATACGATTAGATAATCCTGCCGGCGTTTTGCCTCTCTGATTGGAGTTTACGTTAATCTCAATTAAGCCATCAGCCTAGCTTTCCCGTACAGAGCGTGGTTGAGGGAAGGAAGTGTCTCTCCACCCTTTGTAAGGAGACGCGTGCGGTGACTGGTGGGTTCGGGGAGCGCCGCAGCCGGCCACCAATAGGAAGCGCGAGGAGGCGGGGAGTCCGGGGTGGGGCGGAGCCGCGGAACTGCGGGCAGACGGGCTGGGGGCGGCGCGAGGGCCCGCGCGGTCGCCGTGGTTACGGCACCCCGGCTGCGGTTGATCAGTAAACACTAATTATGCCCGCCCCCCAGGTGCCGGGGCGGCGTGTCGGAGACTGAAAACACCTCAGTCCCACTCCGGCACTTTGGTACGGTTTTTAACTGTACCGCTCCTGTCCTCGAATCTGTCCGAGCGCATTAGCATTACGTGCAAGGTTTCCCGACTGGACTTTGATGGATGTTGCCCGGAGGGAAGCTGCTCTCCCGGGCAGAGAAGGGCTTCCCCCGGAGGCCTCGATGGACGAGCCCCACTGTGCCCGCCTGGACCTGATGCAAGGGCTTGGGTGGTCCTTCATGGAACAGAAACATCGTTTCTTGTGTGACGGCCCGTCATGGCCCAGGTGGACGGCCACGGAGACACATGCGCCACCTCCCCCAGAAATCTGCCCCAGGCCAGGGGTGCTGGGGAGTGGCTTCCTTCCGGGGACGCACGTAGAGCCCCATTGGGATACCCAGACTCTTCTGCCCCAGCCAGCCGTCCCCCGTCCCCACTGTCCTACCCACGAGCGGTGGGGACACAAACGCGTGCACAGGGAAGGCCAGGGCCGCTCCACGGCCACGCCCTGTCTCACGCACGCGGGCCTGCGCGCACTGTCCTGCTCCAGCGGCCTCCCACCCCCAAAGCACCCCCTAGCGGGGACAACGTTCCCCCTGGTAGGCGGGCCGACTGACCCATGCAACCCAAACCCAAGCTCCCTCCTTCCCCCGCACCTCCCCCACCGTTCCTCCCCCCCCAGCCCCCGCCGGGATCCAGCGCCCGGAGCTGCGGCTGCGGTGAGCTTGTTTGATCACCTGCTTCCCTATTTCTTCTGCATTTATGACCCTGCTGACCCGCGGGGCGAGGGCAGCGCAGCTAGCCGGTCAGGATACTGTCATCTCTAAAGGTCAAGGTAATGCCCATTTCCCAAGATCATTGACAGACTTCACAATCCTTGTTCTCAGGACAAAACGTGGCAGTCAGCACTAAATGTGACTTTCCCTCAGCGGAAAGAATAAAAAGCTGACGATAAAAATGAACTCTTTTTATTAGAATGTAGAGGTCACTCTTAAGTGAGCACAATTCTTCATGAAATGAGTTGTCTACATCCCTTGCATTCCAGGCTTGTCTCCCTCATCATTTTAAATAATTTCCTTTTTTTCTCTGCTAGTTACCAAGACACAGACCACCTAATGAATTGCACCAGGTAGATAATGGACCCATTTGGTGCTCCTGGGTAGCTCAGACTGTTAAGTGTCTTCGTTGGGCTCAGGTCATGATCTCAGGGTCCTGGGGTGGAGACCCACGCCATGTTCTCTACTCAGCTGGGAGCCTGCTTCTCCCTCTCCCTCTGCCTGCCAATCCCCCTGCTTGTACTTTCTCTCTGTGTCCAATCAATCAATCAATCAATCAATCTTAAAAAAGGAGATCCATTTGAAATACATCAATTTGTAATCTTACATTTTGTGAGAGGTTAGAGTAGGTTCGAGGATGAAGGGGCTGGAGGGACAGGAAGGTACACCTGTGGGGTCCCTTTGTTTCAGATAAAGTGAGCCTTTCAGTACACTGAACCTACTCTCATTCCTACCTGTGAAAAATATGTGCTTTATCCTTATTTCCATGCTCAAAAACGCGAGATGACTCCTGATTTTGACCTAATTGTACTAAAAACAACCTCTGCCCTCTATAGTCTGAGGCCTGGAGCTACAGATCTCATGAAACCAGCCTGACTGCTGAAGTAGTTCCTACTTTCCGGCTTTGCCCTTTCCAGAACACCTTCCTTTCATGCCTCTAACTCCACCTGCAAATTCCCCATCTCCATGTCGTCCCGCAGTTCAGGCCTTCAGTGCTTTTGTGTCCTCGTTAAGTATCAGAACAAGGGGCTTTCAAATGGGAGGGTTAGTCCGGTTTTGGGTAAGAGGCTGCTGGTTTCCACAGGGCCTGGTTCTAGCATTCATGTGGTCTTTGGTTTGTGGAGCAGCGTGGGAAGGTTTGAGGAAGAGGGAATTCATCTGTGGTCAGCAAAGAGGAATGCAGGTGAGCTAGGAAAGTTGAGGTCAGTATCCGTGGCAGCTGAGACCTGTTTGGGATTTGTCCCAAGCTCCATAATAACCCTAGACAAGACACTAAAATAATTTGGAGAGCTGTGTTTTTCCCTGTCAATTTATGACTGGCCCTGTCTGGCCAAGAAAAAGGAGGTGGAGGAAGCACGCCAGGAGCCATTTCATCTGCCAGACAACTCAGCAAATAAGGCCGAGTCTGAAACTGAGGCAGGCCAGAAATTGCAATTAGCGTGGAAATGAAGATCTTTTCAGAAAAGAAAATGGCCCCAGCGCTTGTTCTCTATTGTCTCACCCATCCTCTGGCGCCCACCCAGACAGCCCCGAGACAGCCCCTTGGCTCGAAGACTTGTGAATACCCAGCCAGGGATAAGGGGGAGTCGTCACCCGTCCTCACCTGCTTCTGGAAGGACTGCGCTGCCTGTGGTGAAGGGAAACTCAGGGAGGCTGGTGGGAGGCAGGTCCTCAGCAGAGAGGAGGAAGGTCTCCCCTGAATGCATCTGGGCAGAGTCTGTTGCAGACCCCAAATGAAGGGGGAGTTTAAAATAGTGTCCTTGAGAGTTTGTCTCTTTCTCATCCGAAGGTATTCATTACCGAAAAAGCGCCTGCTGTCTTGAGAAGGCTGGAAACTCGGAGCTGAAGGTACAGGACGCAAACTTAGTCAACATTTATTTGGTGATAAAGAGGATAGGATTTTTTTCATTTTCATACTGATTTTGTTTATAGAATATGGGTGGTAAGTCCTGCTAGCCTACATTATACTCATTCTAACAAAGCCATCCATCATTTGAGCTTTTACCAGAGACAGACTCTGGCCCCAGTGCTTTGTATGCAGAGTTTCATTTTTATTTCATTTCATTTTATTATTTTATTTTATATTTTATTTCATTTTCATTTTATCCCCCTGACTGCTCCAATGGGCGATCTTCGCCCTCTAATGGAAGAAAAACGGGAGGCTGGGAGGGTTAAGTATCCTACTCAAGGCCACACAGCTTCCCAGTGGTGGCTGAGCGTGGGGCTTTGGGCGGTGGCCAGGATCTGGGCTCCATCGCCCCCTCCCTGTGACCGATGCTCCAAGGGCCTCACAGCTGCGGATTCTCCCGCCGCCGGCCTTGCTCCCTGGGCTCTCTGATGTGCGGCTGGTCCCCTCTCTGGCGATCTAGGAAGGCGGCGAAGTGAATTCGTCCCCGGGCCTGAGCCCGTTTCTGTTTCCCATGGGGGCTGAGCACCCAGCTCCTGGTTCCTGACCAGAGCATACTGGGCAGTGGCTTGGGCCGCGTGGGGGTGACTGGGAGGCAAATGTGGTAGGGTAGGCCCATCGCAGGAAGAGTGATTAGCCATGATGGAGTGCTTTCCGTGTACTTTGCCTTTATAGTTTCTTGCTTAACCCCACAACAACCCTGGCTGGGATTGGGGGGTGGGGTGGGGTATATAATCCTTATTTCTATTTTTCAGAGGGAGAGGGAGCCAAAGAGGGTAAAATAACTAGCACAATGTCATTCTGCTGGGAGGTGTCAGTTGAATTCGACCTACCTTGACAGGACATGCAAGCTTTGGGGATGGGAGAGGAGTCAGAAGAGTTGTGGACTGTTGGGCTCCGTCAGGAAGAAAGGAGTGTGGGGATGTGGGGGCTTATCTGTGCTTATAAGTACCCGGTGGCCTGCCATGGGGTGGGGAAGGCAATGAAACAAGTCTCCTTTGCTCAGGCCCCAGGCAGTTGACAGTTGATATTGGTACTATCCTCGTTTTCAATCACTCTCTATCACCTCAGTACTGTAGTTGAGCCACTGTGAAACCTCCCCAGGACTGCTGAGGCCCCAGAGTCCGTCTTGTGCTCTCATCCTTACCCTCCTTTAATCTGAGTTCAACAACGCTGCCACAGACATCCAGTTAGAATCAGATTGGGTCATTCCTCTGCCAAATCCTCCAGGATTTCCTCTACGTGAATTGTCTCCTTCCCCCTCCCCACCTGACTGATCTCATCTTCTACCACTGTCTTTGTCGCTCCCTCTGCTCCTGCCTCAAAGACTTGGCATTTGCTCTTCTCTCCAACTAGAATCATACCCCCATCCCCCGTAGCCACATGGTTGTTTCCTCACCTCTTCATGTTTTTACTAAAAAGTAACTTGAGTAAGGTTTCCCTGGCCCCCTTCTCTGAAATTTAAACCACCCCTCACACCTCATATCTTCCTTTTGTCTTCTTTTTCTCCTTATCGCTTCCTTACTTTATACTTTCTTATTTTTCTTATTTGCTTTCTCTCTCCCTAGCTAGAGTGGAAGCTCCATGAGGGCAGGGGTTTCTGTCTGTGTTGTTTGGTTGGTTTCTTTAATTCACTGCTGTATTCCCTGTGCCTGGAACACGGGCTGGCACATGTTATGAACTTAACAAATATTTGCTGAACAAACAGACGAATGAATGAGTCCTGCAATTTATCCCATGTCTTCAGAAGGAGCTAGAACCTTTGATAGGACAGGAGGATGGGGGAAGGGTGAGGAGAGGAGGGCGGTTGGAGGAGACATGAAGGAGGCCATATGGAAAGATGAGAGCAAAGATGGATGTCATTAAGGGACATCTCCTTCTGTGTCACCTACCCCCTCTCCTCCATTATCTACTGGGTCATTGTGATGGGGCCCTAGCACCTGGTATCAGCTTGGGGAGTCCCACAGGAAGCACTCCTGGAGACTTAGGAATAGAATGAGATACGTCAGAAACTTCAGTGTGTGGAATGTAACTTCAACTGTTGAGCTGGTATGAAGGGGCTCCATCTTAAGGAGCACGAGGCCAGGAGAAAGCCAAGGAGTCTTGTGGAAACCAGATGCCATGGCATCAGGGCAGGAAGTGTCTCTCCTCTGGTGGGGCTACCCTGGCTCCTGGCACAGGTGTTGCTGCCCTGCCCACCTCATCAGGGGTGTCACCTGAGACCTGCCAGGTAAGATCTCGGGGCCCAGCAGGAGAATCCTAGTATGCTTCTAGCTCTTGGCAGTAGTTTAGAAAGTATAAGCTTAAGGTCCGGAAACAAACCAAATGCTTATCAGTGAATGAATAGGTAGAAAAGACATGGTGCATACACAGAATGGAATATTATTCAGCTATGAGAAAGGAGGATAGCCTGTCCTTAGAGACGACAAGGATGGCTCATCAGCACATGATGCCAAGTGAGATAAGTCAGACAGAAAGACAAGTATGATACGATCTCACTAATGTTTTGAATCTAAAAAAGTTAAGCCTGTAAAAAAACAGAGTAAAATGGTTTCCTGGGGACTGAGGCGGGGTGGTTGGTGGCTGGTGGTGGTACAGAGAGTGGGTATTTAAGGTACATACTGGTAGTATGTAGTAAATAAGCCATAGAAATCTAGTGTACAATATAATGAATCTAGACAATAAAATTATACCATAATTATTTAGTGTAATAAATATTGCTACATTGGCAAGCCTATTAAAATAGATAAAATGTATCAAAGAAACGGGCTGTATGCCTTAAACTTATGCAGTTTCATATGTCAAATTTATTTTTAGAAAAGTACAGGCTTCTTGACCCCAGATTATGGGCTATCTGGGACTTGGAGTTACACAGGCCTGAGATGAGTCCTGACGCTAACTTTACTCTGCGTGTGATATTGAGAAGGTCTCTTTAATAAAAAGGGTAAAAAATGAGGTCTAATGAGAGCAGGCAGTTGGGGGAAGTAATGCCATAATATATGAAGTGCCCAGCATCCAGGCGCTGAAGAAGTCCCATCAGATCCCTATTTTCTATTCTGCCAGAGTCACATTCAGAAGCTGGGATGGTGTTTAACAGTGCACTCGTGAAAGCAAGTCCGCGACAGGGAATCTAAGAAGCTGCTCTGGGCTCGGGCTTCCGCTGGTTCTGTGTCCTGGGCAGGCTTCTCCACTCCCCACAGCAGTCTCTGTAGGAAAATGGAGGAACTTGAACTCCACGACCCCTGCGGTGCCTCCCACCTCCAGGATTCTGTCATGAGGGGCTCAGGGCAAAGATGGGTTTTAATTGGGCTCCACCGAAGGGAGGAAATAGGAGGCAAGGGCCCATCAGACTTCGCCAGCGGCCTTCTCCGAGGCCTTCTCCAGAGCTGGTGGGCGTTTGGGTGTTAGCACACAGCGAACTTCGAGGAGCTCTGCTGAAATCCTAAGTGCATGGTCCCTCACACAGAGGACCCGGCCTCAGTCTGGCAAAGGAAACAGGCACATCGCTCACACAGTGGCTGCCGGATCAGTGAGTCTTGAGACTGGCTGGGCTTCAGGTTCACCTAAAAGTAGATTCTCAGGCCTCACCTCATGCCTATTGGTTTAAATCTCTGTGGGCAAGCTCAGGCGCCCATATTTTTATCAGTTTCCCTAGGGGATACTGATAGCTATATAAGGACCCACTGGAGTAGGTGATCTCCTGTCATGTAGGCTGTGAAATGGACAGGACACACATTCTCCTTAATGTCTTCACAGTGTGATGACAGAAGGGGAATTTTTTTTTAAGGTTTTATTTATTTATTTGACAGACAGAGATCACAGGGAGCCAGAGAGGCAGGCAGAGAGAGAGGGGGAAGCAGGCTCCCTGCTGAGCAGAGAGCCCAATTCGGGGCTTGATCTCAGGACCCTGAGACCATGATCTGAGCCAAAGGCAGAGGTTTAACCCACTGAGCCACCCAGGAACCCTGGAGGCGACATCTTGACTGAAAGTGTCGCTCAGTTGACAGGTCCCGCCCCCCACAGATGTGAGCACAGTGACCAGGCGTTGTGACTTGCTTCTCTGGCGCTTTGCTAGGCCAACTGGGGGAGCGGCTCTTTGTGGGACACCACCCCGTAGGGCAAGAGGATGAGGATAAAGGCAGGAAGAGGCTGTGTGAGTTCACTCGGGCTGCCATCACCAAGTACGACATGCTGAGTAGCTTAAACAACACAAACCTATTTCCTCACAGTTCTGGAGGTGGGAGTCAGCAGGGTTGGTTTCTACTGAGACCTCTCTCTCGGCTTGTAGCTGTCTGCCTCCTTCCAGTGTTTTAGCACGATCTTCCCTTCCTATGGGGCTGTGCCCCAATCTCCTCTTCTTCAAAGGGCACCAGTCATATTGGATTGCGGCCTACCCTGATGACCACATTGTAACTTGATTACCTCTGTAAAGATCCTGTCTCCAGATAACCCCACATTCTGAGGTACCAGGGGTTAGGGTTTCAACAGATGAATTTTGGGGGACATGATTGATTCCATAGCATGAACACACAGGGGCAGTGTGGAGAAGAGGAGGGGAATGAGGGGCAGTGTTTCCTGTTTCCAGGCTTGCCCCAGGGCCCAGCTGGCCTGTCTCTGCACTGGCCTCTGCAGGCTCACCGCCTCCACGCTTTCCTTGGAAGAGAGCACTGGGCTCTCCCTCTCGTGGTTCTGATCTCATTTATTCCTCACAACCTCCTATGAAGCAGGCAGGGCCTGTTTATCATTATTTTGCAGGAAAGCCCGAGTTCAGAGAAGTTAAATGGTGTATACCAGGATGTCATGATTGGCACCCAGATTTTCTGGCACCCAGAATAATATTCTTTATGCAGGTGCACTGGGCACCTGCTGTGCACACTCTGTGTCCTTGGCTTCCCAGAACTTGGGTGCAATATCTGAGCAGGGCTGAAAGCTGGCAAGGGAGGGTGCAAAGAGAGATTCTGTGTCTCCCTCCGTCCCTCCCCCCTCCTTCCTTCCTTCCTTTTCTCTTTTTCTTTTTCTTTTTCTTTTCTTTTCCTTTCCTTTCCTTTCTTTTCTTTTCCCTTTTTTCCTTCTTTCCTTCCTTC
Source organism: Lontra canadensis (assembly GCF_010015895.1). NCBI lineage: Eukaryota > Metazoa > Chordata > Mammalia > Carnivora > Mustelidae > Lontra > Lontra canadensis. Next base: position 2,777,978 of record NW_022631094.1, on the reverse strand, counting down.
CTTCCTTTTTCTATCTTTCTTTCTTTCTTTCTTCTTTCTTTCTTTCTTTCTTTTCATTCCTTCCTTCCCTTCCCTTTCTTTTTCTTCTTCTTTTTTCAGCTTTTGTTGTTGTTTGATCACTTCTTACATTCTATTCTCTAATGGGGCTCCTGGGGGAATAAAGTCTATTCTGTGTATACAGTTCAATGTTTTTCCCTTTTTGGCCCCCATTACAAGCATGGGACTTGCCTAATTTATTAAGAATCCATGTTCCATTGCTTGGGTGTGGATGGCGAGATGGCTGAGGAGCCAAGGAGACCAGACTCTTGTCGAGGGGCCTGGGGGAGCAGAGTCTGAGGGGGTGGATGGCCGAGCTGGGAATTAGAGAACGCTCTGGAGGAGTCGATTCATTCCACAAACACTGGGGTGCTTGCAGTCCTAGGCCACAGACAAGCCACAGTCACTTCTGTCATTATATGGAGCTAGAGAGGGAAACAGTCAGATGAAAGGATGATACCAGGACAGTGCTGTGAGCAGGGTGGTGGAGAAGGTGCACAGCAAGGCTGTGCTAAGGGCTGGAGAAATGGGGCCACTGAAAGGGAAGGGGGAGGGAGCTGGGGGCTAAAGAAGGAGTTGGCTGGGAGTGCTGGTTATTCCTGTCCGGGTGCGCATGCACACACTGTTGTGTATATGTGTGTGTGTGCATGCACACACACTGGCTCTTGTGAGGCACAGTGCATGTTCTGGTCTGCATTCTCCATGGGATCTCTGTGGGAGCCCCAGAATTTCCAGGCTGCCTGCCAGCCCTCAGCCAGCCCCAAGGTGCTGAGACCAGTATGCTGCAGGTGGCTGATGACCAGTGGGGAGAAACGACATGGGGCTAACTTGTCACAGGGCTCCCTGGCCTGTGGCCACCTAGAAGGCAAGCTCAACTGCCTATGAGTTTTCAGATGCATCTCTGAGTCACCAGGACCTTGGGAAGGAAAGTTAACACCCAATCTGCAAGAAGCAGAAACCAGAAGCAAGTGGACACCGATCACAAACCATCAAAGGGTGGCCTGTGTGGGGCTTGTGTACGACCATCTTGTCACTCTGCTGTTGTATTCTGACTTGGGGACTTCCAAAAAGGAGCCTCCTTGGATCACTTGGGCCAGCAGGAGAGTCCCTTCCTGCAGAGAAGATTCCACTAGGAGCTGGGGAGAAGTTTCCCACGGTGACTGGGCCTGGAGGTCCCATTCCTGTCGCCTCCTCTGTGATCTCTGCTTCGTATTCTGGGCGCAATCAGCAGTGTGCCCAGAGAAAAGGAAACCCCAGGTTGCCTGAAATTCTTGGGCAACATAAATGTCTGGGCCCCTTAGTCAGTCTGTAAACCGTTCTCTCTGGCAAGGCGGAGGGCAGAACCGCTTGTTTGTTGGTTTTTAAATCCGTATGCTAATCAAGGTGTGATGACAGGCTCTTTCTTTGCTTCCAAAGGGGGTGGTAGAACTGGCGTTGGGTCCGTGATAGAGCTTTTGCCCAAAAGCCAACTCCCCCGGCTCACTGGCCTGAAGGCCCCCCCCCCCCCCCCCGCCCCATCCAGTCCAGGAGCTTTGGCCAAGGGAGATAGAAAAGCCTACGACAGGGGTGGAGGGGCTGCCCTTCCAAGAGCCGCCAGGGAGGCTCCAGCCTGGTGATTAGTGAGAAGAAGTCCCCTTGTTCATCTGTCACTTCTGTCCCCGAGGGCCCCGTGCCCCGAGTCCTGCAGCCCAGCACTCCTCCCAGCATTTGACAGGGGCATCGGACCAGACCCGAGAACCAGGAGGTGTCCTGCACTGCCCTGGCCGGGGGCCCAGAGCCTCTGGGGCCGGAGGGAGCCCTGTGTCAGGAAGGGGCCGGAGCGGGGGTGGGGAGTGGGGGGAGGCAGGGGAGCCCGGGCAGCCTGGGACAGCCGCCAGCAGACAGCTTTGTTTCTCCGTGGCAGTTTGCTTGTGATACTTCTATTTCCCCAGACGCCAGCTGAGGGGGGGAGGGGAGCAGAACCAGGCTTGAAAAGGACAGACTGTGGCCACGGAGAGTGGGAGCCGGGGCTTGGCACAGCTGCGGGCTAGGGGCCGCTTCGACACCCCGCCCCCTCGGATCTCTTGCATCCGCCCTTCAGATCTCGTGGCCAGGGGAGCAGATGTCTTGCCGGAGCGACCCCCATCAAGAACAACCCCCCCCCATCCGCCGCCCTGGGCCTCCCCTCCTCCCTGAAGCGCAGCAGGGCGGGCGCCAGGCTGAGAGATGGCCTGCCAGCTGTTGGCTCCCTCGGGCGCTGGCCCTGGCCCTGCCTCGTGTGTGCCAGGCGGCAGGTGCCATGCAGGGTGCTGCCCCCTACAGCTTGAGTCTAGGGGCGGGGGTGCGCAGGGAGGGGGTGGAGGGGGTGTCGGTGATAAGGGGCTGCTGGGGCGGGGACGGGCAGCAGGTTGTTGAGAGGAAGGGCAGCTGCCTGTTGGGGATTCAAACCTAGAGCCTCTCGCGAAGGTCTTCCACCAGCCTATAGCTGGACAGGCCTACAGGATGGACAAAGTACTGGTTGGACAAGCCCATCCAGTCTTGGCCCAAACCGAAGATCCCACGCGATTCTGTTTTCTCTTGGAAAAAAAAATGGCCTCCAGTCAAGGTCTCCTTTCCAGGCCTCAGACTTTCCCAGGGCAGCGAGTGGTGGAGGAAGGAGCACTTAAGTGCCAGGAGACATTTCTCGGGCTGTTCTGGCACAGCCTGCTCTGAAGCTGACCCTGAACTCTGCTGGGAGCCCCGGAAGAGGCGATTCTGAGCCAGTGGCCAGGACTTCCCCAGGCCTGGCCACTCCTGGGACCGCCCACCGCCCGGACCTGCCTCCCAAACCCTTCAGACATCTTCAGATGGTGGGGAGAGCAGCTGCCGCTGGGAGGTCACCATGGTGACTGGTGACAGCTGGCAGCCCCTGCCTCCACCCCGCAGCCAGGCCCCAGCCTCCAGCCCCCAGGGAGACTCGGGACCTTGGGGCCTGCCCACCGGCTGCCCCAGGGGCCTCCTTTCAGCCAAGCATTTCCCTCCAGCAGCCTCAATACAAAAGCAGGGTTCTAAGTTGAGGCAAACGGGCTCAGAGTGTCCCGGGAGAACTCTGAGGCATTACAAATGTAAGGTACTGTTGCTGCAAATAAAATCAACTCATTATTCGGGAGATAATAAAAATTAGGATGTTGAGAAAGAACCTGGTCGAGTCAGAGTATCTTAATTCTGTTCTTGAGTGTCGGTGTCCCCGCCTAGTGATTCATTCGTATAATGAGTCTTTCTGGTCTGCTGAAATCTTTGCTTTATTTGAAGATCATTTGCTTTCAGTGCATCGGAGGTGAAGAACGGCACAGAGACGCCCTTCTCACAAATCTCTGGCTGTTTCACGGCTGATCAAGGCTTCTCTTCCTCACGTGGAGCAACCCCAATTATTCCAACTGTGGCTACATAATGACCGAATATATTTTTTTTCTTTTACAATGACATTAACATATCTGCTCAAGAAAGTACCATCGGCTCACTTATTTGGCTTTTAGAAGTCCACTCACCTATAAAGAAGAGGAAGAGGAGCAAAACATTAGAGGAGAGAGCTGGCGAGTCATGGGACCCTTGATCAGGAGAAGAGATCCAGCACCCAACTTTTCAAAAAATGCACTACTTTTAACCTTTTTCGAGGGTCTGTTTCCTTTAATCATCTCTATTGCTCTTCTCTGAATCCTTTCTAGTTTTCAATGTCCTTTTCAAGGGATGTTAATCAGAAGTACCCATTATTCTGATCAGGACTCAAGTAGCTACACTGTATCCTAGAGAAATCACTTTCCAATCTCAGTAAGTTAGACAAGTATCCTTTATCATAGCCCAAGTGATCAGGTGTCGCTCTTCCTTCACTTCTAATAAGCCCAACTTTTGGGGGCACCTGAGTGGCTCAGTGTGTTATCATCCAGCTCGTGATTTCAGCTCAGGTCATGTGCTCATGGGTCATGATCTCATGGGTTATGAGATCAAGTCCTCAGTTGGGCTCTGCACTCAGCAGGGGAGTCTCCTTGAGATTCTTTCTCTCTCTCCCTCTGCCCCTTGTCCCCATTTGTGTGTGTGCTTGTGCTCTCTCTCTCTCTCAAATAAATAAATAAATAATAAATGTTTAATAGCCCTAACTTGTTATTTCATGTTCAGCTTGTGGTCAGAAAGGGCCTCTGGATTTTTGTTATGGTTTTCTGTTTTCTGCACCTGCGTTGAACTACCAAGTATTTTTGTGTTAGTAGGAGCCCTCTGCCATTCTATTTAGCATGTTTCCTCTGAAGCATAATAAACACACACAGAACTTGATACATTTCACAATTGCAGCCCATGTAACCAACATTCGGATGAAGCAAGAGAGGAAGTCTCTCTGTGTGGCTTTACCACCATTGGCCCCACCCCCCTCCCTTAACCACTACCTTGATTGCTAATACCATAGATTAAGGTAGCCTGTTTTTATTCTTTATAAAACACAATCCCAGAGTGTGCACTATTTTGTGTCTGGTTCACTCGTGTTGGTTCATTCACTTCCACTGTCCTCTATCAAACTTTCCTTTTTCATTAGGAGGCCTAGAAGGATCTTGGGGCCTGAGAACCAGGGCATTTCGAGCACGGGCCTATCAGTGTGGACTGCAGCAAAGTAACATACTCCCTGTGACATGCCAGGCTCGGAGTTAGAATTTTACTTGAACCATTTACCGGTTATTTTGTCCCTTTTACTCCTCAGAATCAACACTCTCCTCCCCACGTCAATTCGCACTCTTTTTGGGGTAATCTCAGGACACTGTGTGTGTGTGTGTGTGTGTGTGTGTGTGTGTTTCTGCAGTAGCCCTATGGGGAGTGACTTCTGTGTTTATGAGGGAAAAGATTATGGAGAGTTGTGTCTTTGTTTAGAGAAGACTTTAACTCAGATGTTCAATTCAGCCTTTAATCCCTAGTTGTGGTTTGTGATAATATGCTGTGGGTGTGACAGGTATGGGAGGTGGGGAAGTCACAGGGGCTGATATCTTAGAGCTAAGACTCCCCAGCCTTTGTCACAAAGTGGTACCACGGAAATGACATTTGTATGGCAAACCGGGGTCAGTGGAGAACACAGTTTTGTATAATGGGTGACAAAACATGAGACCATGTTTTCCACCATTCAGATACTTAAAACAGTTCCATTTATGTATATATTTTATATTTAAATCTATAACATATTTAAATATATTGAGTAAATATATAATACATGTATTTGTTGTATATATTTATATTGAAGGACTCTAATAGCTCTTCCTTTTCTTTGTGTCATATGTAATGTTGATTTGTGCATGTTTGATGATGTAAATAGAATTTCAAATCCAAACTTATTTATTTCATATGGTCTACTTCAGAACAAAGACATTCTAATTTGCAGAATAAATATGCATTGTTTTCAACCGGCTTGGGCACCACTAAAATGCATATCAACCAAAATCTCAATGAAAGTATCCAATATGCAGAAAGCTGGAGATAGAGCTGAGCCTGGGGGAGCTGCTGTCACCCCAACATGGGACACACCCGTGGGCACCTGGAACCGAAAGTCCTGCGGCAGCTCATGGACTCCTTGCTCATGAACAGCAGCTGCAGACTGTGGCAGGCCGCGGAGGCCATGGCCAGGTGGTGGAGGCAAACTACAGGTGTGGGGTGTTTCTCATTGTGCGTGCTGCCATCAGACGCCACTCTCCCAGGCTGCCCTCCCAGGAGCCGGAAGTGGGGCTGCTCCAGCTGTTCGGACCCCACTCAGCTGCCCTGAATGGTGAGGGGATCATCTCCCATGGCATTTCTGGAACTCGTCTGCGGCCTTCCATCTGGCTCACCATTTGGGACACTCTTCCTAAGATGTGTTAATGACAGATGTGTTAGCCCGATGCTCTAGAACCATCGCCTTAGTCCATTGGACTGCTATCACAAAGTACGGGAGGCTGGGTGCCTTCTAAACAGGAGACACGCATTTCTCCCAGGTTTGGAGGCCGGAAGTCTGAGGTCAGGGTGCCAGCATGGCCAGGTTCTGGTGAGGACCTCTTGCCGGTTGTAGACTGATGACTTCTCACTGTATCCTCAGATTCTATTCTCTATTCTCTATCACTCTAGTCTCCACAGAGAGAAGGCAGTCTCTGTGGTCCTTTTTTTTTTTAAGGTCACTAATCCCATTCACGGGGGTTCCACCGTCATCACCTACTTACCTCCCAAAGTCTCACCTCCTTACACCATCACAATGGGGGTTAGGATTTCAACATACAAATTTGGGGAGACACAAACATTCAGTCCATGGCCCCCCTCCGCCAAGCAAGCTGGTTGCAGCAGGAGAGACCAGGAAAGCCCCGTTGGACATCTTGATTATCTCTTGAGAAGGCTGGTGAATTGTGTCTGCATGTGTGTAGCGCTGAAGGCTTCTATACAGGATAAGGACAAGCTAATCACAGGCTTAAGGGCTACGAATCAGACCCATGCAGAACAGGTGAGGACTGACTCTGGGTCTGAGGGAAAATATCCATTCTAAATTCAGCCTGACTAAACTGGGCTGTATCACAGAGCGTTATGATAGATTACTCAAAGATTTATTTATTTGAGAGAGAGAGAGAGAGAGAGAAGTCACGAGCACGAGTGCACAGTGCACGCAAGGGGGGCAGGGGTGGTAAGGAGCAGAGGTAGAGGGAGCAAGGATCTCAAGCAGATTCCTGGCTGAGCACAGAGCCCACCCTGGTGTGGGGCCTGATCCTAGGACCCTGAGATTATGACCTGAGCTGAAATCAAGAGTCAGATGCCCAACCGACTGAGCTACCAAGGCGCCCCAGTTATTCAGATGGAATAACTAAGAATTTAATAAAGGGACTTTATTAAGTGTATTGACAGGATTAAGGGAAATGAGCAGCAGTGAGTGAATCAACTTGGGAGTAGATGCCATTACACCCTTTTGGCCAAAGAGAGGGGGAAGAGGGGTGGGTACCAGAACCTGGAGCCCAAAGAGCCACGCAGCAGAGGCTATAACCTTTGGTAAAAGAATGTGGCCCGTGACAACCTGTGATGGGATGAGAAGGAGCTGATGGAAATGTGCTATGACCTCACTGTCCTCCTGCCTCCAGTCTGCAGCCAGAGCCCACCAACCCAAGAGGATGCTGAAGACAAAGGAGCCCATAGGTGTGGTGTGCAGAGGTCAGCTCTCTGGCACAGAGCACAGAGTGGAGGAAAGAGAATATCCAGTACTTTTCACACCTTTTGCCCTTCACCATCCACCTTGTCCAGATGAGGACGTCAAGTCCCCAACACCAGGATGTATAAAATATCATTAGATACCAAAGGATATCATACTCCCGCCTGAAACCCAAAATGTTAGTCATAATGCTCTTCATGTAAGGGGTAAAATTGAGGGAAAGAATCTAATTAGCATAAAAGCTGCTATAATCCTCACTTCTATACCTGGTCATGAGCCCCAAGTTGATAACGGTGGCCTCCCTCTTCTACCACCCATCACACATTCCCTAACTCTTTGCTAGCACTTCAACTCATCGGGTTCCTTCCCCTCATTTCTTCATGATCTGTGTCCTCGGTGGCACTATCTTTTTTGGTTTGCCTCAGTTCCCCGCTGGCCACTAAGCTAGTAAGAGAATACTCACTAGTGGCCTGTGAATTCTTGGATTCCGCATCTAGTCCTCCCAGCCTCATTGTGGCAAACCGGCTTCTCCTTGGTAATCAGATCAAACACCTTGGTGAGTAACATGACCCTCTTTTCTGACTGTTGGATCAGTAGAATGAGAAGATGAAAATGGTTAGAAGGCAGAATCAGCTTCTGTCTTAACAGAACCTCAGCCACGTTTTTCGGGTTCTTCCCTTGCACACAAGGACCTCCACTGAGGCCACTGAGCTCAAGGTTGCTGGGATCAGAAGCAAACATCCCTTAAGAGGGTACAATAGTGAGGGGCCACTCCTACGTCTACACTTGATTCCCGGACTTGAGCGTCCTGGTTATGAGCCAGCACTGCATATTGGCTGATGGGTTAAGGAATGTACCATGTCGTAGCCTACTGGCTAGCACCCAAATTTTGCAGACTGTTGTCTTCCAGAAGGCACACTAACTGAGTCCCTGAGGGACTATTCCACTGGGATCTGAAGTCATCTATTTCTGGGTGACAGGGCATGTGGAAAGAATTTAATTGGAATAAACCCTCTATTGCACTTTCTTTGCACTTCTGCCAAATGGGTCTCCTGGTCATAGGCACTGTGATCTCTAGTGAGGAATAAGGCATTCTGCAGGGAATGATGGTGCTTGTAGAGTGTTATGAGCAGACAAAGTGAAAACAAATGTGAAGTATGTATCTATTCATATAAGAACGAACCACTGTGACCCCTCCCCGCGGCCCCCCCCTTCCCCCATGCTGGAAGGGATTCAGTGTCATCAGCCTGTCACTAGGTGGCTGGCTATTCAGCTCAGGGAATAATACCACACTGGGAACTCAGCGATGACCTCTGCTGATGGCAGCAAGGGTGTTCGGTGGTGGTACTGCTTGGGCGAACCCTGGTGAGGTAGAGTCTGTGTTGTTGAGAGGAGCACAGTTTCCATCTCAGAAAGGGGTGCGGTAAGCTATTCTGTACATGGTCCCAGTGATTTAGTCCCAGTCTGCCCTTGGGCACATAAATCTTTTCACAACCATGGCCCATTCAGTGAAGTCTATCCATAACCCCCTCCCCATTCTTCCTTGTCACCAATTTGCCCTCACAGAAACTTCAAGAATAGTGTTTGACTGACTATCAGGGTACAGTGGCCGGGCTAAGTTGATACATAAATTAAGCATCACACTGCTCATGTCATTTACTTGTGCCTGAATTGGTAGATAAGATAACGCTCAGCTCCTGATGGTGACGCTGGTCACATGGTCACTTGGTATCAGATGACCAGGGACTCAGGGTCTATCAGAACCTACTGGCAGGCGGGGAACTGCTTTGCAAACGGAGAATAGTTGTCAGCAAGAGGCTATACATGCCCACCTTAGAGATCTCCTGAGCCTATCGACAGCATTTTATATGTCTGAATCTTCTCTAGGACTGGGTCTGCTTCCTCGTGGAGTCCCAGACGCAGAGCATCTTACACGGTGAACAGAGTATTTCTGGAACTGGCATCCCTCAAAGCCGGCACCTTGAATGGGCCGGAGCAGCATATACAAGGGTGGTATATGTTAACCCTGAAAACCCACTGTTCTGCCACATATTGTGGTAGGAAGTGCAAGATGTAGCAATTTTTCATTCATTCCTGGTGTCTTTTAGACCCCTCCGGGGGTTCCTAAAAACATCACAATATGGAATACCTCTAAACTTTCGTGGGGTTTATCTCTCACCCCCTGAAATGCAGGTTTCTTATTAAGGCACCTAAAATATTTGCCACTGGCTACTCACCAGGTCCAACTAGCACAATGTCACCAATGAAGTACAGTGATTTTTTAAAATGATATCAAAGTGATGAAGTTCTGTGGTTTGCAGTGCAATAGAGAACAAGATAGTCTACAAAGCCTTGACCTAAAGCTTCTGGGAAAAGTGTACTGGGGTCCCTGCCACGTGAAGACAACCAGCTTTGCTGCTGGGAATTGAAAAAAAAAAAAAAAGAAAGAAAGGCTTTTCTAGGCCAATAGCTGTGTAGCAGGTGTCAAGCGTGTTTTTATTTGTTCTGGTTAAGATACGCATCTGGAATTATAGCTGCAATTGGCATCACTATGTGACTGAATTCTCTATAGTCTCTAGTCATTCTTGACCATCCATCTGGTTTCAGCCAAGCATGAGTTAAATGTTAATGTGGTAGGAATTACCACTCCTGCATCTTTTAAGTAGTTGACAATTACACACTGATCTGTGAGTTACCCCCTGGGATATGCTATTTCTTTGGGTTCACTATCTTGGCAGTGGGGGAGAGGGACTTTCCAAATCATTCCAAATGGAAGGGGACAGTTCCCACTTGGAATTGCTATCATGGCTTTCATTCAATGGCTTGGGGGCCAGTGTGAGCTTCTGTGAGTTAGTAATATTTACTGCTACACATTCTGGGACTGGGAAAGTCACAAGAGCATGGCTCCTCAGTCCCCTTGGACCTGCTGTAAGTCAGGCTTGGACCACTGTTCCATTTATCACCTGATCTCCATGAGCTCACCCTCTGACTTGTGGGTTGCTGTACCAATGTGAGTCTCCCGTGGTTAGCATGAGTTCAGAAACAGAATTTAACGGTCCCTGGAAGTTCAGGATAGTTCCCTTTCCCAATTCTGTTTAACGGTCTCTGGTCTTTCTGGGGGAAAGATTGGAGAAGATTCACAGCCTAGATTTCGGCCACATTTCAGGTGCTTGCTGAGACCTCCCTCCACTCCCACCCCCAACTCAAGGAATTCTGGGCCTCTGGGCCCCAACACTGGATAATTCTAATTCTCCACCGTGATTTTTCCCATTAGACCCAGAATTTTCCTGCTTGTCTATGTCAAGCAGCACCTTAAGACTTTGTACATCTAGTGCAGTCCTAGGGACCCCATGAAGAGTTGCCAGGGCCAGAGATCGCTACAGGCTCACGCATTCCAATTAGCACTCCAGCTTTACAGCTCATTATGGTAATTGTGTCCACTGTGGCTTTGAGGCCCCTGGCCTCTGCAACACTGGGATCCCATTTTTTCCCCATTAAAATCAGGGAGTCTAATTTCACTGCAACCTCTCCCATTGTCATTTCCTGCTCACAGAAAACAGCCAAAAGCTTTTCAAGGAGGTCTGTGAACACTTCACAATGGAATTCTTCTGGCCTTGGGAAGAGAGTATCCTCTGGCCTCCTGGGGAATGTGGTTAAGGTGTGGCCGTGCATGTTGTGCAGAATAGATCCCCTCCAACATTCCAAACCTCCTGAATCTTCAGTTTCCCTCTCCTCAGAATGCTAGAAAAGTCCTCATTAATGGCCAGCCACCGTTGAGTCCAGGCTCCTGTTGGCTGGTCCGGTTGTAACTGCCGCTCCCGGCTGCTCCAGCCAGCACACGAAGTCCTGAGTCTTGACTGAACATCCTGTGTCATTAAATTCTCCCATTCGATGTCCTTACAACTCCCCCCATATATGCTGCACGGACTCCTGCTATGTGTCCTTCGGATGCATAGCCTCTCCGTCCTTGTACCAGGCGTTGTCCTTCTCCATCATGGGCTACACTAGAACATAACCCTCGCTGTTGGCCTGGAGATAACGAGGGCTATGGAACAAGGTCCTGAGGTGACTTTGCTACATCTGTGTCTGCTCAAATGCACAATCTATGAATCAGGATCCCACTTTTGCAACCAGTAGAAAGCATACGAATTCTAGTGGGATGGAACATTTATTTAATTGACTCTGCTGGTGACTCAATTTTATAATCAGTCCCTGGGCATAGCTGTCCAGTAGGAGATCTGTGACTTTCTCAAAGCTACCATCAAGGCTTTCTGCATTTCCATCCATGTTCCAAATATTCAGGACCTCCAATTTGTCCCTCCTCTCTATAAGCCACCCCACACCACAGCAATCACCATCGTCAGCGTGGCTAAGCTCCTGGATCTGCCAACATTGTATCTTTCATCTGCATTCTTTTAATGTCACAAATGATGATAATTAGAACAACTATGATGCCACTATATTTTACAGATTCCCTGCATTCTATGTCCCGGGCCATGCATCTCAAGTATGTGAGCAATCCAATCCTAGAATCTTATCAGAGGGTTACTTTCCTGTAGGGCCGTCCCTGGTACCATTACTTCAGCACTCAAGGTTCCAATGGGAAAGGGATGACACACTGAAGTAGGGTGATTGCAGAGAGTTTAACAAAGATATTTACAAAGTTGTGAGCAGCTTTAAGGCAAATCAACAAGGTTATGGTATAGCACTCTTGGGTTGGAAAGAGCTGAGATCCCTAGTCTTATCTGAGTTGTTACTAGAACCTGGAGAGGGAGCTGTAGTTGTAGGAAGAAGGCACAGAAGAGGCTATGGGACCTTGGGAAGAAGAAGGCTTTACTGTCAATCCTCAGCCCTAAAGGGCAAGAGCTGGGAGGGGAAAGCTGCAGGGTTATCAGGTCTGGACTCCAGGGGAAAACCAGCCTCTCACCCATGTGTTTATCTGGGAACAGAAAACCTAGGGGACTCCCATCAGCACATCACCCTGGAAATCCTCGAGCGCGGTGTAGACCAGCCACATGAAAATTGATAGAGCACACTTCCTGATTTGGGGGGAAAAAAAAAGTCACCTACTAAACATGTTGGAGGGAATATTGGGGAAATTTGAATATAAGAATTGATATTCAGCCATGTCCAAAAATTATTAAGTGGGATCATTTCTTGTGGATGATAGGAAATTGTCCTTATTCTAAAAATGCGGTTTTAAAAAAGGGCACGGTGCCTGTAATATACTTTAAGATGCTTCAGCCAAAAAGGAAAATATGTGGACCCACAGAGGTGCAGGAGATGGGGCAAATGCTAGCAGTTCTTTCATCTAGGTGGTGGGTATACGAGTGGTCAAAGATTTACTCTTTCTTTGCTATGTTCAAAATTTTTCCAAAATATAAAGTCAATGACATGATGGGGCACCTGTTTGGCCTCCCATTTCCTCAAAGAAGTGGAAGCAGGTGGAAGCGTTCGGGAGCTGAACAGCTGTTTGGCAACACGGGGTGGGGCAACACTGCTCAGCCCAGGTCACTGGGCCATCCTGGATCAAAGTAACTCCGGGGCTTGAGAAACATGCAGATTCTTGGGGACACCTGTGTATTTCGCAGAGCTCCTGGGTTCAAGAAGCACAAGAGGAATAAATGGCGCCCCAAACTAAAAGTCAAGAGTGAAACCTTTTGATTCCATTTGCCACCTAATAGCTGTGTGATCGCTGACAATGTCCTTGACTTTCCTGAGCCCTGACGGTGTCGTGTGTGAAGTGGTGACATTCCATGCCTGCTACCTTCCCTACGTCACTGGTTAGTTTATTCCATGTTGTATATTTCTTAAATGAGCTCTAAAGGGTTCTTCAGGTGTCAGGAGATATCCCAAGAGGTGAGAAAGAATAACTACAGCTTACTGCATGCTCCTTATGCCTATCAGTAAGTGTGGCATGTGCAGTATTTGGTTTGACGCTCGTAGGGACACAGAGAGACACAAATGACATGCTTCTCCTTACAGATGAGGAAATGCGCTTGTCCTGTTGTATCCATTTCCTATTGCTGCACTAACAAACTAGCACAAATGTAGTGGCTCAGATTCATTCATTCATTCATTCATTCATTCATTCATATTTGTTCTGGATGTCAAAAGTCCTAAAATCAAGGCGTCGGCAGGGCTGTGTTCCTTCTGGAAGCTCTGGGGGACAATCTGTTTCCTTGCCTTTTCCAGCTTCTGAAGACTGCCGGTGTGCTTGGCTTGGGCCCCTTCTTCAAACACATGCTGCAGCATCTTCAAATCCGCCCCCCCACCCTCCTGACCCCACCAGTCTCTCACTCTCACAGACTTTTGGTTCTTGTCTATTGTCACACCTTCTCCTCTGCCTCCAACCCTCCTGCCTCCCTTTGCTACATTGGTCCTTCTGAATCATCCTGGGCATCCTTAATCTAATCACTGCTGCAAAGTCACTTTGGCCATGTCAGGCAATACATTTACAGATTCTGGGGGTTAGGACGTGAACAACTTTGGGGGGGCCATCATTCCTCGAAGGCCAACATATACCTAGGGAGTGCCCATTGGATTCCAGAGCCCATGCCCCTGGGATGCTGTTGCAAGGATAACTTGAGCCAGTGACATGCCAGACACCCTCCAGGCTTCCTTATAATTTTCTACACTGTCCAGTTTATCGAGAGAGGGGCTGGTCTGGATTTCACCCAAGCTGTCAGACGTTTGTTGAAGGTAGACAACTGACACACCAACTCATGAGTCAGGACAGTCCTGGCAGGTCACTTTGTAGGGGAACAGAGCCACATTGGCAGGACTCTGCAGGTGCGGTCTCACGGACTGGGATGCGGGGACTCAAGGTTTCCCATTGCCCTTCGATATGCCCCCGACGCACACACCTGCTTTCCCTTCCTGGATCGTGGAAGCAATATTTACTCGTTTTGGAAACTGAAAATATAAATGAGTATGAAGGAGGAAACATCACCAAGTTTCCGTAATTCAGGCAGATTTTTAAATGGTATGTTTTGCTCCAGCTTTTATCCTACACATTTTTATATGATCTAGATCATACCATATATGTAATTTTGCATCTTGCCTTTTTCCAGCCTCAACATTATATGGTGAGTATTGTTCCAGATCATTAAAAACTCTTTGTAAACATCATCTTTAATGGCTGCATTGTTTACTTAATCAATACATGCTTTTTGGACAATTAGGTTAGATTTTTTTTTCTAGTATCTTTGCACCGTTATATACACTGCTTCAGTTAATATCTTTGTACATCAATCTATGTATAATGAAGTTGCATCTGAAGCTGGGGTTAAGCTTTAAAATCAAAGTGTAAAGCCAAAACTGAGTATAGGTAAAATTAATCTTAAAAAAATCCTTTAAGTCAGCCTTAATCCATCAAGGCCACCAGAATCTCAGAAACTGAGAATTAACTATTTGTATTCCTCTTTGCAATTCAGCTGTGACTACTTTCCCTGGGCCAGTGGGAGAAAATACTGTTGGATAGGAAAGTTTAGTGGGGTAAATAAAGACATTTTCCCTCTTTCTATCCATCATTCTCCCCTCCTTCCAGTCCTTCCTTTCTTTTCTTTTTCAGGTATAGTTAAGTACACACATCACTCCCTATTTTGATTACAGCTCACCCTTGAACAACATGGCGGTTGGGGCACTGAACATGTGAAAATCTGAGTATAACTTTGGACTTCCCAAACACCTAACTCCTAATAGCCTATTGCTGACTGGAAGCTTCGCTGATAAACTGTCAATCAACACATATTTTGTATGTTCTATGTCTTATATACTGTATTCTCAGAATACAGCTAGAGAAACAAGAATGTTCTTAGAGTATTCCTAGAGAGGGAATTTTCTTTGATGGAGAAAGTATCTTGACTGAGCTCTTTGGGATACAAGAAGAGACTGTGGAAGGCGTGGTTTTGGCGGGGACCCAAGCAAGGAGAAGAGCTGTTTAAACTGCCTTTCAGCAGAAAATGAGGAGAATTTTTATCTTCAAATGAAAGGAACAGAGAGAGGAGATGAGAGGATTGTCAGATGGGGAGAGGCTGTTTGGGGTCAAACTTTTGACCAGAAGAGGCAGAAGCGCTCTCAGGAAGTGGCTGGAACCATGGGAGATTGTGAGGAGGGGTCCCAAGGACTGGGGTTCTGCATTAGGCCCGGCTCCTCCCACCTCTCTTTGTCACTCTTCTGGTTTTGACACATCTGTGTAACGCTGGACACAGGCCCTCACGAGACTGCCCTCAAAGGCAGGGTGGGAAGGGAGCAAGAGGCTTTCCTTTCATATCATTTTATTTTTACTAAGAAGGAAAATATTTTCCAGGTGCTTCTAGGACACCTCCCTTCAGACCCCTGCACAAATCTGATATTTCTGATTTCAGGTGTCCACACCTAGACTTGGCCCAGCAGAGGGCGATGGGGTTGTCATGATCCCACGGGCACCTCATAGTTCACCCTCTGGTCCTGTTGGAGGGCTCGCCTTTGGAAAGCATGGACCCAATGGTTGAATAAAATGAGTTTTCATTAGCAGGGAGAAAGCAGAAGACGGCTGTTAGTTAGACAACAAATGGTGAGGAGAAGTGAAGAGGTGATGGAGGTGTAGCCAAATGAGGTGTTTTGGTTTTGCTTTTTCTTTAGAGAGGGAGAGGCAGGGGAGGGGCAGAGAGAGAGTCCTAAGCAGGCTCTGCACCCAGTGTGTAGCCCTATGTGGAGCTGGCTCTCACGACACTGAGATCATGACCTGAGCCGAAATCAAGAGTCCAACACTTAACCGACTGAGCCACCCAGGTGCCCCAATGGGTAAATGTTCCTAGTGTCTCCCTGGGTGTGTGCAAATCAAGGAGGGTGTAACTTTCACATGTTGGTCAGCATAACGTGAACCCAGGCCGTAACGCAGAGGCAGATATGACCATATAACTCAAGTCCCCAAATGAATATGTGAAATCTTGAGGAACGCTTTGGATGCTCACAAGTCTTGGGAAAGAAGTGTGAGCCAACCTCATCTAGATTTTTAAGTGTCCAGAAGATGTAGCCGACATGTGGGTTATAACTGTGTTGCCCACTTACCGCAGAGCGGGACATACAGCTTTGAGGAATGTTCAGAGAAGACTCACAGGAGCCTCCCTTGGGTGTTGTTAAGTTGGCCTCATTCCTCCTCATCTCTCTGCACTTGTCTGGTTCTTCTTGCTCCCTTCCAGGAGTCCATCAAGGTTTGGGGGAGATCTGTGTAGCCATGGCCCCTCAAGTCTTCCCCAGACCAGCCCGCCAGCTGGGGGAGAAGGAGTGGCGTCCCATTCCCCTTCCAGCTCTGGATGGAAGAGAGAGCTTCTGCCCTTAGAGGGACCCCCTGAGAGAGAGTGGAGAATAAGATTTAGGTGTCCACAGCTGGGAGGATGTGGTCCTGAGGGTGTGAGTTGGGAGGTCGCTACACCAATGTAGTTCTCTGAAACTGAATCCTTGGTCTAAAAGGAGCTCATGGCGCATCCATCCACCGTTGATAATTCCCACTGGGGCTCCTGAGGCTTAGTTGTATTTGATTCTCTCGCGTGTAAAGCCAAAGGGGCTATTGGGTAGCAATTGTGCGGATCTCTGAATAAGACCTACAAAGACAATTATTATTATTATTTTTTTATTAAAGATTTTTATTTATTTGACAGACAGATCACAAGCAGGCAGAGAGGCAGGCAGAGAGAGAGAGGAGGAAGCAGACTCCCCACTGAGCAGAGAGCCCGATTCGGGGCTCGATCCCAGGACCCTGGGATCATGACCTGAGCCGAAGGCAGAGGCTTTGACCCACTGAGCCACCCAGGTGCCCCTACAAAGACAATTATTAAACTAATCTGGGATAAAGGCAAGAAGGAGTGCTAATTTTACCTGGCTTAACATTGGCATCATTTCTCTGGCTTCTTCCTGCAAGTTGAAAGTGGTGAGGAACTCTGGCCCATACAGAGCAGAATGACAGCTGATGGTGCTACCTTTGGAGGGTCGGTGTCTCATCCCAGCCTTTGCTCAGATGGGCAGCCTTTCCTCCTTAGCAAAGACGGATGCAATCCTGCTGGGCTCCCAAGCTCTCCTAGGTGGTAGGAGGAGGCCAGTGCTGGGCCAGTGTCTTCTCTTTGGTGTTTCAGAGTCACACAGCCTTTGGGGGTGCTCCTTCTGCTCCTTATATTTTATTGTTCCACTGTGTTGGGCTCAGTTCCTCCAGTTTACCTTACGGTCCAAGATGGCTGCCTCAGCTTTACCCTCATGACTGCATTCCAGCTGGCAGGAAGGAGAAAAACAGAAGACGAGGGCCTACCTCTTCCTTTAATGACATCTAGAAATTGTACACACTATTTCTGTTAATATTGAATTGGCCAGAAGCTGTCAAAGAAGCCAGGTGGCCAGTTTGCCAAATGAAACAAAAGAGATCCCTGGGAATAAAAATTACAGTAAATGACAAATGAGTCAGGGGCAGGGGGGATAGAATAAGCACAGGGCCTGGGGGAAGAAGGCAGGAGGGCTCTGGGATGCGCACCAGGCAAGGCTCTCTTTGGCCCATTCAACCTCGCCCTGGGCCTCTGCAAGCCTGGGAAGGAGAAACTGAGGAGAGGCAGGTAATCCCGGGCAGAGACGGGTGCCTGTCATCAAGGTAGGTTAGCAACGTCTCCTTCCACAGAGTTCATGCTTGGAACTTTGGAGGTAATGGCACCTAATAGAAACACTGCTTTGTCCTGGTACTTTCTCATCCTAAATGGTAATGCTGTTGGTAACCCCGGCACACCCTGCATGGCGCCTTACACTCAGGAGGCAGAAACATGGGAAGAGTTGTTTCCGTGAACATTTACAGTTTCTACTCTCCCGGCCTCAGTGGGATCTACTTTGCTTTCGGCCTCAGTGGGATCTACACAAGGTGTGTGTAGGGGCTGTTGCTGGAAAGATCTTCCTTCCTTCCTTTTTTTTTTTTTTTTTTTAAAGATTTTGTTTAGTTATTTGAGAGGAGAGTGAGTGAGAGGGAACACAAGCAAGCGGAGAGGAAGAGGGAAAAGCAGACTCTCCACTGAACAGGGAGCCCGACGTGGGCCTTAATCCCAGGACTCTGGGATCATGACCTGAGCTGAAGGCAGATGCTTAACCGACTGAGCCACCCAGGCTCCCAGGGTCTCCCTTCCTGATAAGCTTCACATGCATGCATGGCCCAATCTCCACATAATGCTCTAACACCGTTGTTTTTATCTTTATTTTTGTAAGTATTGAAAGTGTTTTTGTTAAATGTTTTTATATCTGAAAAATTGTTTTGTCATTTCTCTCTCTCTCTTTTTTATCTCCACACATACAGGCTCAAAAATGGAAATGACTCATGTCTACCTGGGTCCACCCTCCTGGTTTTATCTTGGCATTTTTTGCTCTTTCCGTCCAGCACCAAAAATCAGTGATCTGGATGGTTCCCCTGGCTCTCTCTGACCTGGCGTGGCCTGTGCCAACGATTCTCTGCCCTTTCACCTTCCATCCTCATCAGATTTTGGTGTCAGGGTTATGTGATTTGTCAAATAAATTAGATAACGTTCTTTCCTTTTTTGACACCTTCTGAAAAGGTGTATGTGACAAAGGAGTTAATGTCACCTTGACAATTTAAAAAGAAATCCACAGGGAAATATCAGGTGCCAAGTCTACTTTGAAGGTGGTTCCTGCCTCACGTCTATAGATCTTGTTGATTTCAAACTTTCCACACCTGGTTGCATTGATTTTGGCTATTTATATTTATAAGGAAAAGCATTTTTTTTAAGGTCTCCAGATTTATGACCATAAAATCATGTATAGTTTTGATCTTTTTGTCTGATGTTTATCATTTTCTCATTTCTCATCTTTTTTGGGGGGGAGGGATAAAAACAGTTTTCTTTATTATATTTGCCAAATGTTAAGCAATTTTGTCTCTCATCAAAGAACTAGATTTTTAATTTACTTATTCATTTTTCTACTAACTTATTTTTCTCTATTTTTATGTACTTATTTTAGTTTATTTCCTTTCTTTTTATTTCTTTTTATTACTACTTTAAAAAATAAAAACATTTAAGGCCATGACATTTCCTTTGAGTTTAGCTCTTTAAAAAAATAGACTTAATTTTTAGAGCAGTTTTAGGTTGACAGCAAAACTGACAGCAAGGTCAACAGAGAGTTCCTATATATGATTTCCTCCTACTCTCCAAAAGTAAAGAGTTTTCATGAAAACTTCTGCAAAATGGCATAAAACAGAGTATCTCCCTGCTTTCTGGAAATTCATGTTTTACTATTTTGCTTTTATGAAAGACCTACATTGGGGTACCCCTACTCCCTGCCTCCACATGTGCACAGCCTCCCCCATATCAAAATCTTCCACCAGACTGGTACATTTGTTACAGTCAGTGAACCTACATTGATCTATCATAATTGTCCGAAGTCCAGAGCTTACCTAAGGCTTCTGTCTTCTTCTTCTTTTTTTTTTTTTTAAGATTTAATTATTTTAGAGAGAGAATATGTGGGGGAAAGGGCAGATGGAGAGAGAGAGTCTTAAGCAGATGCCAAGCTGAGTGCAGAGCCTGATGCAGGGCTTGATTTCATGACCCTGAGGTCACGACCTGGGCTGAAACCAAGAGCTGGATGCTTAACAGGCTATGCATCTAGGCATCCCCAAGGCTTCATTCTATGGGTTTGGACAAGTTTGTGATGGCATGTCTCCACCATTATGGTATCATACAGAGTAGTTTCATGGCCCTAAGAATCCTCAGTGCACCTCCTATTCATTCCACTCTTCTCCCCTTTTAACTCTTCTTTGTGCCCAGCTGGTTTCAGTAATGGTCATATTTTATTGTTTTGTTTTTTTTTCAGAACAGCCTACCACTAGATTCTTAATTTTTTTCTTAAATCATTACTCCTGTTTTTTAATATCCAAGTGATTAGGATTTTAAAAATCATTGTTTCTGTCTAGAGTACTGAGTTTTAGTTTTTCTTTCTCATTTGTTTCGTTAAAGTAGGCTCCACACCCAGAGCAGGGTTCAATGCAGGTTTTAAACACACTATCCTAAGACTAAGACCCGAGTTGAAATCAAGAGTTGGACACTCAACCGACTGAGCCACCCAGGTGTCCCTGATTTTCAGTTTTTACCATTTGAGATCAGAGAACATGGGCTGAGAAATTTCTGGCCAAAATTTGATTGGGAGAAAATTTGCTTTTGTTAATTTGCATTTCATCAATTTTTATAACTGTTTCACATAACCTTAAATGTTTCTTTAGGAGCCATGAAATAATTCAAACTTGTGGTCAGGAAACATACTATGTATTGTTTTCTGTCCTTTGATATCCACAGAGATTTATTTTACTGCCCAGCCTGTGGTCTATTATGGCGAATGTTCATGTGCATTTAGAAAGAATATATACTCCGAAGTTGGGAGCTCTTCTATAAATGTTAAGTAGATAAAATTAGTTGATTATTTGTTCACATCTTCTATATTTTCACTAGTATTTTTTCCATCGATTATTGAAAGATGGATGTTAAGAAATCTTCCTCTAAATATGTGGCTTTGTCTATTTCTCCCATTAGTTCTTTTAAAAAATTTTTAAATTTTTCTATTAATAATATTTTTATTAATAATATTAATATGTATTATTAGCCCCAGGGGTACAGATCTGTGAATCTCCAGGTTTACACACTTTACAGCAGTCACCATAGCTCATTCCCATTAGTTCTTTTTTTTAAAAAATATTTTATTTTATGTGGGCTCCACACCCACCGTGAGGCTTCAGCTCCCCACCCTGAGATCAGGATTTGCATGCTGCACTGATTGAGCCAGCCAGGCACCCTGATTTCTCCCTTTAGCTTTTTTAATTTTCTAAGTGTATTTTGAAGATCTGCTGTGAGTTGCATATGCCTGTCCTCTTGATGAATTAGGAAGTAAGCCTCTATCTCTAGTAATATCCTTTGACTTAAAAATCTACTTCGTTTGATACTGATTAGAGCTATGCCAATTCTCTCATGCTTATAACTTGCGTGGTATATATTTTTTCTTACCCCTTGCTTTAAACCCATGTCTTTATACACAACAGCATATATTTCATCTTGCTTTTGCATCCTGTTTGTCAAATTCTGACCCTTAATTGGAATGTTTGTCTCATTTACATTCAATTTAATTATTATATGATTAGATTTATGTCTCCCAGGTGAACTGGTTATTATTAATCTAATTAGCTCCGTATTCCTTTGTTTCTTCTTTCCTGACTTAAAAAACCCACTCCTTTGAAGTATTGTTAACCTACAAAAGGCTGTATGTATTTAATGCATACAACACTTGATGAATTTGGAGATAAGTATACATTTGTGAAACCATCACTACAATCTATGTCATAGGGCTATTCAACACCTCCAAAAGTTTCCTCCCACCTTCTTTTCTTCTACTTCTGTTTCTTCATGTGTGTCTGTGTGTGTGTGAAGAACACTCAACACAAGATCTACTCTCTTAGAAAATTTTGGAGAATACGAAACAGTGAACTACAGGCTCTGTGCTATACAGTAGATCTCTAGGATGTAACTCATCTTGTACTCTTTGTCAAATATCTTCCTGTTTGTCCCTTCCCCTATTTCATGTCTTTTTTAGGGGTGGGTAGGTTAACTGTGTATATTTTAGTCTTCTATTTTTCCCCTTGTATTGATTTTTTAACTATATCTCTTTGTGATATTTCTTTTAATGACTGCTCATGATCTCCCTGCTAATAATATGCTACTTCTTGAGCTGTATAAGAACTCCTTTTACTCCATTTTGTATTTTGTGTTATTGTCTTACACTATGAAACCCACAATACATATTATCATTTTTTATTTAAATGGTCAGTGATATTTTTTAAGTTATTTTAAAAAATTATACACGTTTGAACACACACACACACACACACATACACTCATGCAACTACAAAGATGAAATCTTTTATATTAATTGTTTGCACTGATATTCACCCTTCCCATTGCTCTTTGTCCCTCCCTGCAGATTGCATGTTCCATGTATTCCATCTGCTGTGTTGTTTCTCCTCAGAAACATATAACTCTTTCAATCTGGAAAACCTTTTAACATTTCTTGTATGTCTTCTTGTAGTAATTCAGTGTGCTGGAAATGATTTCTATAAGTTTTTGTATGTCTGAACATATCTTCATGTTGCCTTCATTTTTGAAGCAGCTTTGTATTGAATATAGAATTTTACGTTAAGGATTTGTTTTTTTCTTTCAGCACTTTAAAAAAGATATCATTCTATTGCTCTTTGCTCTCCATTATTTCTGGCAAGAGATAACATATCCTTCCGAATGAATAAAGAAGATGTGATGTATATATACACACAATGGAATACTATTCAGCCACCAAAAAATGAAATCTTGCCATTTACAATGACATGGATGGAACTAGAGGGTATTATGCTAAGTGAAATAAGTCAATCAGAGAAAGACAATTATCATATGATCTCACTCATATGTGGAATTTAAGAAACAAAACAGGATCATAGAGGAAGAGAGGATAAGATAAAACAAGATGAAATCAGAGAGGGAGATAAACCATAAGAGACTCTTAATCATAAGAAACAAAGATATCAAACAAACAAACAAATCATAGGAAACATAGGAGGGCTGCTAGATGGGAAGGGGTGAGGGTATGGGGTACCTGGGTGATGGACATAAAGGAGAGCACTCAATATAATGAGCATTGGGTATTATCTAAGACGGATGAATCTTTGACCTCTACCTCTGAAACTAATAATACATTATACATTAATTAATTGAATTTAAATTAAAACAATAAAAATGATAATTTTTAAAAAAGAAAAAAAAGAGATAACATATCCTTTTTTTCTGGTTGCTTTTAAGATTTGATGTTCGCATTTGATTTTCAGTAGTTTGATCATGTTGTGCCATGTATGGTTTTCTTTTAATTCCCTGTGCTTGAGATTTGCCGAGTTTTTTGGATTTTGGATTTTGGATCTGGAAATTTATTGGCCATTATCTGCTCAAATATTCTTTGGCCCATTTCTTTCTGTCCTCTGCCCTGGGACTCCAATTGCACATACAGTAAAATGTTTGATATTTAGTATTGTCTCACAGATCTCAAATTCTTTCTTTTGTTCTTTTCATTCATTCACTTTTATCTTTGTTTCAGTTTGGGAATTTTCTATTGCTCTGTAGGTAAGTTTACTGATTCTTTCCTTTGCTGAGTCCGGTCTACCACAGAGGCCATCAATGGACTCCTTTATTTGTAATATTGCATTTTTCATTTCCAACATTTCCATTTGATTCTGTTCTAGTTTCCATGTCTCTTGAAATTCCCTGAACATTTTCTACCCCCCTACGAGACACTTCAGCATTTCTGTCATAGTTACCATAAAATTCCCTGCTTGATAATTCCAAAGATGATCTGTCTGCTCTTGTTACTTCTTCTCTTGATCATAAATCATATTTTCTTGGTTTTCTATGTGTCTTATAATTTTTTTATTGCTACCAGCCCTTTCACATAAAAGAACAATGACGGGTGAAGTAAACAGTATTTACTTCCAGGAAGGGGTACTAGAATTGAGAAGCTGAGTTAAAATTTGTATAGTTGGGTCTCTATTTTATTGCAGCCTTATTTTGATTTGGTGGACTGGTAGATACACACGTTTTGAGAGTATAATCAGAACTTTCCCTTTTCTGGATCTTGAGGTCTGAGTAAGTAAGATTCTGGAGAACTTGTTTTTATGGCTGAGAGCTGACAGCTTTCTGAGGCATAGGAGATCTGTCACTTGGCTTAGGAGCCGGACTGCCAGCATTTTCAGTGGTGACAAGTTCTCTTTGCTCTTGCCCCAGATTTTCTGTACCTGTCTGCCTAGAATTCCTGGAGCGATTTCCTTCAGCTATTCTTTCCTGCTTCATCTTGCGGCAGTCAAAAGTTCAGAGTATCTCATATTGATTTTTCTCAGCTTTCCTATTTTGCTCTGCTACCTTCATAGATTGGCTGCCTTGAACTTGGTGGAAAACCCATATAGTTAGTTCAGGCAGTATCTCAGCTCTTCCGTTCTTCCTCTCAGCCTTTGGCATACTCTTCCTGAAAATTCAGCAAAATCTGTAGGAAATCCTTGGTGGATGGGAATAGCCTGAATTTTTGTGGATTCCGGGGAACTCTTACCTAGAATGCCAGTCCACACATGGCTGTTAAAAGTTTTTGGAGTTTCAGCTGGTTTCTCCACAACTATGGAGGATTCTTCCTCCTCCTGCCACTTTACTGGAGACCAGACATAGGAACAGTTGCAGATATCTTATTTCCTACAGATTGGCTGGCACTTTTGGTAGTTGACTCCACTTAGGTGACTTTGCATTTTCAGTTCTCTGATAGGTTCTGAAAGGCTATGATTTTTGTGACTTATCTAGTTTGTTTTGGTTGTAAATATGAGAGTGAGAATATCTTGCAACTTTTTACATCTTGATCAGAAGCAGAACTCAACATAACATAATTTGTTATAATCACTGTTCAAATCTTCCATTTTTATCTGCTACTGGCACATCACAAAGTCATTGAAACATCCCATAGCAGTTTTGTTTCAGTCACTATTTTATGTATTTCTAGATATATTACTTTATATAATTTGTTGCCATACTTGGTAAGGAAAGAAATGTATTGAATAAATAAATCCCCAAATGGCTCTTTGGCATATCCCTAAACAAACAAACAAATGAAAACCCACAAAAAAAATAGTTCTCTCAGATTCAGTTGATTTTACCTTTTACAATATGAAATTGTTATGTTGTTTTAATGATTTGTCTTAAATTCCACTTCTACTATATATTAAATAATCTTTTCTCTCTGCTCATGTTTCTTATTTTTAACTACCACAATCCTTTTATATTTAGCACTTTATCTTATTTATTTTATGCTTTAGATATAACCTTACAAGCAGGAAAGTTTTAAGATTTTGTTTTACAACTTAATCCAAGTCTTTGGAGAAATTGAAGCCATTTATACTTTTTGTCATAATTTGATGCTTATTATGAATTTTTATTTACATATTTAACAAATATTTGTTTAACACCTTCTTGGAGGGGGTAAAAGTGAATGAAGCAAAATTTTTGCCTTTTGGGAGATCACAGTCTTTACTAGACAGTGATCACCACTACCACTGATAATTTTACCCAGGGAATATGAAAGAGTGAAATGAGAGAACTGACTCTAAAGAAAAATGGATTTTCAGTTCTTCTATGTTATTTAGTTGAATTTATACAGGGATGCAAAATATATGTTTGTTCCTTGTTCTTTTTTATGGTTACATAGAGGATTTTTTTTTCCCTTTCAAGTGATATGTTAGATATATAAAGGAGTTTTCTTAAGTCCTCTACTCAGTGTACCATGATTCTGGAAGGAAAATTTTAGCTTTGTAGCCATTTCAGATCATCTCAATATTTCAATATAATTTCAATATAATTTTTGCCTAGAGGTTCAGGATAAGCACCATTGTATAATAGTATTTTGTAGGCCAGTTGAGTTTCTACTCTAGAAGGGAATAATCTTTTTTAAGTGAATGAAGAAGTTTCCATCAAATAGTTAAGAACACTTTGCCTCTTTGGGGTCTGAGGAGAGAATAGTTACAGTTTGGTTACTCCAGATACTTTTGTCCTTGAAACTAGGGGAAGTTGTTTCTTACCAAACTGCTGGCTGGTTGGGCTAAGTGGGGAACCTAGAAGGAGATGGCTTCTGACTCTCTAGCCTTGTTCAGGGTGGGGAAAGCACCTGGAGCAGTGGGTCTGTCACTGTGCCTGTTTAGAATGGATAAAGCACGGCTCCTTCTGCCTAGAACCCACAGAGGAATGAATATGGCCGACCTGAGTCTGTCTTCGGATAGAGTTCATAGAGGCTGGAGGGAGGAGAGTGGGCTTGAAATTCTGAACTCAGGACTGTTGAAGAATCTGCTCTCTTTTGTCCTTGGAGAGGAAGTTGGCAGAACACAGTCACTTTGCTGAGAGTAGTGAGCTGCTTAGACAAGAAAAGGAGCCTGGCTTTCCTCAAGTCTGCAGCTGAGCCTGCTTTCCCTGGGATGAACTAATCCCTTCTTTCCCCACTCCCCACCCCTGTATAGTTTCAGTTGGTCATGGTCACGGTTGCTGACAGCCACCTTCCTTCCCCTCCTCAAGCCCTTCTACCCTGTTGGGCCCAGAGTCACTTGGATCCAAGTGAATGTCTAGTTTTGGAGCTGACCCCAGCTTTGAACTCACAGTTGATAGGGGGACCCTACGTTCCAGTTTTCCTGGGACAGTCACCATCTACACTTGTTGTTTTGGCATAATACCTCCCCTTTTCACTCAACAGTGTCCAGATTTTGACAATAAATCATGGGGTACTCTAACTTTTCATCTGTCATGAGACCCATTCTTTGGCTTATACTGACACCTGTAGGATGCAAAATGGCTTTGAAGAAAATGAAAAGGTGGAAGACTCTGTATCCTCAATGTCCAGGATTTTAGCCCACCTCCTGCATATACTGAGAACGCTGATTGTTTGGCATGTTCCAGAAAAGGACAATGGCAGGGAAACATTTCCACTTGAAGATGCTACATACTCCACTACCTCGAATGTCCGGGGTTATACTAACAGTTGGAGCAATGTCGATGCTCTGAAGAGGACATTTGGACCACTTCTGTCTATGACAACAGTTTCTTGTCAGATGGCTCTATGCTAGGAAAGATAATGACCGGTCAGGAGGTGTGATACACGGGCCCGCCTCTGGGGCACAAGAAGTTGTCTGAAAAGGGCAGGTAAGGGCTCGGTGAGGACAGCCACATGAACCTTGAGGCTTAGAAGAAGGACTTAGGTAGGTCAGTGTCAAGGCCTCCCAGCTCATCTGTTGGAAAGGAGGTGATGTGGGACCATACTAACAAAAAGAAAGGGCCACTGGAGGGATGGGCTGTAGTGCAGGATGGCCTCGCTCTCCTCTCCCTCAGGTTCCATCGTGACACCTGGGGTCCAATCTGAATATCAGAAACAACACAACACACTTTAAAAAAGGGGAAATTCAGAGGTCAGGACAGCTTCGGGCTGGACTAATGGGTACATTTGGCCGTCACAATGGTGGATTCACGGCACATTAAGCCTTGAGCTCCTGGGCCCAATTGCCCTTGGGGGAGGCACCTTTCCTTGCATAAGACTGACTTCACATGGGGTCCCCCGTCCCTGCTGCAGTCACCCCCTCCTGCTGCCTCACAGCCCAAAGCCCAGAAAAGTGAAAATAGACTGTTGTCAAGATCAGAAAGGAGGCTTGAACAACGTGTTTGCCTTATTCAGAGTAAATCAGGATAGGGAAGGGAAACACAGGATGGTGTCTGACTTCCAGGTATTCTTGTAGGATTTTACTGGAGCTTTTGTTTTTGTCTTTTTTTTTTTTTTTTTTAAGACATTAGTTGTTGTAAAGTCATCGTGTAAAGCGGGAAGTGTAGCCAGATAGAAACCTCGGGCTTCACCAATTCCCTTGGAAAGGGCTCACCCTGGCTTCTTCCAGAATCTGAGAAAATCCGGGCCGTGCCCCTTGACCTGCATCTTGGGAATGTGGGGACTGAGAGGGCCGCCTTCTGGCTGTCACTAGCTGAATGAACAGGCCATAATGAGTCAATTCTCTGCTGCCTGCTATTTAAAACAACGGGTTCCTTCCTGTTTCCTACGCGCTGACTGAGGCTTCTTCTGTGTTAAGGGGAAAAAAAAGAAACTCAGGGATAAAGTGCGTCCTCAGAGACTGAATGAGCTACACATCTCAGCCCGCAGTGGCACAAAGCCTCCTAACTGTTTTATCTGTACAGATGGCTCTAATTTGGTGTTGGTGGCATGACTCTGTGAGCTAATTTCCTAAATACTTGGTTCATTAAATTGGGAGGAAAAAAAAAAGAACAAACCCTCTAAGCCAAGCTAGACTCATTCCAAGAAACAGAATTGCTCCCCGGGTTGCACGTTACATTTTTGCAGAAGTCCCTAAGTATTTAACTGCAATGTTGCCTCCAAGAGGGAAACAGGGAGAGTGTGAGAACCCCCAGGCCAGAATCGAAATGCCCAACGCTCTGATTCGTTGTCCCTCACCCTAGGAAAGTCCAGTTACTCACCGGGAGTGAGCCACGATGATCTGTCCCCAGGAAAGGTGGACCAGGGAGGGACACGTGTGGCCTCCGATGATAAGCGGGGCCTCGGCAATGCCCCTACCAGGGACTTCCTCAGGCTGGTCCCTAACTTTGGCTTTTTCACCATTTCTCCAATTGAGTGTAAGGGATTTAGGAGGGAAGCCAAGTTCCCTTGGATAAGTGACCGCTGAGTTGCCATGCAGTGGTGGCAGAAGACAAAACAGCCCCTGTTCTCCCGGGGACACCATCCAGCTGCTGTTGGGCCCGAAGGACATCAAGACTATGCGACCTCTGGCTGTGCACGACTTGTGGCTCTGGGAACCAGAGCTTTGGAGGGATGACAGAGACACATGGAGAGAACTCCGAGTGCCGCTGGGACATGTGTTCACTTGCTCATGCAGCAAGCGTGCTGGACCCTCATAGCAGGCCCTGGGATGCACACGATTAATGACTCGGGTCCCCACCTGCCGGGCTGTCATTTCTAACTGAGCCAGGGGGATAAGACATGCATCAGGGGATCCACTCCACCTGGAAGCAGTCACGATATCACAAAAGGGGGCCACTGAGCCAAATCTCAAAGAAAAGGGATAGGGCTACATTAGGCTGGAAGGGAAGAAGACATTTCCAACAGCGTGAGTAATAGAAAAAGCATAGAAAACATAGGTGTGATGTGTTTAAGAAATGGTACGAGTGTCTGTGTTGTATCCCAAGCACATATGGTTGGTACTCTGTAAATAACTGTGCACATGATTGACTAGTTGGGCATGACTAGAACATGGTGTGCGTGTGTGTGAGTGTGCATGTGTGTGAGTGTACATGTGTGCATGAGTGTACAGGTGTGTGTACACATTTGCGTGCATGTGTGTATATGTGTGCACGACTGTGCAGGTGCATGTGTGTATATGTGTGCACATGTGTGCAGGTACACATGTGCATGTGTGTGCACGTGTGTGTGAGTGTGAGTGCAGGTGCATGTGTGTGTGCCTGTGGAAGCTGGTCTGTGGAGGAGTAGAGGACTCAAGGCTTACAGAGGGGCTGGAACCAGACCATGAAAAGACCATTGGCAAAGGGAAGCCTAGAAAAATGTTTTTAATGTCTTAAATAGATAAGAGTCTTTTAGGAGGTAATAATCAGACCTGTATTTCCAAAAGCTCATCCTGCCTGTTGTACAGGGATGGGTGGGAGGGACACTGATGAGGCAGTGAGTGTGGAAGAAAGGCAAGGCGCTGCTGGGACTCAGGGAGGGGTAGTGGAGGCAGAGAGACATCCAGAAGTCAGGGCTGGAGACATCCAGCATCTGGGGGCAGCGTGGGGAGGGCAGGAGTCCACCAGGACCCTCAGGCTTCCGGCTCCACATCTAGACTCCTCATCAGGTGCTGAACCGGGAGCGCAGGTCCAGGGAAAAGAGATGAGTTCAATGTCATTGAGTCGCAGGTTCTGAGGGGCAGTAGGGCCAAGCAGAGCATGGCAATGAGGACCCCGGAGACAAGGAGATGTCCCAGCAGTGATGAGAGGAAGGACAGGAAGCAAGCATAGAGGGAGGAGATAGGTGCCCGTGGCGGGGGAGGAAGCCTCCACATCGAGTCCAGGAGAAGGCAGCCAACCAGAGAGCTAGAAAAGCGAGCAAAGTGGGGACAGCCAGTGGTCCGCAGCAGCGAGGAGCAAGGGGCGGGCCAGCCTAGGATGGCAGATGGTGCGGGGTCCAAGGGAAGCAGAATGGGCCTCACAACCATGGCTCTGGGTCCCTCCTGCTTCTGGGCTTGGGTTTGGACAGAGATACTGCAGGGTGCTGGTGGGGGTGGTGGGGAGGGTGTGTGTGGAGGGCAGAGGTTGGGGGCCAGATTAGGGTGGGGGGGATGTGCATCCACTCACGTGTTCATCCAAACCCCAAGGTCAGCTCCACAGCCAAGGCCTGGGCTCTGGGTCCCTATTTCAGGAGGGACCCTGTGGGAGATGCCCCGCCCACCGCTGGAGAGGAGCCGAGAGCCCACCTGGGGGATGTGTGCCACTCACAGCCCGTGTGCTCTTTGCAGGCCAGGGCTAAGAATTTTCTCACTTCCAGTAAGGTAACATGACAACGTGCAGCACTTTCTATGATGACCCTCTCAAAGCCCAAGGCTTTCCTTTTCTTACTGGGCCTGGATGTAAAACCAGGGGAGCCCTCATTGGAATGTTCTGTCGGCCACTTCCTGGCCCCGGGACCTCAGGCAAGGGTCCCGCATTCTCAGTCTTCTGAGAGTGCCAGCAGAACGTGCCAGTGCACAGCGTGCCCAGGACCCTGGAGACAGAAATTTTTCTCGGTTGTGTCTTGCTGTGTGGCCCGCTTACAGCAGGGCCTGACACTAGGAAATGCTTCCTGATGGACGCATGAATGAGTTGAGGGTCCCAACTTGGGAGTCCGGGCTCAGGACACCAGCAAAAATGGAATAAATGTGCATTCTCTTTCTCTCCCATGGTTTTTCCTGTTCCCCATTTCTTTCCCTTTGCCTGGCACCTTTTCTGTCATCTTGGTGTCATTTCTTCTGTCTTTCTCGTCACCCCGCCCCTCACTCATCTTCTCTCTTTTTATCTTTCTACTCCTCTCCATCCCTTCCTGCTTATATGGGGGTGAGTACTGGTCCTTCCCCTACTCTACTCCTCAAATTCATATCCACCCAGAATCTGTGAATAGGACCTTATTTGGAAATGGAGTTTTCACAGATGTCATCAGTTAGGACGAGGCCACATGGCATTAGAATGGCCCTCAATCCATTACGACTGGTGTCCTTACAAGGAGAGGAAAGGTTGGGCACACCTTTTACCCTGAGAAATGCCAAGGATGGCCCACCACCACCCGAGAGGCTGGGGCGCATGGAACCAAGTCCTCCAAAAAAGCTCCAAAAAAGACTGCAACCTTCCCACACTTTGATTTCGGACTTAGAGCGGTGAGAAATTTGCTGTTGTTTTAAGCCAGTTTGTGGTCCTTTGCAAGGGCAGCCGTAGGAACCGGACCCGTTTTCTTGTCCCTCTTCCCAGTGTGGTGAGCTGGGAGACCCGCAGTCGTCTGGTTTTTCCCTCGGAGCTGTGCCACCCGCTGCCCAGGGTGGGGTGGGGGGTGGGAGGTGGCCTGCTGTGCGTTCCTGGCCCCGCCTCTG
Source organism: Lontra canadensis (assembly GCF_010015895.1). Lineage (NCBI taxonomy): Eukaryota > Metazoa > Chordata > Mammalia > Carnivora > Mustelidae > Lontra > Lontra canadensis. The sequence goes on along the minus strand of NW_022631094.1, from coordinate 2,746,557 downwards.
GTTTCCGCCTCCCAGGATGAAGATGCACAGAAAAGCGCATCAAAGTCGTGGGAAACATCTCGGTGGGGAAGTCCCTCAAAGCCCCGCTCGAGGACAGGAGGGAAAGGTGACTGGCGGGAAAGCTGGGAGTTTTCAAGGGCACTAACAAATGCGTTGTCCAAGCGCGCCACAGGTCGGGCACCCGGAGCAGATGAGAAATGGGTTGGGGAGATGTGTGCTGGCAGCTCTGCTTCCAGAGCCCACTCATCTCCAGGTACCCGTGCTGCTGGGAGGCAGGAAGGGATTTTATGCTGGTTTTAGAGGCAATAAGCTTGCCAGTGGGGAGCGGCAGTTACCCCAAAGACCATCTGTCAAGGGCAGCATCTCGGGGATGGGCAGCTGGCACCAGACGGGGGAGGGAGTTGCTGAGGAGGGCCCATTAGTGAGGTCTCAGAGAGGTGGGGGCTCCAGGCACTCCTATGGGCAGGGAGACCAATGGCCAGCTCACCTGCTCGGGGGTCACGCGCCAGCCAGGATCCACCTAAGAATCTGTCATTCTTCCTTCCCCCGGTGGGTGTCACAGACAAGGGTGGGAGGCTGGTTCCATCACGTCCCCATGGAGCACTGGATGCAGCAGGTTCCCGGGGAGAAAAAAGGGACAAAGAGGTAGTTCGGGCAAAGCAGAATGGCTCACACCATTGTGATCCTGGAGCCAACGGTTGTGAGTGGGAGCGAAGCCTTTTCCTGCTTCCTGTGAAGGACTTTGGGCCTCTACAAGAGAGAAGAACCAAGGACAACACTGCGTGGTCCAGGTGGGGTCTCTCCTCTCTCCCCTCCAGTGGACGGGCACCTATATCCAGACAAGGCAGGGCCACCTCCTCTAAGGAAGGGCATCTTGGGGTCAAAGGCAGAAGCATGGGCAGAATGCATGGTTGAGGAAGGCCATTTGGGTAGGATGGGGGAGAGAGTGAAGGAAGAATAAAGAAGAAGCAGGACGAGGGAAGCCCCAGGACCTTCCGTTTCCTTGCTCAGCAGGGAGTCTGCTTCTCCCTCTCCCTCTGCCCCTCCTGCTTGTACTCTCTCTCCTGCTCTTTCTCTCTGTGTCAAATAAATAAATGAAAAATTCTTTAAAAAAAATAAAGCAAAATCTGTTTTTTGTGTGCGTATGTGTGAGCTATGGACCACTTTGTCAATTTGGTAAAGCCTATAACAAGACTCCTTAGGAAAGTTTTTTTTAAAGATTTTTTACTTTGTAAAGATATTTTATTTTTTGCTTTTTATTTGTAAAGATTTTATTTATTTATTTATTGGAGAAAGAGAGGGAGAGAGAGGGAGAGTTCACAAGCAGGGGCAGAAAGAGAAGGAGAAGAAGACTCGTCTGTCCTTCCCTGATGCAAGGCTCAATCCCAGGACCCCGGGATCATGACCCAACCTGAAGGCAGACACTTAACTGTGTGAGCCGCCCAGGTGTCCCTTGAAATGTTTTTAAGTGGATAAAATAAAAGACTAGTTTGAAATTTGTACTGAAATACAGTTATTAAAATATAAAAATAATAATTTCATATGCATATTCTATTAATCCACTACTAAATAATAAGAATAAATCATAAGGGGGAAGGTTTCATAACCACCATGCTTTTGAAGTACTGCTGAGTATAAGTGATATTTTGATATAAATTCAACTGAAAAGATCTTTGATTTCTATTGGTGAAGACATCACAGGTACTGTCAATACTAATGTGAATTACTGACTGCATTTATTATTGAAGAAAGTGATAATTGTAAAGACAATAAAGACGTACTTTTCTTCCTATCCAAGTTCACAGATCCCCTAAATTCTAAGGATCCTTTGGAGATGCTGGACATAGGTTAAGAACCACTATTTGGGGCGCCTGGGTGGCTCAGTGGGTTAAACCTCTGCCTTCGGCTCAGGCCATGATCTCAGGGTCCTGGGATCGATCCCCACATTGGGCTCTCTGCTCAGCAGGGAGCCTACTTCTCCCTCTCTCTGCCTACTTGTGATCTCTCCTCTGTTAAATAAATAAAATCTTAAAAAAAAAAAACAAACCACTGTTTATTATATAAAGCCTTGGAGTCTGTTCCAACAGCAGCTAGCATTAATTATCCTATCACATCTGTTGACCTGGACAGGGGAACCCTGCCTGCCTAAGGAACTTGACCTTCATTCCATGTTATTGTGATAGGCTCAGTAATGCCCCGCCTCCCCATGTCCATGTCCTAATGCCCAGAATTGTGAATGTTACCTTATATGGCAAAAGAGGCTTTGCAGATGTGATTAAGTCAAGGATTTTCAGTTTATTCTGGAGTATCTGGGTGAGCCCAAAGTTATCACAAGGTTTCTTACCAGAGGGAGATTGGGGAGTAAAAGTCCCCACAGTAGGAAATATGATGACAGAAGCAAGAGGTTGGAATGATGTGAGAAGGTGGCTTCTAGAAGCTGCAAGAGCTACAGGAAGCAGATTCTCCCCCGAAGCCTCCAGAAGGAGCTCAGCCCTGCTGACGCTTTGGTGGTAAACTTCTGACCTCCTGCAAGATAACAGATTTGTGTTGCTTTAAGCCACTAAGTTTGTGGTAACTTGTCACAGCAGCAGTAGGAAGCAGAGAGGCTTATATATCGTTCTATCTTGAAACATCTTTGTTGAGGTATGGCGACCTGCAGTGAAGTGGCTGGGTCTACCTTACACAGCGTCATGCCTTCCCACACATCATCCTCTGTATAACCATCCCCCAGACCAAGCTATGGAACGTTCTAGCACCCGGAAGCCTCTCTAGTGGTCCATCTCAGTCAGCTCACCAGGAGTGACCACTCTTCTGACCACTCTGAGGACTCTTCCGTCCTCAGAGATTAGTTTTCCTTTTGCTTGCTTTTGAACTTCATGTAAATGGACGCAGGCCCCTGGTGCTCATGGTCTTGCTTCTTTCCTTCAGCATTATGTCTGTGAGAGTCAGCCATGTTGCTGCTTGTCATTGTTCCACATGCAATTTAGACCCTTTATCCATTTAGTGGGAAATCCTTACCACGGTGTCAAAAAAAAAAAAGGTGTAAATAAAATAAAGGCACCATCTTGTATTTTTTTCAATTGCTTGGCTTCCCCGAGATGGCCTGAAGTGCTCCAAACTTCCTCCTCGTTCTTCACCAGGAGAATGGGGCCCTGCTCAGCCGCCTGGAGGAGGGTGTTTGGACCTGGGTTTTTCTCCCTCAAGGAATCAGTGCTCCAGGCTGTATGAGGGCGTCTGGGCAGAGCCGGAGGCCTGTCTGCCACAAGGTTTTCTGAAGGGGAACCATCCTCCAGACGCCATTTCCTGAGCTTTTTCTGGCAAAGCTCTTCTCCAGGATCCTCTTGTTCGTCCGTGTCCTCCCTTGCCCCTCTGAGACCTTTCCCTCAGCGTAACTCCATCCCTACTCTGAGAACCACACTCCACTCCGTTCCCCCCTCCCCCCAAAACAATACCCAAGACTCCTCTTCTGGTCCCCATTTCCATCTCTCTCAATCTCTGCGTCCCCCACCGGCAGCCCCCAGATCCCTCCCCACGTTGGCAACATTGCCTGAAGGTGGCGGGGTTACCTCGACAGTCTGTGTTCCCTGAGAGAAGAGGTTTCCCTTCTGCTCTGCCAGGGAGGCCCCAAACAGTGGAAGCCTCCAGGCTTCCAGGAAATCCTCACAGGCCTTCCTGCCTCCTTGTCCCTCAGGATGCCGTCTGGCCTCAGCACCCTCCCGGCCCATTCCCTCCACTCTGGCTAGAGAGGGCTCTGTCCTTGCTGGGCCCCTGGGAAGCCCCCAGCCTTGGGTTTCTCATTGCTGGGAGAGCAAGACGGAGAGGCAGAGCCTCTGGGAGAGGCCTGCAGACCAGGAAGGCGACTTTGGAGCCACCGGCTCTGAATCCGGGATTACAGGCTTCCCTCCAGGCTTCCAATCACTGTCCTCTTTGTTAACACCCTAGTCTGCAGTTGGCACACTCACCCCTGAGCGATTCATTGTGTGTGTGTGTGTGTGTGTGTGTGTGTGTGTGTTTAAAGATCAAAATATCCTATGTATTACCGGGAGAATGGATCTCTAGCCAAGAGGTAGCTCCGATATTGGAGAGCTTTCCAATATTTCCCACTCCCTCCTTTAATTGAACTCATCACCCCAGACTTCCAACCTCCTCCTTATTCTTGAGTCATAGAGAGTAATTCGTTTTCACACAAGCAACCAGCACCCGGTGCCGGCAGGCAAGAAGAGAGAGTCAGGGGAACACCCGTAAGTTTTATTTTGGGGATAAGTGGAGTGGAACAAAGGGAAGGAAGAAATTCTGCCTGTGGAAATCCTGTTCCTAGTCTAAAAAAAAAAAAAAAAAAAAAATCGCCCCTCACGAAAACTACAGACAAAACCCTGGTGAGAGCGTCTGAAGAATTTTGTTTTGGAAAGCTGCTCCCGGCCCCAGGTCACCGTGAAGGAAAGAAGGTTGTGCGGGACGGTGGGACACCGGCACCCAGCGCCTCTGGCCGCAGACTTTCCCTCCGGGAAGTTCAGGTGCCTCGGCCTCGCCCCAGGTCTTCAATAATAAACATGTGTTATCCTTGCGCGCATTCGTGACATTTTTTTGAGAAAAGGAAAATAAGCCGCACAAAGGGGAGACGTCTGCGCGTAAAAACCTGCCTACACCCGGGCTGGAGAGGCAAAGGAAGGAAAGGCCACCTACCATTTATTTTTATAAACATCGTAATAAAAAACACGGATTGGAAGCGACGGCTATAAATAACCTGCGCTGTTTTCACTCCGGGTTTACCCGGGCCCTGAAGGGCTGCGCCGGGACAAGTGGCCGTCTGGGTCCCCCCCTTGCTGGCTCAGGGCCGGTCCCCACGCCTCGCCGGCGTTGGGGGCAGAGCCCCTGCACCTTGCAGAGTCCGGGCGCACGCCAGAGCCTCCCATGCCCTTGCCAGGCTTCTGCTCTCCCCCCCACCCCACCCCGAGACCTGCCAGGCGCCGGGAGGACACCCGATGGAGAGGAGAGGCGGATGGGTTACGGGCTTCCTTCCTCAGCGACTCACGGGCCGGCCTCGCAGATGTTCTCCTCGGCTTTGTTTTGATAGCTTGTTTCAAAAACAGTTCATATCCACCAACTGTTCAGATAATAATATTCCAAGTGGCAAGCAACTGTGATTATTTTGGTGGCTGTTTATCCTGGCGAGCTCAGTCCAGCTGTAAAACACGAGGGCGCGGGGGGGGGGGTGGGGGGCGTCCCCTTTCTTGCTCTTGTAATTGTTGCCCATATTGGCCATGGGGGAGTCTTTTCAGCTTTTTTCATGTGGGAGCCTTGTGTTCCCAGGAGTAGAGGAGGGGGAAAGTGTCAGATGGAAGAGGCGTATCAGGGCGGGTGTTACAGGGCTGATCACTCTCCCGCAGTCGTGGCCTGTTTCACAATCCCACCAGGATTTTCTGTACATGCTTTTGCCAGGATTGAGGGGGGACTGGGGTGGGGGTGGAGTTGGTCATTTGAACCAACTCCCTCTCCAACGTCCCAAACATTCCAGGCTTAAAATCAAACTTCCCATGTGCCCACCCGGCCCCAGGTGCCCCTTCCGACTTCCCTAAATGTACAAAAGCCTCCACCGTCTGTATGCGCAGGCACCCGGTCCTGGTCTGCTCTCCCCTCTGACATTCCTCTCCCTTGACTTCCAAAGTCTGTGCTTTGCCAAGTCCCGCTGATGTTTCTGGGCCGTTTTAATCTGTGGCATCCATCTCCTGTTCTCCATCCTCACTGCCTCCATGCGGTTGGCCCCATCACCTGTCCCTTTCACTGTGGCAGAAACTTGCCACCACTGTCCCAGATTGTCCCCGTCACCTTCCATTGCTCCCTCCCACATGCTGCTAGGCTCAGCTTCCCATAGCATCATTGCTGTCACTCCTGCTCAAAACCCCTTACTGACTGCCCACTGTGCACACATCGGGGTCACAGAGCATCTTGCCTGCCAGGCTAGGCCCTCCAAACTCCCATTCTAACCTGACTTTGTACCTGATCTCTCTACTGTCCTATACAAATCTCTCCCACGGCCCAGGCAGGCTATTTCCTGACCACATCTGAGCTTACTAGCTGGGCCACCATGTGGCTGAGTCCAGGGCTTGCCCCTTATCCAATAAACTCTGTGAGGGTACTTCTTGGTGTTGTGCAGCCCATGGGACCAGAGAGCCCCTGGGCCTTTGGACATGCTGCTTCCTCATTCCAGGACATCCTCCTCTCCCAGCTTCACTGGTCAAAACTACACTATTGTCAAGTACCACTTCTTCCTTGAGCCTTTAATGGACACCCTTGCTAGAAAGGCTAGTTCTTATTCCTAAGACTCAGGAAAAAATTGTATCTGGAGTATTTAGTATTTCTTTGTGCTTATGTGTCAGATTTTGTTAGAACACAAACCTCCTTAAGGATAAAGACCAGAATTATGTTTCTGTATATCATTTGCTGTGCCTAGCAATCAGAATGGCCCACAGTAAATGCTCAGTAAATTTCTGCTGCGCGAATAAGAGTGGGTGATTTGTGCTGGGCTCAGGTCTGCCAGATTTCACTGTTAGCCTCCACTTGCAGTAAATCCAGGCACGTCTGTTAGGTCTTTTCTCATCCTTCTTTGCTCGTAGACTGCAGACAAGGATTGAGTAGAACAAGAAGGACATTCCCACCAACATCTGGGCTCACATAAAGGTGAATCAGGGATTCTCAGGTATATGAGTCCCCAACATCCAAGCCATCGCTCCAAGCCCTGAGCCCCCGGACCTGTCTCCAGGGTGCAGGGGCCATGGTTGAGGGAGCTTCGGGCCCCCACTTCACCAGATCAGGTCTGCTTAATATCTGTGTCACCCCTTGGGGTCTGGTAGAAGCCAAAGGCAACTAGAGGCCTTTTTTTTTTTTTTTAAATTTTATTTTTTAAATGAAAACCCAAATCAAACCATAGATAGAGTCCTGGGTAAAAATCCAAAACTCTTAAGAGGAATGCTTGTCTAAACCTATTTGTACGGGTCCTGAAGCATATGCCACGGCTTTCATTCCTGAGCAGTCAGGGCGTTATCACAGGGAGCCCACAGCAAAGAGCCAGCACGTCCAAATGTCCAGCATCCAGGGGAAGAGGAGGAGGTTGTGGGCATGGGTGCCGTGAACACATTGGGTAACAGTCCCAGTTCTCACCTCCTTAGGCTCTGCACTCACTCAAAAGAGCAGAGTGACCCAGATGGCCAACTTAGCGGGATACGGAGGTCACAGAGGTCAGGAGACTGAGTCCCAGGGAGCCGGTCCTGGGCAGGGAGCCACAGCCAGAGGTGACATGTGGGACGAAGGCACCGTGTGTGGGCGTCTTAGCCTCTGCCTGAACTTGTGGATCTGGAAGGACCTCTCCCGCTCTAACATTTCGGACTCTGATTCAGCTGGCAGCCGCGTGGACCCAGTTGCTGGGGGAAATGCTGCATGCACATTTATTCTGGGTTTGGATATTTAAAGAGCAGGGAGTGTTGCTCTCCATTTCGGAAGTGCTTGAAGAGGGAGGGGGTTGCAGACCGGGCTTTTCTTTAAACAGTTATAGATATCCTGTCCTGATCTCTCAGTCCACAAAGAGTAATTTTCTTCCCCTAAGAATCTGACGTGGGTCCTGCCCATTGTGTCTGCCTGGCTGGCTCCGGGCTGCTCAGTCCGGCAGGAAGCAGGTGGCCCGAGGTGGGACATGTGCCCAGCCCCCTCCCTGGACAACCATGGGTCCCCTTCCAAGTGCCACCCTGCTTCCAGAAAGTAAAGTGTGGCGGTGGCTCCCTAGGCTGCTGGGAGGGAAGCAGAGCATTGGTCAGGTTCTGCTCCATCACGAGGGACCTGGGGGTAACTCCACACCCTGGGAATGACAAGATGGAGATCCCTGGGCTCTCAGGGGTCTTGGCATAGGTGGCAGCCACAGGGCCCCTGGGGACACTGGGGAGCCCAGGCTTCCTCTTCCACGCCTGCTGTTTTCACTGATTCAGGAAACTGACTGAAAGCCGGGACTTTGTTTTCAAAGCCCTGCGTCATTTTTACTATTTAAACGGCCACTTTGCGCCGCTTTTAGGGATGTGGTTCTTTTGTCGCTTTTCTCACTCAGGATGTTGTTTCCAGTAGATTTCCTCACAGACTCTGTCTGCTGCCTTTGTTTGCCTCCCCGAATGCACGCAGAGAAGTCTTCCAGAATCCAGGCTGAATCAGTGAATTGGAGCACGGTTTAATTTTTCTCTGATGACATTTATTGCTTTCCTTTCTGCTCACAGAGATCATCTTGTCCACGTGCTCGTTATAGCACATTTGAGAAATAGAAGAAATAAACGTAGGTGATAGAAGAGGAACGTTAGTATCACCCACAGTCCTGTGGCCAGAGGCCTACCACTGGCCGCCTTCCCTTGTGGTTTGTCTCTCTTTCTTTTCTCTTTCTTTGACTGGGCTCATATTACATGTATTGTTATGGAACAGACTTTTTACATGCAGCACTCATTGACATGGTCCCAGGCCCTTGGATGTTTTGTAGGCACAGGGTTTTTTTTTTTTTAAACATCTTATTTATTTATTTATTTATTTATTTATTTTGAGAGTGAGAACGGGAACGGGGTTGGGGGGGCAGGGCAGAAGGAGAAGCAGACTGCCCACTGAGCTCAGTGGTTTCTTCTGAAGCCTCTCTGTTGGGCTTGTAGATGGTATCCTTCACTTGGGGTCCTCGTGTGGTCTCCCCTCTGGGGGGTCTGGGTCCCCATCTCTTTGTATGAAGATACCAGTCTTATAGGAGCCTGATGGGGTGCCTGGTGGCTCAGGTTGTTAAGCATCTGCCTTTGGTTCAGGTCATGATCCCAGAGTCCTGGGATCGAGCCCCGCATCTGGCTCCCTTCTCAGCGGAAAGCCTGCTTCTCCTTCTCCCATTCCTCCTGCTTGTATTCCCTCTGCTGCTGTCTCTCTCTTTCTCTTTCTCTGTGTCAAATATATAAATAAAATCTTCAAAAAAAAAAAAAAGAATTTCTTTCAGTTAAGTTGGAATAGTACTCCATGGTATGTATCCATCCAATTTTTGTTATCCATTCACCTGTCGATGGACATGAGGCTAGTTCCACAGCTGGGCTATCGTGAATAATGCTGCAGCGAAGGCCAGAGCACTAACATCTGTGCGAAATCTTGATTTTAGTTCTTTAGGATGAATGCACAGCCCTGGGATCTCAGGGTAGGGTTTTGAAGACGGGGAGAGGGAGCCCCTGGGGGGACTGCATGGACTGCCCCGCCTCAGATTATCAGAGCACCGCTAGCCCTCCACTGAGAGTGCCCAAGGGCAGAAAGAGTGGCTGTTGAGTCGGAATACTTTTATCTTTGCAAGCTGAGGGTCTGCTCCTTTTCCTGGGCTAAGGAGTTAAATCCATGCCTTATCTGCTAAGCCTGCCCCTCTCCAGCCACCCTATTTTCTCAAGAGACAGTCTTATAAATCTGGCTAATAACTCCCATTTCATTTCCCCAAACTCCATTAGAGGGAAATTATAATGAAGCTCAAATACTTGCCAGGTTATTCATGGGAAAGACCTTTGGCTCTTAAAGAATGCATTTTAGATGGCTGGATTAATGGAGCCCCGCCCAAGTTTGCAGGAGGTCCCTGAACCCGGCCTGGCCTCCTGCATTCGGCAATGCTGCCAGGGGGCACGAGTTCTCTTTACAGGAAGAGGCAGGAATCAATATATCAGAGGGAAAAGACCCCCTGGCAGCCCTCAACGAAAAGTCCCGGACCTTTCTCCTGGTCAAGGTCCTGCAAAGCACAGTCACGATTACACACCTAAGGGGTGAGTGCCCTGAGCAGGCTCCTCTCTGAGAAGGTCCGGGGGCAGAGGAGCAGAGAATTTACCCCCTGCCTCCCCCGATCTGGCCTTGCTCCCCAACAGGGGCTAGGGCCAGAGTCTTTGCAGCCTTGGAAAGAGGCACTTACCTAGATGTTTAATTTATCATGGGCATGTTGAAAAAAAAATGCTGATTTCATTCATTTTATTACCTCCCTAGCACAGCAAGTTAATTAAAAAAAAAATATGATTGCTGCCTGGTGCTCACTTAAGAGGTTGATTTGTAATGTAAATATATGCGTTTGTATGGTACATGCATTGATAGAAAAGTAATAATAATGATGAGAGCGTCTATCACTAAATGAGTTCCAGACTGGGGGGTGGGGGGAGGGGAGGAATTAGACAGAGGTTATTTATAACCCTGCCAGGCCAATGTTAGTCAGTTCATTTTACTGATGGAGAAACTGAGGCTCAGAGTGCTGAGGGCACGTGCCCAAGGTCACACAGCTGAGATGAGTAGGCTGGAATTTGACCTCACCTATAAGATAGTATTCGTGGCAGGGTGAACTGGACCTTCTCTCTGTAAACCCTGCTCCATCCCACCATGTTCTTCCCCGCCCCTCCTGCCCCCCATCTTCAAGGACAAAGGAGGATCCTGGGCATTAGGGAGAAGCAAGACTGACAGGATGGTTCACCATTCTGTAATGCGAGGAAGCCGAGGACTGTGACCTGAAGCAGACTCTATGTCCCCTACGGAAATGCGATTTTAATAAGACACAAGTAAGTTAAGCGAAAAAGGGTGAAAAAAGATACACCCTGCTAACCATTAATCAAAAGAAAACCGGAGAGAGGATATTCATCTAAGACAAAGTAGATTACAGAACAAACAGCATTTCTGGTGGGGGGGGAATCGTCATTTCGTAATTTTAAAGGGATCAATTAATCAAGAGGACGTAACAATTCTGAATGTTTATGTACTGAGTGACAGTCCTTCAAAGTACACAAAGCAAAAACTGACAGAACGGCAAGAGGAAATAGACAAATCCACAATTACAGTCCAAGACTTCAATACCATCTCTCCGTAATTGCTAGAACAGGTGGGCTGAGGATTAGCAAGGACACAGAAGACTGGGACAACACTGTCCACGAACTCGGCTTGATTGACATTCATTGATCTCTTCCATCAGCAAGAGTGGATCACACATTTTTTGCAAGTACACACAGAAGATTTACGAACTACTTCATACTCTGGTCTATAAAACAAGTCTTAATATATTTAAGCAGATTCAAGTCATATAAAGTACATCCTCTAGCCATGGTGAGAGTAAATTGCAAATCAATAGCCAATATTTGGACAATCTCCAAATAATTGTAAATTAAACAGCACGTGGGTGCCTACCCAGTGAGTCAAAGAAGAAATTATATGATTATTTTTTTTTAAAAGTTTTATTTATTTATTTGACAGAGAGAGATCACAAGTAGGCAGAGAGGCAGGCAGAGAGAGAGAGAGGAGGAAGCAGGCTCCCTGCTGAGCAGACAGCCTGATGCGGGGCTTGATCCCAGGACCCCGAGATCATGACCTGAGCCAAAGGCAGAGGCTTAACCCACTGAGCCACCCAGGCGCCCTATATGATTATCTTAATAGCCATATAAAAAGCACTTACGAAGTCCAACCATTGTTCCTGAATAAACACACACACACACACACACACAATGTAGAAAACTAGTAGTAACTAGCCTTTATTTCTTAAAAGGCATCTACAGAAAGTGTATAACTAACATCCTAACTGACCGTGGGAGACTAAATCCTTTCCCTCCCCTAAGGTCCGGAATAGAGATGTCTGCTTTACAGCTTCTGTTTGACATTGTACTGGAGGCACTAACTGAGGAAATTGGGAAAGATAAAGGCATAAGAGACATTGAGATGGAAAGGGAGAAGCAAAGCTCTCTTAACTTGCAGACGATATGGTCATCGATGATCAAAGTGGTCAACTAAGAAGTGGATTATTGCAAGCCTGCAGGGTACAGTATCAATATCCAAAAATCCTTTTTTCCTTGTTTTTGGTTTGGCTTGGTTTTGCTTTGCACTGTATTGTTTTTAGAGAGGAAGAAAGAAGGTAGGGGCCAAGGGAGAGGGAGAGAGGGAATCTTAAGCAGGCTCCATGTCCAGCTTGGAGCACGATGCTTTGCTCTGTCTCACAACCCTGAGATCATGACCTGAGCTGAAATCAAGAGGCAGATGCTTAACCAACTGAGCTATCTAGGTACCTGCCCAACCCCCCCAAATCACATTTATTTCTGTATCCTGGCAATGACCAACCAGGAGTTGGAATTAAGAAAAAAATATATCATTTACAATAGCGTCCAAAATATGAAATTGGAGTAAATTTGACAAGAGATAGGCAAGATCTGTACTCTGCAAACTGTGAATCATTGCTGAGGGAAGTTGAAGAAGACCTAAATAAATGGAAAAGATACCTTGTCCTGGGTGAGCAGACTCACTATGGCTAAGATGTCAGTTCTCCCCACATTGATCTATTACTAGATTTAACACAATTCCTACCAAAATCTCAGTCGTTTTAATGTAGAAACTGTCAATTGATTCTAAAATTCATACAGATAGCCATTTGTATGTCTTCATTGGAGAAGTGTCTGTTCATATCTTCTGCCCATTTTTTTAAAATTTTATTTTTTATAAACATATATTTTTTTCCCCAGGGGTACAAGTCTGTGAATCGCCAGGTTTACACACTTCACCACACTCACCATAGCACATACCCTCCCCAATGTCCATAATTCTTCTGCCCATTTTTTGATATGATTGTCTGTTTTGTGTGTGTTGAGTTTCAGGAGTTCTTTATAGATCCTGGATATCAACTTTTTGTCTGTACTGTCATTTGCAAATATCTTCTCCCATTCCGTGGGTTGCCTCTTTGTTTTTTTGACTGTTTCCTTTGCTGTGCAGAAGCTTTTGATCTTGATGAAGTCCCAAAAGTTCATCTTTGCTTTTGTTTCCTTTGCCTTTGGAGACATATCTTGAAAGAAGTTGCTGTGGCTGATATCGAAGAGGTTACTGCCTATGTTCTCCTCTAGGATTCTGATGGATTCCTGTCTCACGTTGAGGTGTTTTATCCATTTTGAGTTTATCTCTGTGTACGGTGTAAGAGAATGGTCGAGTTTCATTCTTCTGCATATAGCTGTCCAGTTTTCCCAGCACCATTTATTGAAGAGACTGTCTTTTTTCCACTATATATTTTTTCCTGTTTTGTCGAAGATTATTTGCCCATAGAGTTGAGGGTCCATATCTGGGATCTCTACTCTGTTCCACTGGTCTATGTGTCTGTTTTTATGCCAGTACCATGCTGTCTTGGTGATCACGGCTTTGTAGTAAAGCTTGAAATCAGGTAACGTGATGCCCCCAGTTTTATTTTTGTTTTTCAACATTTCCTTAGCAATTCAGGGTCTCTTCTGATTCCATACAAATTTTAGGATTATTTGCTCCATCTCTTTGAAAAATACCGGTGGAATTTTGATCGGAATGACATTAAAAGTATAGATTGCTCTAGGCAGTATAGACATTTTAACAATGTTTATTCTTCCGATCCAAGAGCATGGAATGGTCTTCCATCTTTTTGTGTCTTCTTCAATTTCTTTCATGAGTGTTCTGTAGTTCCTCAAGTACAGTTCCTTTACCTCTTTGGTTAGGTTGATTCCCAGGTATCTTATGGTTCTTGGTGCTATAGTAAATGGAATCGATTCTCTAATTTCCCTTTCTGTATTTTCATTGTTAGTGTATAAGACATACAAATGGCTATCAGACACATGAAAAAATGTTCATCATCACTAGCTATCAGGGAGATTCAAATTAAAACTACATTGAGATACCACCTTACACCACTTAGAATGGCCAAAATTAGCAAGACAGGAAACAATATGTGTTGGAGAGGATGTGGAGAAAGGGGAACCCTCTTACACTGTTGGTGGGAATGCAAGTTGGTGCAGCCACTTTGGAGAACAGTGTGGAGATTCCTCAAGAAATTAAAAATAGAGCTTCTCTATGACCTTGCAATTGCACTACTGGGTATTTACCCCAAAGATACAGATGTAGTGAAAAGAAGGGCCATCTGTACCCCAATGTTTATAGCAGCAATGGCCATGGTCGCCAGACTATGGAAAGAACCAAGATGCCCTTCAATGGACGAATGGATAAGGAAGATGTGGTCCATATACACTATGGAGTATTATGCATCCATCAGAAAGGATGAATACCCAACTTTTGTAGCAACATGGACAGGGCTGGAAGAGATTATGCTGAGTGAAATAAGTCAAGCAGAGAAAGTCAATTATCATATGGTTTCACTTATTTGTGGAGCATAACAAATAGCATGGAGGACAAGGGGAGATGGAGAGGAGAAGGAAGTTGAGGGAAATTGGAAGGGGAGGTGAACCATGAGAGACTATGGACTCTGAAAAACAATCTGAGGGTTTTGAAGGGGTGGGGGTTGGGAGATTGGGGGATCCATGTGGTGGGTATTGGAGAGGTCACGGATTGCATGGAGCACTGGGTGCGGTGCAAAAATAATGAATACTGTTACGCTGAAAAAATAAAAAATAATTTAACAAGTACAAATAAATAAATAAAATTCATACAGAAATGCAGAGAACTAGAACAGCCAAATAACTTTGAAAAAGGGGAAATGGCTACCTGATCTAAGACTTTAAGTTAGGACTTTAAGCTCTTTCTTATCTCTCTCTCTCTCTCTCTCTCTTTTTAAAGATTTTATTTATTTATTTGACAGAGAGAATGAAATCACAAGTAGGCAGAGAGGCAGGCAGAGAAAGAGGGGGAAGCAGGCTCCTCACTGAGCAGAGAGCCCGCTGTGAGGCTCGATCCCAGGACCCTGAGATCATGACCTGAGCCGAAGGCAGAGACTTAACCCACTGAGCCACCCAGACACCCCCTTTATATATCTTTTAAAGCACAAAACCTCACCTGCGACTCTCTAGAAGTCTTCTCATTGACCCGAGGTTGAGGATGAGCCTGTGGCGAGGATGGGTCCCCAGAAGAAGACCTAGGGGCTATTCCAGGGGATGGGAACGGACAGACATGCGACACACAGAAGCAACAGATATCCATCGCAGGAGGATCACGGAAGGAATTCAGGCTGAGCCATTCATTTGCTCTGGTAACTCCAAGTAAAACAAATGTGGTAGCACGTGCTGGACCAACGACGCACCTCAGGGCCACAGAGCCCAAGAAACAGTGGGGGAGAGATATTCAAGAGACCCTTGATGAAGATGTAAGAATGTGAAGTGTCTTCCCCTGTGAGGCACAGGAAAAATCCAAGTCCCTTCTCCAGAGATATTACCTTTAGAACTGTTGCCATTGTTCAGTGGAGAATTTCTTAGAGGGATTGCAGTCCCAGGCGTCGGCCAGCCCTAGGTCGATAGGACTGTGTGGCCCTAGGAAATAGGAGGGGGCTATTCTTTCTTCTTTCCTGGTCTAAGCCCCTCAGATGGAGGAGAGTGGAAAGAGTGGCCACTGGAGAAAGGCCAGGAGTCCTGCAGTGCCAGAGAAAGTCTATGAGGGGGAAGTGGGGGGAGGAGGTTAACACCCAGTCCTCAGAATATTCTATGGTTTGGAATAGCCAGCCTTCAGTTGCAGAAAGAACTGCTTCCCGAGTAATATTGGAATGACACATAACAAAAAAGTAACTTGCAACTTCTCTAAGAAGGAACTGCTCTTAGAGCCCACAGACTGAGACCTGGCCCCGGGGCCCCTTTCCCAACCCCTCTTACCCTAGCTCTCTGTGCCCTCACCATGGAAACTTCCAGATGGCAATCTCCATGCTATAGGTCCAGGGAAAGCAGATAGGAGGCCTCAACTAGAGGAAGACACTTCAGTCTCATTTCTGACCGCCAAACTGACATCTTCGCAGGTCACTCACAAAGATGTGTTCTTGTCCTTTGGCCGCCATTCCTAGTACACTAGAATGATAATAAAATTGCAGAACTTACTTGAGGCCTGCTCGGTGCCAGACACTATTCAAAGTGCTGTACAAAGAGTGACTCTTTGAATGCTCACAACTGCCTGGGGGAGTTACTATTATTATTCCCATTTAATGGGTGAGGAAACTGAGGCACAGACATGTTAGTAACTTAGCCATGACAGGTCTTTGTGGCTTCCCTGAACTCCTTTCCATTCAGCTCCATGCTTTTTGGAAACAGTTGCTTCCAGAACACACCCAGTACCTTAAGAACACCAGGTGATACAGAGAAAACAACCTCATTATAAATACATACACTGAATTCCCACTACTGAGGAGAAACCTTAACTTGCTGGTCTTTTTCACACTACTTTCCTATGTTGAGGTTTCTCAACAGGTTCTTTACTACCATTGGCCCATAAGGGTGATTTTCTTTTTCCTTCAGGAGAAAGCAACATTTGTCCCAGGATGACTTGGTATCTCCTTGAAAGATCCAAACGGCTAAAACTGTAAAAATGAGATAGTTTCTAACTACCAAATCTGTGGTGGGCAAGGCCATGTGTGGGGCGTGGGGACGGGAAAAGAGGGCAACCCCCGACTTTCACTACAGATCCTGACCACAGAGAATGTCAGACCAGATATTAGAAACCAGGCTCCTAGAACCAGACTTTATCTCTTTCCTTTCAACTTTTTATTTTGAAGTAGTTAGAGATTCCCAAGAAGTTGTGAGGTTAGTAGAGAGATGTCCTGTGGAAAATTTCTCCAGCTTTCCCCCCAAAGGTAACATCTCACAGAGAAACAGAACAAAGAGAAAGACAGACATTGGTACAGTGGCGTCACAGATCAGGCTGTTTTATTACATGTGCATGTCTGTGTGACCAGCACCGTAGTCAAGATCCAGAACTCTTTCCTCATGACAAAGATCTCCCTCCTTCTCCTCTTCCTCCTCATTCCTATCCCCTGGTCACCACCAATCTCTTTCATTTTGTCATTTGAAAATGTTATGTAACTAGAAGCATAGACTATTTACCTTTCATGTAACTGTTGGTATGTTAGGGGCTAAGTTGGCCTTTTCATATTTTGTATTCTGTTTTTTCCCTTTGCTTTCTTCTGTTTTTGTTTTTCTGTCTTACTGTTGGTTACTGGAACATTTTTCTGAATTCCATTTTGATTTTTCTATACTGTTTCCAAGTGTATCTCTTTGCATAGATGGTTTAGTGGTCGGCTAAGGTATTATATTATGCAGACATAATTTGTAAGAGTCCACGGCTCTTGGCATTTTACCAGTTTGAGTAAAGCCCTGAAAACCTCCCTCCTTTTCAGTTCCTATTACTCTCCCTTGTTTATGATATAATTTCCTTAAGTATTTCCTCTTCGTGCATTTAGAACCAATTGAATACTGTTGTAATTTTTGTTTCAACCAAACAATTCAGAAAACTTAAGAAGTCTATGGTATTCATTTTTTTTATATTCTTCTCATTGTTCTTTTTCCCTCCCAGAAATTTCTTGCTGTTCAAGAATTTTCTTTAGCTCTTTTAGATTATGTCTGCAGGCCACAGTTTCTCTCAGTTTAACTCATCTTAAAATATGTCTCTTTACTCATGAAGGATATTTTCACTGGATACAGGACTCTGGGTCAACAGTTCTTTTCTTTTGGCATTTGGAAAATGTGGTGCCACTTCCATTTGGCCTCAGTGCTTTTCTTTAGACAATTTTTTTTGAAAGATTTTATTTATTTGAGAGAGAGAAAGTGCACAGGTCAGAGGGAGAAGCAGATTCCCCATTGAGCAGGGAGCTCGATGTGGAACTTGATCCCAGGACTTCAGTATCATGACTTGAGCTGAAGGCAGACCCTTAACAAGTGAGCCATCCAGGAGCCCAGCCTCAGTGGTTTTTGATGAGAAATTCATTGTTATTGAAATGGTTTTCCCCCTCAAGTTAAGGTATTATTTCTCTCTGACTGCTTCTAAGAACTTTTTTGTGGGGGATGCCTGAGTGATTCAGTTGGTTAAGCATCTAACTCTTGATTTCAGCTTAGGTCATGATCTTAGGCTCTGTGTTCAGTGTGGAGTCTGCTTGAGATTCTCTCTCTCTCCCTGACCCTCTGCCCTCCCCACCACACATGCACTCTCTTCCTCTCTAAAATAAATAAATAAATAAATAAATAAATAAATAAATCTATCTATCTTTAGAAAAGATAATTTTTTTTTTGTCTTTAGTTTTTAGACGTTTTACTATGATATGTCTTGGTATGGTTTTCTCTGTGTTTATCCTGTTTAGTTCCATTCAGCTTCTCAGATCTATAAATTTTTGTCTTTTGCTGAATTTTGGAAATTTCCAGCCATATTTCTTTTAATGCTTTTTCAGCCCTTTTCCTCTCCTTTTGGGACTCTGATGACATGAATGTTAGATCTTACAGGATAGACCCACAGGTTCCTGAGGCTCCATTCATTTTTTTTTTTTTTTCATTCTATTTTCTTTCTTATTTAGACTGGGGAGTTTCTGTTGTTTTATGCTCAATTGTATTTATCCTTTCCTTTGCCCTTTCCATTCTGTTGTCAAGCCCATCAATGAAGTATTTAAAATTTTGGTAATAATCTATTTTTTAGTCCTGAAATTTCCATTTAGAGAATTTACATCCTTGCATCTTCTGTTTCTTGGTAGAGATTTTTCTTTTTTGTAAGAGGGTTTGTAATTGCCTGTTGGAGCATTTTTATGATGGCTCTTTTAAATTCCTTGTCATATAATTCTAACATTTGTGTTGTCTTGGTGTTGGTGTTTGTTGAATGTCTTTTCTCACTTGTTGTGATTTTCCTGCTTCTTGGAGTGGTAAGTCATTTTTGTTTGTATCCTGAACCTGGATATTGTGTTACAAGACTCTGCCTTTTATTTAAATCTTCTTTTTTAGCAGTTTCCACTAACACTGCATGGGTCAAGGCAAGGCAGGACTCTGCCCCACTGTGTGGTGGTGAAAATTGCGGTTTCCCACCCACCTTCCTCTGACTCTGGGGGAGGGGGAGGTGCTACCTCATTACCACTGGGTGAATGTGGAAGTTCAGGTTCCTCACGGGGTCTCCACTGGCCCTAGGGAGAGGGTTATAACTGGTGGGTAAGACTGAAGTTTCCAGATCCCTACTCAGTCTTTTCTGATGCTAAACTGGTGGGCAGGAGAAGGAAGGTCACTCATTACAGCAGGCCAGGTGGAAATGGATGCTCCCTGTCCTGTCTGTGCCAATGGAGTGGCAGTGTGACAACATTTTTCTCCTTGGTGTTTGGCTGGGATGGAGTGGCTATTGTCTAAAAGTTTTCCATCTTGCTAGGTTGTCCCTTTTCTTGTTCCTTTACCTAGGGAAATATATTTACATTTATATTATATATTTGTATATAAATATACAAAACAAATATATTTATTATTTATATAAATATAAATATATTAATATAAATATATATTTTCCCCAGGATTTTTATATTTTTTTAACAGGTGGAACATAGAAAGTGTGTATACTCCATCTTGGTCTGGAAATCTAATCTTAGAAGAAAAGAACCCTCCATCCCAAAGCACAAAGAGAAGGATTAGTCTTGACCAGTGTCAGTGCCCCAGCAGCAGCAGCTCAATGGACAGACCACCCAGACGGGAGCAGAGACTGTTTGCTAAGCAGAGAGCTCTCAGCCTTCGACTCATGTTGGTACAATTCATTCAGTATGTTTTCAACTGTTCAGCCATTTTATTCTAGATTTTGTTTTTTGCAGAAACAAGCCCCCCCCCCTCTAAAAGTGAAGATTTGCCATTGTAAGATTTAAAAGAAAAAAAAAGTCTTACTGACCTTGAAAACTTTTCTAAAAGCAAAGTTATAGCACTGTACTTAGAGTTCACACTGACCTCCAAGAGAACTTGTTTATTTGGGGTATCACTTCTGAAGGTATTGTTTGTCAAACAAAACCAAACAGAAACCAGTCACCTTCCTTCAGACATAATCTCTCCCCTCTACCTTCACTGAGTCACAGGGACTCCTGGGGGCTTCTGTATTATTATAACTTCCTGGAGAAAAGCCAGGCTCTGGGCTTTAATAAATCAACAAAAAAGTGTTGTATTGATGGAAGCAAAACATTGGCTTTAACCTTGGAAGGTTTGTTAAGGATTCAGTGACCAGCTTCACTTGCAAATAACAATTAGTTACCAAACACCTACAGGCTAAATTTAACAAGTACAGCATTTCTGCCAGTGTTTTCTTTTTTAAACAATCATTCCTTTACTCATTCAACAAATATTTACTGAACACGTATTTTGTGCCAGGCACTGTTCTAGGTGCTGGAGATACAGCACCAAAGAAAACAAACAGAACTCTGCCTTCATGCTGGCTAACATTCTACCAGGAAGACATATGACAAATGTAACAAATAAATGAGATATATCGCACGTTGGAAGATGATAAGTGTTCTGAAGGGAAATGAAGCAGGAAAAGGAAGTGGGAAGTGCCTGTAGATCAGGTTGCATTGCAACAGCGGGGTCAGAGAAAGCCTCATGGAGAAGGTGACATTTGAATAAGAACTTGAAGGAGTATCAAGTCAGGTAGGGAGGGGGTCATTTGGATTCCAGGGCCAAGACACTCCACGCAGTGGTGACAGCCCTGAGATGAGAGTGTGCCTGATCCGTTCAACACCAAGGAGGCAGAGGAGAAGACTGCATTAGGTGGGCTCCTTGTCAGGTCAAGCAAAGACAAGTCTTGCAAGTGGGGTCTTCCCGGGAACCTGTCAGGTGTGGGAATGGGGCCAGGCTGCTGCTGGCTTTTTTGAGATTGCAGGCTGCTGGTTTTCAAGGCTACTATGGAACTGAGGAGTGGAGGACGAGATCCGACAAATTACAACACCATAAAGCTCAGGTTCTTACTGAGATTCTGACTTCTATTTTTTTCCTCCAGCAAACACTTGCCCTTTGGTTAATTTTCTGAGTTCTGAGAAAGTCGGTTCTGCTGATTTTGGCTACAGTTCTCATTGTTTTTACCGAGGAGAGGATTTTCAGAGGTCTTCACTCCATCATTCCCTCTGCCATTGCTCTTGAAAGGACACTCGAGGCTGGAAATTGAAATGAACAAAGTTGACTCAGTGGGAATGCACCTGGCATTTTCAGGGGACATGCAGTTTGGTTGGACCAGGGGCCCAACCGGTGCTTCGGGAGAGTGGGAAGAAGACAGGATGGACAGCTTGAAGCTGTTTCCCAATTGGCATCCAGAGTTTTTGAGGAGACAAGTGAACACGGTAAAAATAATGTTTTAAGATTAATCTGGCAGGGAGACTAGGAGGTGAGCAAGGATAGAAGCAAGAAGATGAGTTACTTTAGTGAGAAGGGAGTAATTGTGTACCTGGGAGGAGCAATAAAAATTGGTTAGTGGAGAGCATTCTGAAGAAGGTTCTGAAGGAAAACTTCAATGACTGGTTATAGAGGAGGGGTTCAAAGTACATGTGTGTATATAATTATTTTCTGGAGCTCTGGACAGTGAGATGGCACCTCCTCATTTACTTCCTGCTAGATCAGAAAAGTGATATAGCTCCTGGGTGAGGGGGGGTCTGGCTCCCCCTGTTATGCTGCCTGCCTTCCATGACTGATCCTCCCAATGAAATAGTGACATACCTTGAAGTTCATGGCTGGTAATTTCCCCAAATATTCTGTTCCTTGGTGGGGAGGCACGGCTGGTGTCCATATAGCCAGGCTTGACTGTAAACACATGAAATTCTTGAATCATAGAGGCCCCTAATTAAAAAAAAAAAATCAGTAAGTTTGTCATCCATTTGCTTGTGGGGGCACTTTCCTTCTGGGTTATCACTGATAACCAGAACCTCTTTTCTAGGTACTCAGGCCGAAAGGTAGGTGTTTGTGTGTGGGCAGATCTGCTCAGACCCAGCCAGTGCTGAGATCCCCCTTGCCTGTGCTGCTCTGTCTCCCAAAAGGAGGGTCCAAATCCTTCTTTAGGTATCTCCAGACATTTGGCTCTTTCCGACAATCAGAGACACATTGCAAGTTCCAGATGTATCAGGCCAACATTAACCTTAAAAGTGGGGAGATTGATTAAGTCGACACAAAGGTTTCCCAAAGTGTATTTCATGAATTCTGGTTATGAGTATCTCCTCAGAAAGAGGTTTAATAAGTCAGAGAAATGCTCCATTTTCTGTTTCCTGTTATATGAGTCACAATGCATGTTAGTACATGGAAAGCTCTGAGAAGACCTATAATAAAGAAACTTTCAATCTATTTAACTCAGCATTTCCTAGTCTTCACTGACCATAGAACTTGTTTTTCTTCGGACAATCCACTTTGGAGCCAGGCCTTTGGCAAGTGTCCCTTACACTCTTCCCCTATCTTTCTCTGGTCAGACACAATATGGCAGCCGTTCACATCCTTGTTCCGGGGGCTTCAATCAGTTGGGACCCTTGAAAAAATGAGAACTTCAGCTCAGCACATGGCGGCCACTCAGACAGCCCAAATAGGACAATCCTGCTCTGCCAAATTGTCCCCAGAGATCCTGAAAGCTTAGTTTCTTAGAGATTTGGAAGTCTCCATCTGCTGTCTTATCTCAGACCTTCCTCTAGCGTCCTTAGTGGAGTAAATACCAACAGTACTAAATTTGAGGGACTGTGGTGAAGTTAACACATGCTCATGTATATCAAGTGCTCAGGACAATTCCTGACACAAAGTGAGCTCTATACGTGTTCGCCAGTGTTGTTCTGAGCCCTCTTCTCTCCTCTCCTCTCGTTTCCTCTCCTCTCCTCTCCTTTCCTTTCTCTTTCCTTGCCTGAGGACATTTGTTAATGACCTTTTTTTTGTACACATTTTTGTTAAATTATGATTATTATATAATGCTAGCAAGGATCTATTCTTTCTTTCTTTCTTTTGGTATAAATGTTCAAATAGCCCTGAGTAGTTGTCTGTCTTGTGTGCAAGTGCACACACACACACACACACACACACACAGACACACACACTCCACTCTCTTCCTCTGAATTCACTGATTCCCATTGATCTATGTCTCAGGGCCTGGGGCCCAGTTACAGCCCCCCTGAGGTATTAACTCAAAAGATGAGAGGAAGAGAGAAAAGAGGCTTTCTTTGGGGAAGAGGGATGGGAGGAAGGGGGTGGGGCCTGCAGATATATAGGACCATTGTTCACTGAAGGTCCCCACAGTTTTATGGGAACAACACAGAGCATTCTGGGCCAGCCATTCCCACTGAGGGGAAGAAGAAGCCACTGGGCTCTGTAAATCCTCCAAGAGTAAGGTGTGTGTATCACGTGTTAGAAAACACTGTCACACATGCCTGGAGGAAAAAGGATGTAAGCGAATGGGAAGGACATTTTCCCCAGAGGTAAATGCTGGCTGGGAGGGCAGCAGCCCCCTTCTCCTGAAGGGAGGAAATGGCCAGTTTGGGTGTGCTCTTGGCCGCCCACCCTTTCCCACCTCCCCCTTGCAAGAAGCAGAGAGGATTGCTTTCCCCGGTACAAGTAGGCTCTAGAAATGAGGTAACAGCAAAAGGGTGTTTTGCCTGTCTCCAGTGAGGGAACATTTCTGAGAAAGGCAGCAGGCTCTGGAATGCCCAGCCTTTCCTCCCAGACCTCCTTTTCCGAAGGGACGGGGACAAAAGGGAAGCCAAGGAGACCGGACCAACATTTCCAAACAGAAGAAGTGTGTCCCTGACCCTCAGGGGGCAAGACCTGGGCATGCCAACGTGCCACTTTGGGAACCGTGCCGCGGGGCAATGCGGTGTTGTTTGTGTGTACTCAGAAAGGTGTGTCACTTACCATGCTTTACGGACAAATAAAAAGCTCTTCAAAAAATATAAGCATCTTCGCCATGTAATTAAAGGTGACAAGGGCAACACAAACCTCCCTGGCGTGCCCTTCTCCTGGGCAAGAAGAAAGCTTCCGTCAGAACCGCTCTGCCCTGAAAAGTTGTTTCTCCTCTGTCACCCGTGCCCTGGGACAACCGAAGCTGGCACTGGAATCCCCAAAGTGAGGCCCCGTCCCATCGATCCCTGGCCACCTGGGCCTACAAGTCCAGCAGACCTTCGTCACTGCGTCACCAAACAGAATGCAAGGTTGGGTCCCCTGTGAACAGTCTGACATCTCACACGCAGAAAAGGGACAGTTCCAAATTAAAATGTGTCACTGTCTCCATGCCCAGACTGGGAGGGACAGCGCTGACGGGAGGGGAGGGCACCGGGCCAGGGAGGCTCGGGAAATGATATGCTGCCTGCCAGGTAGTGGGCCCTGCTGTTTTCCAGACGCTTGTGGTGCTGGCCTTACTCAAAACCAAACATAGTGGGGGGGGGGGCGGTGGGGTGCCAATTTCCCTCTGGAAGGGACTGTGTTGGTGTGTCTGACTGGTGTCTCTACCTGCAGAGTGGGGGTGAGGATGGGCTCAGAGCTGACCTGATTTACTGCTGCACCGGGAGAGCTGGGAAAGCCTTCAAGACTGACCCCCCCACGCCCCCCTCCCAACCCCCCACTGGCATCTAGTGCAGCCAGACCCCTCTGGATCCCAGCTCCCATGCCACACTGCCACTCCCGCCACCAAGCTGACTCTTTTGCAGGTTCTGCCCTGATTTTTGTGTCATTTGGTTTTGTTTGAAGAAACTGTCCTCTGCTGCCACTAGCCTGTTTGCCCCTGGCTGCCTTATGGGCAGCTACTAGCAGGTGGGATTCCGCAGGCCTCGGCCCTCCTCCAGCCCGGCTGGTGGCTCTGAATGGCTGGGCCCTGGTCACGATGGCTGCCTCTCAAGTCAGGGTGTGTAGCTTCCATTCGTTCTGGAAAAAGTCCCACAGGCAACCTGGGCCTGCCTGGGCTGCCAAAGCGCAGGCTTCCAGGAATGCTGGGGCCGGTCTCAAATCTCGGCTCCTGGGCTTCTCCAGTTCCCGGAGGCATATGGACTCATTTCTTTGTGTCCAGTGGAAGATACCATAGGCCTGTGTGAGGAGGGGGTCACCCGGCTGGGAGGAACCATCGCATCTCATCTTTCCTGGAGGCTGAGGCCGAGCAGGACAAAGCCCACGGTTTCCCCTCCCGTGGTAGTCATCCAGAGGCCTCCACGCTTGATTCATGAGCTCAAGCCGAGCTATTATCTGGAGGCTGAAGGCTTCTGCCTGCTCGCCTCCAGTAATTGTCTGAGGCAGGCCCTGGGCCTCCAACTACAGGGCCTGTCCCGGGAGATCCGAAGGCTTCCCGGACCCCCACCTGCTCCAGGACCGAAGCCGCAGTCGGGATCATTCCTTATAAATAGCACTCACCTAATCCAAGTGCTAAATTAAATGAGACTTAAAATAGTCACGCAGTCAAGACCTGGTTTGCTGCATCTGGTAGCCAACAGCTCCCATGTTACTCAGCGTGGTTCCCCAGTTCTCCACTTTCCGAAGAACCCGAAGCTGTTTTTCTGTTGTGCTGGGTGTGGTCAGCGTGTCTGTGGAGAACAGCGTGACGAACGTTGGTCCCTGTGTGACCGTGCACTCTGGCTCTCTTCACAGACAGGCTTCAGCCCCGGAAGAACTCATTTCTGTTCCCGTTTGCATCCCCCTCCCCACCCCTGGTCCCCATCCAGTTTTTGTCTGTCTCTCCATAGCCACCTGTGCTAAGTCCCGGCCCCATCCACCACAGCCACAAAGTCCCAGCACTCGGGGCTGGCTTTCAGCTCCCGCCGCCCCAGCCTCAGGCGACAGCTGCAAATACTCTCTTCACCTGCTGGGCCCCAGCGCCAGGCCTCTCAGCTGGGGCTGCACCGGGGGCCCCGTGGGGAAGCATATGTGTTTGGGTTTTCAACAAGCACTGAGTATCAGCTAAGTGTCATGGAGTGCGTTACGTGCTGGGGTTACACGAGGAACAGCCATGGTTCCTGCTCCTGAGGCATCAGGGGTTGGAACAACAGGGGTAGAGGTGGTCCTGTGTTATTAGGTTGGTCATTCGTTCACTCAAGCTTTACTAGGGCCTTCTGGGTGCCAGGTTCAAGGACACCCCAGATCCCAAACTGAATGAAACCTAGTCCCCACTCCATAGAAGCTGGCAGCCCAAGGACAACATTGGATAAACCAATGTGTACAGGGCGGGAGGCCACAGATTAGGGCGGAGGTATGCAGAGTAAATAGTGGGGGCACCCCGGAGGGTCATCTACACCAGAAAGCTCCAGTCCCGTGTTCTGGTGATGATGCTGGAGTGAGTTTTTGAGGGCGGTGTGGTCGATTAGCCATGGATGCAGGTCTTTGCCCCTCCTCCCACTGAGAAGTAGCCTCTGCCTCTTCTGCCCTTGAATCTGGGATGGGCTAACTTGCTTGACCAATAGGATGCAGCAGACGTGATGTTCTGGAATGTCCAACGCTAGATAAGAAGTCTTGCTGCATTTACTTGCTGGCTTTCGAAACCTGTAAGTGGTCTGACAGTCCTGGAGGGGTGACAAACAGGTACTCTGACTGATGGTCCCAGCTGGGCCCAGCCTTCCAGCCACCCTTGCTAAGGCCACAGCCATAGGAATGAAGCTCTCTTGGACTCCCCAGACCAGCCCACCTGCTAGCTGAGTAACAGTGAATGACTTCTGTTGATACCGTGAGGAACGGAAGAATCGCACAGCTGAGCCTTGCCCCAGGTCCTAGTCTATAAAATATTAAGCAAGTACTAGGAGATAAGGTCTATATGGGGGTGGAAAAACATGTCCCTGTGGTCGGATTCATATTAATGAAGACAGCAGGACATAGTGTAGCTTGCTGCTGGGTGTCTCAATCATGTGCTCCTTTCTCTCTCTCTTTTTTAAAATTTTATTTGTTTATTAGAGAGAGAGTACAAGGAAGGGGAGGAGCAGCAGAGGGAGAAAGAGGTTCCCCGCTGAGCAGGGAGCCCAATGTGGGGCTCGATCCCAGGACCTTGGGATAATGACCTGAGCTGAAGGCAGGCGCTTAACAACTGAGCCACCCAGGTGCCCCTGCTCCTTTTTCTTCATCAAGATAAATTATCACCTCCCCTTCCCCAAACACACACTCCCTAGATGACCACTTCCTACTCCACAATAGGCATTCTGGCATTCACGGATTCATTTATGGATTTGTTTGAAATACAATCATCTGATGTATATTCGTCACACTAGCATCACACTGATTCACCATGTCTCAGGCACTGGATTCAACACTTTTATGAATTATTTCCTTTCATCCTCACAATATCCCCTCCTGAGGCACTTAGCACAGCCTGGTTTGCTATCATACTAGCTTTAAAAAATGAAAATTTGTTTCCGCATAGTTGATATACTAGGGAGCAATGTGATCATGCTGTGAATTTTGTGTTTGATTTTGTCCCCACGCACAGACAAAACCAGGATACAAGAGCCTGTACCCAGCTGCACCTCAAACCCCTCCTACTGACCTGGGTCCACCTGCACTGGGGCCACGCCCCCCTCACCTCTGGTGTCCTTACTTTCTGCCCAGTGCCCCGTAGCCTTTCCTCCACTGTGAGGGGAACTCACACACAGATATCTACTTCTGCCAACAACTCCAGGTCTCCAGCAAGGGAGAGTGCTAGACTTATTTGTAGAAATTATGT
Source organism: Lontra canadensis (assembly GCF_010015895.1). Classification (NCBI taxonomy): domain Eukaryota; kingdom Metazoa; phylum Chordata; class Mammalia; order Carnivora; family Mustelidae; genus Lontra; species Lontra canadensis. Next base: position 2,719,218 of record NW_022631094.1, on the reverse strand, counting down.
GCATGTGTGAAATGGTGCTACTGTGATCCTTAGGTTATTACCTTATTCTGTGCATCATTGATTAAGTGTTTGGGTGTTGTGCTCCAATCCCCTTTCCCCCATAAGCCTTGGGGTTTCTATCTTGCATTTTTGCAGAACAGTAATTTTTAGGAACACCTATGTCCCTATTGGGGCAGAACTGATGGCATCGTGATCTTCATCTTTTCTTTTTTTCATTATTATTTTTTCAGTGTTCCAAGATTCATTGTTTATGCACCACACCCAGTGCTCCATGCAATATGTGCCCTCCTTAATACTCACCACCAGGCTCATCCATCCCCTCCCACCCTCCCCTCCAAAAGCCTCAGTTTTGTTCTCAGAGTCCATAGTCTCTCATGTTTCATCTTCCCCTCTGATTTACCTCAATTCACTTTTCCTTTCCTTATTCTAATGTCCTCCATGTTATTCCTTATGTTTCACAAGTAGGTGAAACCATATGAAATTGACTTTCTCTTCTTGACTTATTTCACGCAGCATAATCTCCTCCAGTCCCGTCTTCTTTATCCATTCATCTGTTGAAGGGCATCAAAAACAGACACATAGCAGACAAATGGAACAGAGTAGAGAGTCCAGATATGAACCCTCAACTCTATGGTCAAATAATTTTTCTGATCTCCATCTTAAAGATGAGGAAGGGGAGGTTTAGACAGGACTGGCCTGAACTGCTAAGCGCAGTACCCTGAAGTCAAATGTCTGGTGGAGAAACTAGATTCTGTCTGGGCCCACCTGTCTCCCGGCTCAGGGACTTGAAGCCCTGCACTGCGTTTCTGGGGAAATGGAGAGAAAAGTCCACTGGGGGATGGGGAGGGGACACAAACACCGACCCACAGCAAAGCAAACTGCTGCCCACGGAACCCCGAATGCCATGGGAACTTCGCCCTTTACACTCGGTCCTGAACAAGAGCGACAGTGACCAGCAGCCTGAGGGGACTGCTGGGAGGCTCTAAAGTGAAAGCAGGCTCCTTGCCTCTCCCACCTGTCCTGGAGCTTGTTTAACTGCTTTTCTTTGCTCTCCTTTATCCAGTTGTCAGAAGTCCACCTAGGTTTCAAAGCGGATCCCACACGCCTCCCGTCTCCAGGGAAACCCCTCACCCCACCCCACTGCAAACTGTAAAGGTCTCTCTCTTTCTGTGTATTTAGAACCGGATGTCCTGTGGTTCCCCATGCTCTTTTGGTAATTAATCATAATTAATCAACTCTGTGATGAGGCTTAAGTCTTCACTTGATGCCATTAGTTAACTTCTCAGGTACAGGCCTATCTCAGTTTAGGATGAATTGTGTTCTCAGGTCAATGGAAAGTGCTGTTGGAATCAGAACACATGTTTCCACAGAAACTGCTTTGCAGCAGAGGGTGGGCTGCTGGGTCATCACATACAAGCCTACTTAACCCCTAACATGACTGAACCAGACCATAGCAGAGTTTGGTGTCCTGGAGGGGTGGGGAGGTCATCCAAGAGCAAAGGGAATGCAGGAAAGTTGATTCTTCCCCAGCATGAGACCCACTGTCAGGAAAAAAACAAAACAACCCCCCCCCCCAAATATTGAAAGGATTGAATGCATATGCTTCCATCTCTTCTTCTGGAACCTTCTCCCATCTACTGTTCTCTCTTTCCTCACCTGTCACCCTCCCTGTGCTTCATGCCTGCCCTTGGAACACCTAGCCAGATATTCCTGTACTCCAGAATTCATAGAATTGTCTCCCCCAAACCTCCCCAACCCTACGAGAGTTCTCATTTTGTTTATTGGGATTATTCAAGCAACACTTTAGAAGAGGGACTAATAAATGCATGACTACAAGGAGGATGGCAGAGAGGTCAATGGTAGAGGGTTGGAGTTCCAGCTACTGTAGGCTGGTGACCTTGGATGAGGAATGAACCCCTGTTGACGATGCAGTTATAAGAGTGCGGTGAGAAGGTGGGAGAGGACGTGGAGGGATCTACATGCTTTCCCGAGTGGGCATCTTAGAAGATCAATGACCCTTTGCTACTAGGCAATGTAGGACTCAACACCCAATAATCTTGGGTTATTTCCTAATGGGAAATAACCCAAGATTCTCAAGTATGTCTGTTTGGACAATTTTTTTTTTAGCTTCTATTTCTTCAAATATTACTATTTTCTCTTCTGTGTCCATTTAGGACTCCAATTTCATTTATTTGAAACATTTTTACTGATTGTCTTAAGTTTGTTAAGCTCAAAGAGGCATCTTTTCACCTGACTGCTTCATCCTAGATATTTTTAGTCATCTGTCTTCCAAGTCACAAAAACTGTCTCCTGCTCTGTATTATCATCATTTAATCTCTTGGATTCTTATTTTCCATTATTGTGGTTTTCAGTTCTGGAAGTGCCATTTGGTTCTTTCTTTGAGATTCCAGTTCTCTGGTGAAATTCCCCATCTTCTCCATTATTTTTTGAACTGTTGATCATAGCTATTTAAAACCCATGTTTGTTAAGTTTAGCATCTAGATCATCTCTCTCTGGTTCTATCCCTCCCTGCCCCACTCCTCACCCCACTCCATTTGTTGCTATCTCCTGACTGTCAGGTGATTTTTAAATTGGATGTTAGACATCATGTAGAAAAAATCATGGAGAGTTTGGCTGATGTTACCTTCCTTCAGAAAATATTTACTTTTCTTTTTTTTTTTAAAGATTTTATTTTTATTTATTTGTTTGAGAGAGAGATAGATAGTGACAGAGATAGTAAGAGAGAGCACAAGTGAGGAAAGGGAGAAGCAGGCTCCCCTTGAGCAGGAAGCCCGGCGTGGGGCTCGATCCCAGGATGCTGGGATCATGACCTGAGTCAAAGACAGACATTTAACCAACTGAGCCACCCAGATACCCTAAGATTTATTTTTCTTCTGAGAGGCTGATAATTTGCTTATCTCCTTGAGATTATTTCAGGTTTTCTCTTACTCCTCTGGGCTAGCTCTTCCAAGTCCTCAACTAAACACTTGGATGTTTATCAGTGACTTTCTTTCCTTGCCTCATCCTGAACTCATTTCTGTGTCTCTAGCACTATAAGACTCTGAAGTTAATATTTGACTTTTTAACTTCTTAGGGGCTGATTTCTGCTTAGTTTCTCAGTCTCTACATGTTATGGATGCTGTGATGCCCTGGCCAGGTCACCGTTCAGGAATGAAAGACTTATTCCCCCAACTTCTTAGAGTCTAATCAGAAGACAGCTTGGGTGGCTCAGTTGGTTGAGTTTCTGACTCTTGGTTTCAGCACAGGTCATGATCTTATGGGTTGTGGGATCGAGGCCCATGTCAGGGGGGTTCCTTACTCAGTGGGGAGTCAGCTTGAAGAGTCTTTCCTTCTGCCTCTCCCCCAACTCGTGCACATGCTCTCTCTTTCTCTCAAATAAATAAATCTTAAAAGGAAAAAAAAAAGGAGAAAGCAGCCTCCAATTGTGACCCTTCCTGGGGGATTGCCTCTTCTGAAGAAAACTCATTCACCCCAAGATCCACCTCATTCCATGCTGTACCCTGTTCAGCAACTCAGGATAACTGAGAAGGCTTCTTCTCATTCTAAAACTCCCTGTGGGATCAGCAGAGGCTGTACCTACAACACAGTCCTGCCTTCTTCTTCTCCTTATCACAAATGTTGATCCTAAACACACTCTAGTGTGCTTTGTGCTTACTAATCTCTGTTTTAGGGAACCCAACCTGCAATGTTAGGCCTGTACATAAGCACAACTTAGAAGCCAGCAAATGCCTCTGGGGGAAATTATGCACAAAATATTAGGCACATATCAATGCATTTCCTGTGTCTTCAGGCTCTTGGCCCCTTTGGGGCCCTGGTTGCCTTGGTTGCTCTCCAATGCTTTACAACAGTTGGCCTTTGTATTTTATCCAGCTTTATAGTTGTTCTCAGTGGGGGATTAATCTGATATCATCCATTCCATCATAGCTGGAAGCAGATCATGCTTACTGTTTTAATTCTCAGAAGCCAGAAGAAGGGATGAGGGAAACTGTTGTAGCAGACCTAATTCTGTTCAACAATGAACAGTTGGTTGGAAATGCAGAAATGATGAGAATGTGAGGAGGAAATGACCTGGATGTCTTTTACTATGCAGGGCTCCTAGGAAGGGGTGTACAGAGCATAGCCAGCTCTATGCCCTGGACTTTAGCAATATAGATTTCAGTCTTCCAAGGAAAAGATATAGACTCCTAGGGCTGTTTAAGTAAAAGTGCAGAATTATCAAGACTCCCAGAGTAAAAGTGAAATTTTATTGTAAAAAGTGAATTTCCCTCTCATGACAAATTATTTTAAAGACAGAAAAGCAAATTTAAAAAATAGACTGATATGCCAGTATGCCTTTTGGTATTTCTTTTTGGAGTATAGATAACAAATAATGGTTAAAGACAGGTAAGTTGATAGTTTGGACGACAACAACAACAACAGAAAGGCCTAAAAATAAAGGAGAGGCTGAAGGACTGGGAGAAACCTAACAAGATAAGATGCAACAGGCACAATGAATTTACTCAGGTCCCAAGACCCAACTTCATAAGGGCAGGGTGATAAAAATCAGGTTGAGTAAGTGTTGATGTGAAAAACCACCAACCAGTAAAACACTTAAGTTTACTTTAAACGCAGTATGAATTATTAGTATGAACTTGCCATCAAAAATAATATTCAGTCATCTTAAGAGGTGTATAAAGTCTCAAATGGGTTCTGGGCTCTAGTCTGACTGCCACAGTCTTAGGGGGACATTAACCAATGGGGTGTGTTTGGAGCAGCACCAACAGGGAGGTGGAGAAGTGAATCACACCAAGTACTTTAGAAGAACGAGAAGAAGTAGGTGTGTTGCAGAAGTTGTCTTCAAGGAAGTCTTGGGCTACCAGGTTGAAGGGGCTTTCTGGTTGTTTTTCCCTTCACATCATAAAAGACAGATTGTGGGAAGACAGAATTAGATTCAAATATAGCAAAGAATTTTAAAGGAGCAGAACTGTTGGAAAGCAGAATGGGCTTCCTTTAAAGATGGTGGTGTCTCCTCGAGAGGAGCTGGACACTGAAGGTCAATGGTTGGCTGAAAGTTAGAGGAGGTAAGGGAATGTTTTGGTTGACCCATACTGTTTAAAATGTTTGGGTGAACATAAAAGTTTGGGAGATTTTAAACAAAGTATCAAATGTCTGGGGCCCCTAGGTGGCTCAGTGGGTTAAGCGTCAGCCTTCTGCTCAGTTTGTGATCCCAGAATCCCTGGATCAAGTCCCTCATTGGGAATCCCAGCTCAGCAGGGAGTCTGCTTCTCCCTCTGACCCTCTCCCATCTTGTGCTCTCTCTCTCTCACTCTCTCTCAAAGAAATAAATAAAATCTTAAAAAAATAAAGTACTAAATGTCTGGATTTTGTTGAAGAATCAGAAGATCTGCCAATGCTGGACCCTCTTTTTCTACATGACAGCCAACCAACAGGAGCTATTTTTCTCCTCCCCTTTATATCAGGCTGTATTCCCAGTTTCCCAAAACCTTTCCCACTCATACAACGCATGTGCTCGTCCAGGAGATTTAACTCAGTTCCATCATCTCCTGGCCACTGTCAGCACTGGAATTTGAAACCCCTATTGGAGAGGAAACTCAACTTTTAGACAAGGGCAGAGTGACCCCACAGTTTTGCCACATCCCCTTCTAGGGGGAACAGCCCCCCCGGAACCCCTGCTGCCAAGATGGCTTTTTTGTACTGTGCTTCTCCATGTTGGACTGAGCAGTTTGGGTTGATACCTGATCTCAGGGCTGTCTGTTCACGGGGTGGCAGTAACACGTAATTGGGCCTGGCATGGAAAAAATTTGCTGAACCAATCAAATGTTTTCTCTCAGCTTCTAAGACTAAGAAACACGGTGTGAACCAGTGAGTTTGCAATGGTTTTGATGTTAAGGAGAGGCTGGAAAAGTCATAAAGGACCACGCGCAAGTTGAAAGGGTGAGGCAATTAAAAAGAATTCATTTTTATAGGGCTGGGAAGGAGCATGGGAACAGACAGGCAAAGACAGACCTTGAGAGGGAAAGCCTGTGGCTCAAGAGAGACAAGCTAAGACACTGGGCCTCAGAGCTGCCTTGGATCCTTACAGTTTTTCAGCTTTGTGCATTTTTTTTTTTTTTTACAATTTTTCTTGTCCTCTCACTCAAGAGAAGCTAATCAGAGCCACTATCTCCACTAACCTGAAGGTCTATGATTATACAAATTGAATTTAAGCATCTACCTCCCTGATATGACTCCCCTGTTGGCCCCCCTCCCACTGCGGACAGGTAACAGGTGCAGTAGGACCCCATCTCTAAGACTACATGTCCTGCTTTTGTTTCTGCAACAAAGGTACATGTATAATTGCGAGGCAAAAATGTGCAAGCATGTGAAGATCTAATTTTATCACATTATCATATTCCCAACAAGGAAAAAAAAAGCCTGTAGGTAAACCTCCTTGCTTTCTTATATACATCTGTCAGCCCTAATCAGACAAACCCCACTTAAGTGATCGAAAACTATTCAGAGGTTGTCATCATTCTTGGGAACCTGCAGAATATTTAACTTGTTGATTAAGTACTTAACATTACAAATGAATGCAAAACTGTCTATCAGTGCTGGTGTGATTATTTTGGAAATGGTGTGAGTTTTGAGGTTGCTGTGATAATGGATGACCTTTGTGACATTTAAGACTCCCATCAACCTTTTCGGAAGAGTCGCTCTGAGGGCTCCAAGGAGAAAAAAAAAAAAAAAGAAGAAAGCAAGATGCAGATTACAACATCTCCGAGTCGCCAATTTGTCTTTTCCAGGCAACTGTTGTTGAAATGACATGACAAAGAACTTCGGGCTGTAGCTGAAGGGAGTGAAGGGAGTTGAGAAATGCAAAGAAAATCTGTTCTGGAAGAAAGCCGCCAACTCTGATGGGTCTCCCTGGCATTGGCTGAACAATCTGAAACCGGTCTCTGAGTTGTCACAGAGATTGGGGGACACACAGAGACAAAACAGCTGGGTAACTGACTGAACTTTCCACTTTGCAGCCAAGTACTTTGGCGTCACGGAGATTAAGACTTGACTGATCTCACTGGAAAATTGTTCCAACCTTTGCTACACTCTGTTTTTGTAGACGTGGGTTGAGCATTCCCAGGGAAAAAATATCCACACCTGCTTAATCATTTCAAAAACAATAGATACAGGGAACTTATTACGAAGCAGTGAAACAAGCAGTTGTGTCTCCTCTCCTGGTTTTTGCTCGAGTTTCACAGATTTCCACTTTTTCAAGGAAAAGGTTATCTTAGCCATTTCTAGCAATAAAGACAAATTAACAAGAAACTGTCAGAGAGAAAGAGTGCGTGTTTTATTGCCTGCCCTTTAAATGTATTTTTAAATCATATACAATAGAATACAGTAAAATTAGCTCCTTGTGGTGTGTGGGTTTTGATAAAAGCATAGCATTATACATCCATCACCACGATCTTTAGGAAACAGCCCTATCAGCCCCTGGATTCCCTCCAGCCTCACCCTGGCAACCACTGATTTGCCCTCTGTCTCTCTAGTTTTGCCTTTTTCAGAATGTGATATGAATGGAATCCCATAAAATGTGTAGTCTTTTTTGTTTATTAATTATTGGTGTATTAAATTTTGCTAAAGTTTTCACGGATACAGTGGTCCGTGCCCAGAGTAAAGAAAATCTGAAAAATGTTCTGGTTCCGCAGGATCCTAGAAGATAAGAAGGAGGGAGTGGGGGACGTTGCCAGGCTCCTCTGCAGAATCACTTTCATCTGTGCAGAGAATCTATCTTAAAGGCCATGAGAACTGATTCCGAAGATCGAGGCATCCAAATTTAGCCTCTGCAGCACTCTGAGGAAGAAGCCATGCGCGTAGCCCTTGGCCACCTTTAACCAGCCCTGGGATCTGACCCAGGGCTGGGTAATTAACACAAGTAATTAGCTCCTGTTTGGTTATGAGAGTGGTTGTGGTGTATGCAGCATCAGGCTTGTGGCGAAAAGTGCAAATTAACTCAGCATCCCGCTCCGCAGCGGCCACCTTTATAATGCTTTATCAACATAGCCGCTGGATTAGCCCTCCATTCAGTTTGCTTTCCCTCATTACGATAATTGCCTTCTGAACAATGGCACGTGTCAGCTTGATCCTCCTTACTGGGGGAACATGATTTGTTTGTACAAGCAAACCTGCTGGCAGGAGGGGCAGCTGGCTAGGCTAATATTTGGTTCTTGAGATTGATATTAAGTTTTTAAAAATCAAGTTAGATTTGCTCTAGTAGAGATTCTTGGAAGGCTCATTATATGTCAGGCCCTATCCTGGATGCAGTCTCACAAATATGATTACCCCCACTTTTCGGATGAGGAAATATATGTCCTATGAATTCCCGTCCAGGTTCTCTGTGCTGCCGCCCCCAGCGGACTCTCCCCCAGGTTTGTGGGCTCCAGCTGTTCTGTCCTTCAGGACCTTTGTAGATTCTACAAAATGGCTGCCAGAGGGGCCAGGTTCTAGAAAATGGCCGCCACTGTGTTGAGCTTCTACCAAGAGGTATACCTCCGCAGGTGTCACACATTGTTTTGTCCACATACTTGGAAACTTTCTGAGAGTTTCACAACCACTTTATGCAGTAGACTGAGAGCATGGAAGTCAATTCACTTGAGTTTCCTTGGAGACTCTTTAAAAATGGCCACTCCTCCAGCCTCTCTGTTGGCATCTCCAACTGTTGTTTACAAGGAGATTTAGGAACGACTTTTGAACCATTGACCATCCTAACAAAGAAGGAAGTGACCTCAAATCAGACTCTCGAGGGGAGACTAACTCATAACTGCTAGCAGTGAGTGGGCCCAGTTCTCTGCAGCTGCCTGGAAGGAGGTCTCCTGCAGCCTGAGAGAGTTCTGAAACCCTCGTTAGTCTCATTCCAAATGGTTATTTATGGAGGACTCTGTGTGTGTGTGTGTGTGTGTGTGTGTGTGTGTGTGTGTGTACCCCATGCAGGAAGTCAGAGGGAGAGAAAATACAAGAAAAAGGGAAGAGACAGTCTGGTTCAGTCCTTCAGGGAGTTAGCTGGGAAGAAAAACCAGTTATCTCAAATGACTTGGTGACATAGGTCCTTAAGATGTACACATTTTCACAGTCATACATTTGTAGGAGTGGTGGAAGCAATGGCAAGAGATGAAAAAACAAAACAAAACAAAATAAAATAAAACAGACTCTGGAGTCAGGTAAATGTTGGGCTAATTTCCATCTTTCACTTATTCTCTGACTTTGAGCAAGCTCCTTCAATTCTGTGAGCCTCAATTTCCCCATCTGTGAAGTGGAAGATAATATTACTGCCCTTGTAGGGTTAGTGTAATAAATAAGATCATGCAGGTAAAGTGAATCAACTGAAGACTATTTGACTTCAAAATCCGTGCTCTTAGGCGTTAGGCAGATACATTTACTTTTGTTTCTGCTTGAGAGATAGATGATTGTGCATAGATTTCTGTTATGGAGCTGGATTGAGAAAGAAATCTGTTCAGGTTTTTTTTCAGTTCTGAGGGTCTTAGGATAGAGCAAGTAGGTTGAGGTGGGCATGTAAGGCCTTTCACAAATGCTAATCACTATTTGGAGCACATGTGGCATCTTGACTTAATCAGGGATTCCACCTGCTAAGGCAGAAAGGTGATCTGTTGCAGCCTTGAGATTAAGTGGTTTCTCCCAAAACTCCCATGGCAAGTGGAGAGCATATAGTTATCTGGACTGAGTATAAAAGACTGATTTTATAGGGAGGGATTAGGTGGCCCCCATGGTGGCCATTTTGTAGAATCTACAAAGATCCTGAAGGACAAAACAGCTGGGATTAGGTGCCCTAGTACCAGAGAGCTGTTATCTAGTGGGGTTATTTATGGTTAGTCAAGGAAAAATGACAACCCAGAGAACCACACTTTATGTGGTTTTGCAGGGGTAATACGGTGTTATCAGACGCTGTTGGGCACCTCATGTCCCACTGGGACACTGCAGTAAAGCAATAGAGGAATAAACAACAACTAACCTCCTCTAACCGCCCCCCCGCCCACGGAAAGCAAGCCCTTCCCCCCAAAAAACCAGAACCCTACAATTGGAAGCTTTTAATACTTGTCTATAAGAAACCTGCCAGTGCTCATTTAAAAAATAATATTAAAAAACAATCCAAGGAATATATGTTTATTGTAGAAATATGGGAAAACATGGTTAAATAAAGAAAAGGAAAGGAGTTACTGATAAGCCTCCTTTCTCTCTCCTTCAGGATGACCATTGTCAACATGTTGGTGAGCATCACTTCAGGATCTTTTAGCTACACACACAGACACACCCCACATATATAGACAAATGCATGTGTTTGTTTGTAGACATGGGATTGCTCTATACACACAGTTTTATATACTGAATTCTTCACATACGATCTCATAAACATTTTCCAAGTTATGAAATCTTTGAGGTACTGTATCCTTTTATAGCGGAAGCTGGCTCCATCATCCAACCCTTGGGGCATCCCTGCAAAGGGAAGCCCTCTGAAGAGGCCTGGCCCCTGGGATTACTCTTTGGGCATATTGTGAATTCAGGGAGCTTGAGTGGGCTCTGGGAGCCCCACGTGCAAGAAAGCAGCTTTCAGAGGCCCGAAATCAGAACCAGTTATTGCGGCTTCTTCCTAAAAGTGAAAGTGGAATAACAAATCTTGCCTGACATCTCAGCCTGTGGGGACCCTTTGCTGTGTGTGTACATTTGCAATCCAAATAAGGCATCAAAACCCAAGACGAGAATGGGTGACAGAGCTGCGAGGCGGAGAAATGCTTACTTGTCACTTCCTTGGCAAGGGAACTGCTCTTTCCACCACCTTCTTACCTCCCTCATACCATGAACCTGCAGCATATTTCCCTCTGTGGGCTGTTGGCAGCCAGACCTCCAGCCTGTGGATAAAAGATGGGTGAGCTCATTTTATCCACAACCTCTCTCTTCCTCTCATTCTTAAGAGCTTTTGCGCTGGCTCAGATCAGACCATCAAGACTTGGTGTCTTGATTCTGATACGAACTAACTCTTGGGGCTTCAGAGAAAAGGGTTTTGATGTCATTTCAAAATGATACTAATGGAATTAACTAGAATTTGTGAATGCAGAAGCAAGAGATTTCAGAAGTTGTTTACTAGCAAGCAAGGATTGCCTATTGCTGAGATGTAGGGTGTTGGGGTGCTTTCTGGTCCTCTAGCCTCCTGGGTGGCTCGGTGGGCTGCTACCTTCCAGCTTGTACTCAACCTCCTGATCTCTGCCACCATCTCCTCTGTGTGCTCTCGGCCCTCTTGGTGGCGACCAGTACTTGTTAGAATCAGCTGGGGCATAAGTGGGAAGAGTGTGTTGGGGAGTGTCCTGTACTCACATCACAGCAAGGACAGTGGTACAGGTGGGCCTCAGCGGGCCTCGGATGCCAGGGGCTGTGTGCCCACTGCCTCTTGTCTCTGCTGCTTTCTGAAGGCCTGTTTCCTTCTCTCCACTAGAACATTTCTGTGGCTTCCACCAGCGAGGGCTCTGGGTGCCTGGGGCGGGGATGGGGACCCCTGGCTGGCCTGACGTGGCTGATGCATCCCTGGTAAGTAGCGGGGGGTGGGGGAGCTGATGGCCCCGGCGACCTCATAGATGGGATGCAGGGGAGGTTTATCTAAAGGCGGGGAGTGTGTTTCTCAGAAGTGGGCAGATTTCAAACAAACAAACAAACAAACAAACAAACAAATATATCCAGCTCTTCCCATCCAGCTTTGTTTCTTAGTTCCTTCAGACATACATCATCTTCACACTGGTCCCTCTTTGGTCCTCCTCGTCCTCTGCCCACCTTTGTCCATGTGCTTTTGTTTACACTAGTTCCCAGGCACAAATACCTCCTCCCTTTATTTATCCAAATCCTGCCCATTACCCAAAGGCTGAATCTCATCAGGAAGTTCTCCCCAACCTGTTCCAGCCTGTTTCAATCTCCTTTCCCCAAACTTGGAATGATAAACTCCTCCTGTACTCTGTCGGCTCCTGTCTTCTGAATTGAGTCTTATCTCTGTTATCCTCCCCATGCCCTTCCCTGGGAGAGCAGACCACTCGTTCTATTTCCACCTTCTCATTTCCCACGGATAACTCTCAACCATTTCGCTCTGGCTTCTTTCTCTTTCTCTTTCCCAAAATGCTTTGGCTAGACGTAGAATCTGCTTGAGATTCTCTCTCTCCCTCTGCCCCTCCCCCACTCACACTCTCTTTCTCTCAAATAAATTTTAAAAATCTTAAAAGATATATATATATCCCTTCTCTTTCATTTGGACAAAGCTTCTTTCATCTGCCTTCTTTCTGTCTATAGCCTCTCCCCACATAATCTTAACCAGTTCTATGGTTTTAAATACCAGTTATCTGCCATTGGCTGACACATTTTTCTACTCCAGACATATACATCCTACTGTTTATTTGACATTTCTACTTGTATGTCCCATAGATATCTCAAAGTTAAAGGGTCCAAAAGTGAATTTTCCCCAGAAATGTGGTTTTTCTTAGGGCTTCCCATGTGAGTAAATGGCCCCAGTTGTTTTTATCAGGGTAGACCTTGACACTTTCCTCTCCCGCACTACCCATTTCCATCACCAAAGAACAGTTCCAAAGCATTTGAGTTCATCTATTTCTGTCCATGTCCCCTGTCACTGCCACACTGTACACTATTATGTCCTCTCACCTAGAATAGCCCCTGAACTTACCTGCTTCCTTTCAGGTCACCCTTCCCCACCATTTCCCAGCAAGCAGCCAGGCATCCTTCCACATCATTCCTCTGCTCCATAGTTTCATGGTGATTTATTGCTACTTAGAAGAAATCCAAAATCCAAACTCTGTCCTATTGAGACCTGATGAGATAGCTGCTTCCTCTCCAGCCTTACCTTCCTGTCAGCCTCCTACTGACACTCCCACCCACACTGACAACCTTTGTGTCCTTAAACTTTCGAGTTCCTGCATTCCAGGCCCTGGCACACACCTTCCCACTGTTCCTGTCTGGAACTTCCTGTTCCTCATTCTTTGTATCCTTTAGGTCTTAGCTTAGGTCACTCCCAACAGAGCCTTCCCTGACTTACCCAAAGTAAATTGAGACCCTGTACCATAGACTATCATAGTGCTCCTACTTTTCTACATAATGTTTATTACAATTGTAATTATATGTTACCCCATTGTTTGTGTCCCACTAAATGATCTGCTTCATGAGGACAGGGCTCTCTTGTTTGTCACTGTTTCCCCAGGAACATGGTGTGTGCTTAATAAGAAGGTTTTGAATGAAGGAATGAATAAATAAAAATAACTATATTCTAATATCCCCAAAGGACAAAGTGGTTTTCATTCTTTTCACCCTCAGCCAAGAGTTAATAGATACCTATTGACCTCAATACTGTATTGCAAAATAAATAAATAAATAAATAAATAAATAAAAAATAACAGCAAGGAAGAGAATCACAGCATTGCAAATCTGTGTGGCACTATAAAAGTTATGTACTCTAATATAATTAGGCCCAGCAAATAAGGGACAAGATTCTACCCACAGGATTCCTGAATTTGTGAAATAGCAATGTGCTTAATAATGTCAGCTTGTTATATTTTGAAAGAGCAGATGAATTGGATACACATATCTGGATTATCTGGCATTGCATTGTATAGACAAAAACATCTGGATTATTGGCAGGACACTTCAACTTAACTAATATATTTTCGAGCTGTGTAAACAGTCACAGATTACTCTGAAATTATGTTTCTTGGGAGGTGGCCACATGAATAAGTGATGGAGGAGATCTCTAGTTCCAGAAAGATGATGGACTAAGAAACTTGAAATCTCACAAACACACAGAAATGCTGGATACATATATGCTTAAAAGTTGCATAGCTGAGATCATGAATATCTGAAATGAGGAAGAAACTGAAAATCAGAGCAAAAAGTGCATGAATTGACCTGGGAGCTTGCTTTTGGTCCCAGTAAACCTAGGAGCTTGGGTTTTAACACCTATTTGAGGACTGGAGATAAGGACTTGGAATACCGAGAAGTATAAATCAGGATTTCTGAAGAGCTGAACTCTCAGTGGGAAGGGAGATTAGAAAAAATCCACCTCTTGGCACAAGGAGAGGACAAGGAAGCTGTCTCAGCTTGAGTCTAGGGAAACAGTCTCCCTAGAGAAAATTAAGCACTAAGCTAACCCTTGGATTTTGGGTCCAAAACATGTCTTGAATGCACCCAGAAAACATGCAAATATCTCTGCAAGTCTCAGGAAACTCCTAGCAGAGAAATAAACATAACAATCTGTCCCAGAGTGGATACCCCTGGAATGCCTGTAATCCTGAATCACCCTGACGTGACTCTCCAGCAACACAGCCCTCACTGTATTTTCTCAGAAAATAAGCTCCATTAGAGATGAGCTCATGAGTTTAAAAAATTAAAAACATACAGTGAAATAATTCACTGTGAGCAAGAGTCAGCAGACACAACAAACAGTAAGATTCAAGTCCCATGAACTTGAGATAACAGAGAAACAATCAGAGAGGGGAAAGTATGCTAAAAATGCTTTAAAACATAATAGAAGGAATCAAACTCTGGAGGAAAGATCAGGATACTTTAAATAAAGAAAAGAAGGTTGAAATACAACTAAATAAACTTTCTAGAAATGAGAGATATATTCATTGAATGAAAAACTCATTTTGATGGGTTACACAATACATTAGCACACTACAAGAAAGAATGATTGAACTAAATGTTAGAGGATTTTACCTAAAATACAGCAGAGATAGACAGAAAGTAAGAAAAAGAGTTCAAGATAATGATAATGAGAAAGTCCAACACAAAGGTATTAAGAGTTCCAGAAAGAGATAATAGAGAGAAAAGTTTAGAGGAAAATGGATGATAATTCTGAACTGATTAAAGTCATGAACCCTCAAATGGAAGAATCCTAAGGAATCCCAAGCTGGTAAGTAAGTCTAAAAACAAAAATCCACACCTAGATATTTTTTAGTGAAACTATTTAAACACCAAGTAAAAAGAGGAAATCTGCAAATCAAAGAGGGATAAGAGACTGCATACCTAGTAACAAGGGTTAGAATGACAAGATTTCTCAATACCAACAATAGAGATCAGAAGATAATATAATAACATCTTCTTAGAATTATAATATTAATCAAGACAGGGAAAAAATAAAGGCAGTTCAGTTGACAAATAATGTAGAGAATTTGCCTCTCACAGAACTTCCTTAAAAGAATCACCAAAAAATGTATCTAAGTAAGAAGGAAATAGATGGAAGAAAGGAGGCTATGAGAAGTAATGTTGAGAAAATAAGTCAGAAAACATGCGGGCAGATCTGAACAAATATTGTCTGTATAAAAGAACACCAATAGTAATGACATATTTGAGGACTATAATGATAAGAATTGAAACAGTAGATCACAGTCATGAGTGAGACAGGATAGGGACATTAAGAGTTAAGGAATTTTAAGATTTTTGTATTGTTTCTCTGGAAGTTAGCTATCAATCAGCTTTAGGTCTTGTTAAATCAATATGTTAAAATTTTAAGAGTAAACACCAAAAATAGTAAAATTAGAATATGTTGAGAGGAAGGAGAATAATGAAAATCTCATTAGACCAAGAGAAGGCAGGCAAAGGGAAAAAGAAACCAAAACAAATCATGGTAAATAAAAATTAATAAAATAACATAGTGAGAATAAATCCAAATATATCACTAATCACAACACATTTAAATGGGTTAAATGTGAAAGCCCCCAGGTTTTTTTCATTTTTCACTTACTTAAGCTCATCAACTTTACTTTTTAAATCATCTACTGATGCATAAATTATAGACAACAAATTAACTAATCTTAAAGTATACAATTTGAAGAATTTGAGATGTACAATCAGCACAATCACAGAACAGAACACGACCATCCCCCCTAAAATTTCCTTTATGCCTTTTTAGTTAATACACTTCTTCTACCCTTGTAACTAGTGATCTGCTTACAATAACTGTAGCTTGAGTTTTCTAGAATTGGATATAAATGGCATCACAGCATGAACTCTTTTTTTTTTTTTCTTTTTTTGTCTGCTTTTTTTTCACTTAGCACAATGGTCCTTAAGATTCACCCATGTCTTTGTATGTATGGGTAGTTCATTTCTTTTTTATTGGTGAGAGGTATTCCATTTGCTTTACCTATTTACCACTTGAGGGACATTTGGATTTTTCCAGTTTTTAGCTATTATGAATAAAGCTGCAATGAGCGGCACAAAAAGTCTTTTTATAAACATATGTTTTTATTTCAGTTGGGGTATCCTCTAAGGAATGGTACTGCTGGGTTGCACAGTAAGCTTATGTTAACAATAAGCTGTCAAACTGTTTTCTAAGGTGGTTGTACCATTCTGAATTTTCATCAGCAATTGAGAGATCCAACCGTTCCACACTCTCACCAACACCTGCGTACTCCGATGATAATTTACCAGGAGTTTAGTCTATCTTCAATACAAATTTGTTGGCTATGAAGTCTTATTAGACTAAAGATTAAGGTGTTGGCAGGATTGTGTTCTTTTCATGAGGCTGTTGGGGAGGAACTGTTTCTTTGTTCCCCGTTCATTTTGGCTTGGCTTCTGGCCCCCTTCCTCATAGTCAAAGTATCAGTGGTGAGTAGAGTCCTTATCACATCACATCTCTTTAACCCACCTTCCATTATTACATCTCTCTGATCAAAACAGGGAAATGTTCTCCCCTCCATGTGATTAGATTGGATCTACCCAGAAAGTCATCAAAATCTCCCCATCTTAACATCTGAACCCTTAATTGCACCTGCAAAGGCCCATTTTCCATGTATAGTAACATAGTCTCAGGTTCCAGGGATTAGAGCATGGACATCTTTGGGGGCCATTAGTCTGCCTTCTATAGTGAGCTCAGTACTTTCAATTTTAGCCATTCTAGTGGACATGTCATTAGTAGTATCTCATTGTGGTTTTAATTGCTTTTCCCTAGTGACTAATGATGTTGAACATATTTTCACTTGTTTATCATTTATATATTTTCTTTTGTAAGGCCACTATTCAGTTGTTTCCTTTTTTTTTTTTTTAAACTGGTTTATCTTTTTGTTAGTGAGTTGTCATTGTGTTCTTTACATATTCTGGATATAAACTGATTTATAAATATTTGTCCCAGCTTCTGGCTTGCCTTTTAATTTTTTTAACATTGTCTTTTGAGAAGTGAAAGTTGGTGAAGTCTAATTTTTCAAGAATTTCCTTATAGTTCTGCTTTTCATATACTACCTAAGAAGTCTTAGCATAACCCAGGGTCATAAACATTTGACCTATATTTTCTTCTAGAAGTTTTTTACCTTTGGGTCTACATTTAGGTATATGATTCATTTCAAGTTAATGCTTGTATAAGGTGTAATATAAGGGTCAAGTTTGATTTTCTTGCATATGGATGTCCAATGGTTTCAGCACAATTTGTTGAAAATCCTATATTTTTCCATTGGGTTAAATTCACTACTTTTTCTTAAATTAATTGGCTATAGATGTGTAGGTCAGTTTTGTGAGTCCCCATTCATTGATTGATATATATTTATCCTTTGTCAACGCCACACTGTCTTTTTTAATATGCTATATAGTAAGTCTTTAAGTCAGGTAGTTGAACTCTTTCAACTGCTTCTCCCAACCCCCCCATATATTTGACACACAATATTTCATTAATTTCAGGTGTTCAACATTTGACAAGTTTATATATCACAAGTATAAGTGCCCTCTATCACCATACAATGCTATTACAATATCATTGACTATATCCCTTATGCTGTGCCTTTTATTCCTGTGACTTATTCATCCCATAATTGGAAGCCTAAATCTCCCTTCCACTTTACCCATTTTCCCCATTCCTCCACCCACCTTCCCTCTGGCAATATATTGCACAGTCATAAAAAAGGATGAGATCGAGGCATTTGCAAAACATGGATAAACCTAGTATATATTATGCTAAGTGAAATAAGTTAGACTGAAAAAATAAATACCATAATATTTCATTTATACGTAGTATCTTAAAAAAATAAACAAACAAAAAACAGAATCAAACCTATAAATAGAGAACATATTTTTTCTTTTTCAAAAATGTTAGAGCTATTCCAGGTCCTTTGCATCTCCAAATAAATATTGAAATCAGCTTATATATTTCTACCAAAAAAAAAAAAAAAAGACTTCCAGGATTTTACTAGAATTGCCTTGGATAGCTTAATTCAGAGAGAATTGATATCTTTTTTTTTTTTTTTCTTTTAAGACAGAGAAAGAGAGAGCACAAAAGGGGGGAGCAGCAGGCAGAGGGAGAGGGAGAAGCAGACTCCTCACTGAGCAGGGAGCCTAACTCAGGCCTCTATTTCAGAACCCTGGGATCATGACTTTAGCCGAAGGTAGATGCTTAACTGACTGAACCACCCAGGTGCCACAAGAATTGATATCTTAACGGTAAATCTTCTGATCCATGAACATGATATATCTCATGATATCTCATGATATTTGGGTCATCTTTAATACCTCTTAGAATGTTTTATAGATTTTAGTGCATTTATTTTGAAAACATTTTGTTAAGTCTTTCCCCCAAGTACTTCATACATTTTGATGCCACTATAAACGTTATTGTTTTTCAATTTTAATTTTCAAATGTAAACACCTATATTTTGTATATTGGCCTTTATTCTTGACACTTGGCTAAAGTATCTGTTAGCTTTTTTGGGTAGATTTTATAGGTTTTTCTCTAAGATAATCATACTGTCTATATGCATTTTATTTATTTTTGTTGCTTAATATTCTTTGCTAGGTACTCCAATTTAATATTGAGTAGATGTATTAAGAGCCTGGTGGTGGGTATTAAGGAGGGCATGTATTGCATGGAGCACTGGATGTGATGCATAAACAATGAATTTTGGAACACACACAAAAAATAAAAATAAAATTTTAAAAAAGTGAACATTTTTGTCTTGTTGTCAATATTAGGGGCAACACATTGTCTTTCATCACTAAATGTGATAGTAGTTATAATTTCATATACACCCTTTATCAGATGAAGTTTGTGTAGCATGAGTATTATTTCATCCTTAAAAATGTAAAACCTGTGAAACCGTCTGAGCCTGGAATTTTCTTTGTGAGAAGGGTTATAATTACAAATTCATTTAAAAGCAAGCCAGGTTTCTGTGGACAGGTCTGATGTTATTCTGATGGGCTTTCCTCTGTACATAAGGAATTTCTTCGCCCTAGCTGCTTTCAAGAGCTCCTGTCTATAATTATGATTCATTGTTTTCACAATCAGGTGTCTTGAGGTCTTTCTAGATTCTATGATCTTGGGGGAAGACCTTTCTGCCTCTAGTACACGAACGCTGGTTCCATTCACAAGATTGGGAAAATTTTTATGGAGAATTTGTTCAACTATATCTTCGAGTGTTCTTTCTTTCTCCTCCCCCTCGGGGATTCCAATAATTCTGATGTTGGAACGTTTCATGGTGTCATTTGTTTTCCTAATTTTGTTCTCATGGCTTCTAAGTTGTTTGTTCCAGGCTTCCTCCTGATCTCTTTTCTCTGTTTGTCCTCAAGATCACTAATTCTATCTTCTGCCTCAGTTACCCTAGCCTTTAGAGAATTTAGATTAGGCTGGAACTCATTGAGAACATTGTTAACATCATCTCTGGTGGCTTTCACTTCTGCCCTAATCAATTCCATTTTGTCATCAAAGGCTTTATCCAACCTAGCTATTGCCTGGATAATTGTTAGCCTGAATTCCCTTTCCAACATACTGTCTATGTCCATATCCAATAGCTCTGATGGAGAGGGCCCAGTCTCTGAATTTTTCTTCTGCTGGGCATTCCTCCTCTTAGTCATTTTGGTGAGAGGTGGCTGAACAGATGTGTAGCTGAATGTATCAACTGTGGTGCAGGCAAGGTGCAACCTGGAACACTTCTGAGTAATCGAGGCACAAAAAGATGGAAGACCATTCCATGCTTATGGATCAGAAGAATAAATATTGTTAAAATGTCTATACTGCCTAAAGCAATCTATACTTTCAATGCCATTCTGATCAAAATTCCACCAGCATTTTTCAAAGAGCTGGAGCAAACAATCCTAAAATTTATATGGAATCAGAAAAGACCCTGAATTGCTAAGGAAATGTTGAAAAAGAAAAACAAAACTGGCGGCATCATGTTGCCTGATTTCCAGCTTTACTACAAAGCTGTGATAATCAAGACAGCATGGCACTGGCATAAAAACAGACACATAGACCAGTGGAACAGAGTAGAGAGCCCAGATATGGACCCTCAACTCTATGGTCAAATAATCTTCAACAAAGCAGGAAAAATATACAGTGGGAAAAAGTTTCTTCAATAAATGGTGCTGGAAAAATTGGACAGCTATATGTAGAAGAAGGAAACTTCTACACCATACACAAAGATAAACTTGAAATGGATAAAAGACCTCAACGTGAGGCAGGAATCCATCAGAATCATAGAGGAGAACATAGGCAGTAACCTTTTCGATATCAGCCACAGCAACTTCTTTCATGATATGTCTCCAAAGGCAAAGGAAACAAAAGTGAAAATGAACTTTTGGGACTTCATCAAAATCAAAAGCTTCTGCACAGCAAAGGAAACAATCAACAAAACAAAGGGGCAACCCATGGAATGGGAGAAGATATTTGCAAATGACAGTACAGACAAAAGGCTGATATCCAAGATCTACAAAGAACTTCTCAAACTCAACAGACACAAAACAGATAATCACATCAAAAAATGGGCAGAAGTCATGAACAGACACTTTTTCAATGAAGACATACAAATGGCTATCAGACACATGAAAAAATGTTCATCATCACTATCCATCAGGGAGATTCAAATCAAAACCACACTGAGATACCACTTTACACCAGTTAGAATGGCCAAAATTAACAAGATAGTAAACAACGTGTGTTGGAGAGGATATGGAGAAAGGGGAACCCTCTTACACTGTTGGTGGGAATGCAAGTTGGTGCAGCCACTTTGGAAAACAGTGTGGAGATTCCTTAAGAAATTAAAAATAGAACTTTCCTATGACCCTGCAATTGCACTACCAGCTATTTACCCCAAAGATATAGATGTAGTGAAAAGAAGGACCATCTGTACCCCAATGTTTATAGCAGCAATGGTCATGGTTGCCAAACTGTGGAAAGAACCAAGATGCCCTTCAACGGATGAATGGATAAGGAAGATATGGTCCATATACACTATGGAGTATTATGCTTTCATCAGAAAGGATGAATACCCAACTTTTGTATCAACATGGATGGGACTGGAAGAGATTATGCTGAGTGAAATAAGTCAAGCAGAGAGAGTCAATTATCATCATATGGTTTCACTTATTTGTGGAGCATAAGAAATAACATGGAAGACATGGGGAGATGGAGAGAAGGGAGTTGAGGGAAATTGGAGGAGGAGATGAACCATGAGAGACTATGGACTTTGAAAAACAATCTGGGGGTTTTGAAGGGGCGGGGTGTGGGAAGTTGGGTGAGCCTGGTGGTGGATATTATGGAGGCATGTGCATGGAGCACTGGGTGTGGTGCATAAACAATGAATTCTGGTACACTGAAAAGAAATTAAAAATTAAAAAATAAAAAATAAATAAAAGCAAGCCAATGTTGGGCTGTTCTGAATATATGTGTTTTTTTAGTGATCTTTGACAATTTGTGACCTTCAAGAAATTTATCTATTTAATTTGTCTAATATATTGGCATAAAATCGTTCATTATATTTTCTTAATATCCCAGTAATGCTACTGGATCTGTAGTGATGGTTTTTCTTTCATTCATAACATTTGGTAATTTGTCTTCTTTCCTTTCCTGATCAGTTTGGCTAAATGCATACTGGTTTATTGATTTTTTTAAATAACCAGCTTTTGGTCATTGATTTTCATTATTCTTTTAAAATTACCTTTTCATTTCTATTTCATTGATACCTGCCCTTAATGTTATTATTTCTTTCCTTTTGCTTTCTCTGGGTTTAATTTGCTCTTGTTTTTGCTTTCCTCAGATGGACATTTAGTTAATAGATTTGAGATCTTTCTTTCTTAATATAGACATTCAATGCTACCAATTTCCTCAAAGCATTGGTTTGGCTGTATCTCATAAATGTTGTTATGTTGCGTTTTCATTTTCATTTAATTCAAAATATTTTTCCCTTCACTTATGGGTAATTTAGAAGTGTGTTCTTAAAATTTTGGATATTTGGTCATATTCCAGATATATATGTCATTGATTTGCAGGTGTGTGAAATTACACTGTGTTCAGATAATGTACTTTACATGATTCCATTTCTTCTAAATTTATTGAGACTTGTGTTATAGTCCAGGATTTGATTTATCTTGGTGAACCACCTGTGTGCCTTTAAGAGAATGTGTAATTCTGCCATTGTTGGTTGAGTATTCTCTAAATGATTGATTAGGTCAAATTTGTCAAGAGAGCTGTTAATATTCTGCATAATTTCTGATTTTTCTATTTGTTCTAACAGTTATGAGAAAGGAGTGTTGAAATCTTCAACTATAATTGTGTTCTTGTCGATTTTTCCTTTCACTTCTACTAGTTTTTCTTCATGTATGTTGAAGCTCTTAAATGAGTTCATTCATATCTAGTTTTATTATATCTTCATGGTGAATTGACTTCTTTATCATTATGAAATGTCCCTCTTTACCTCATATAATCTCTAATAATATATCTTTCTCTAAAATTTACTCTGAAAATGACATAGTCATTCCAGCTTACCTTTTCAAAAAATTTATTTATTTATTTGAGAGAGAGAGAGAAAACAGGAAGGGCAAAGGAAAGGGGAGATGATCCTCCAGCAGACTCCGAACTGAGTGTGGAGCCAAATGTGGGGCTTGAACTCATGACCGTGACATCACAACCTGAGCCAAACCATAAGCAGGGTGCTTAACTGACTCTGCCATT
Organism: Lontra canadensis; assembly: GCF_010015895.1. NCBI lineage: Eukaryota > Metazoa > Chordata > Mammalia > Carnivora > Mustelidae > Lontra > Lontra canadensis. The sequence goes on along the minus strand of NW_022631094.1, from coordinate 2,696,240 downwards.
CAGACACCCCCAGCTTACTTTTGATTACTGTTTACATTGAGTGTCTTCTCCATCTTTTAAAAATCTGACTTTATACATAAAGTAGATTACTTCTAGAGGACATGTGATTGGGTCTTGTTTTTTTTCTTTTTTACCCCAAGATGATAATCTCTGCCTTCTAACTGTATTGTTTTGAACACATGCACTCAACACGTTTCATCATGTCATTGGATTTAAATCTATCACCTCTTTTCTGTTTGTTCCATCTTGTCTATGTTTATGTTTCTTTTTTCTCTTTATCTGCTCTCTTTTGGATTAAATATTTTTAATGATTCCATCTTGTGTTTCCTACTGGCTTATTATGTACACCTCTTTGTGTATGTGTGGTTGTGTGTGTGTGTGTGTGTGTGTGTGTGTGTGTTTGATATAGGGTTTACATGGACATTATTACATTAAAAACTATCTATCTTAAATAACATTAAATCATGTCAAGTACAGTATAGGAACTTTACAACACTATGCTTAGGATTCCCTTTTCCATCCTTTATGCTCTTGTTCTATATTGTCCTACATATGTTGTAAACTATACAATATATTGTTATTCCTTTTACTCTAATCAGTCAATTATCATTTAAAGAAATTTAAACATGAGAAAAATGCCACTTACATTTACTCATTTATTTACAATAATGGCCCACTTCATTGTTTGTACATCCAAATTGCCATCTGGTATCATTTTCCTTTTGCCTAAAGAAGGTGCTTTAATACTTCTTGTAATTCAGGTGTGCTGGCAATGAATTTTCTCCACCTTTGTTTGTCTCAGTGAGAATGAATGTAATGAAAAATGAGAGCGATAAAAGTAAATCCAAATATTTTACTAATTGTGCTACATTTTAATATATTTTACCAGCAGATACAATATAGAGGCTCAGACTGGATTTTTAAAAAATCCTGTTCTATGCTGTTTACAAGAAACACACCTAAAACATAATGACACAGAACTGTTCACAGTAAAAGCAAATACTAATTAAACTTAGAAGGTATAGTAATAACAAAAAAGATACACCTAAGGCAAAAAAAACCACTATTAAGAATAAAGAGGTTTGGGGCACCTCTGTGGTTCAGTCAGTTAATCATCTGCCTTCAGCTCAGGTCATGATCCCAGGGTCCTGGGAATAAAACCAGCAGTGGGCTCCTTGCTCAGCAGGGAGTTTGCTTATCCCTCTGCCTCTCCTTTCTGCTCTTGCTTTCACTCTCTTTCTCTTTCTTTATCTCTAAATAGATAAAATCTTAAAAAAAAAAAGAATAAAGAGGCTTGTCACAGAATGATCAAAGAAAAATTCAACACAAGATGTGACAATTCTGAATTTTTAAGTACCTAATAATTTAGCCCCAAATCATATAAATACAAAATAGACAGTTACAAAGAAGTTCACAAATCTATAATCTAATAACCTTTGTCTTGCCTTGATGGATGAAACAGGCAAAATATGAAAATGATAGAGGGATTTGAATAGTATAATGACAAAGCTTATATATTGGCCATCTCTCTATATACCTATATCTATATTTTAATCTGTCTTTATACAGAAAACCTCTCACTCAACAATTAAGAAACTCACATTCATTCATAAATGTAATTTATAAAAACGGAGAAAACTTCAAAACTATTAAACATTTAATATACTATAACCCATATTCTCTATAACAAAGGGGAAAAAAAGAAATTAAATACCACAAGAAAACATGCAAAAACTCACTTTGTTAAATTTTAAAACCCACTTCTAAATAATTAATGGTCAAAGAAAGAATTATAATAAAATCTAAAAAATTAATTGTACTTGTGAGAGATAGCTAAAAGAGTTTTTAAAAATAAATCTATACATTTAAATGTAACAAAATGGAGCAATATATTTATTAGGAAAAACAGCAATAGATTAAATAGAAAGGATGTATAAGAGAAGAAATCATCAAGAACAGAAATTAATGAAATATAAAGGAAAAATAGAATTGAAAAGCTTACTAAATCCAACATCTGGTTCTTTGAAAAGACTAATAGAATAAGGAAATATCTAGCAAGGTTTAGCTAGGAAAAAAGGAGACAAATGCATAGAGTTGACATTTTAGAAATCTTAAGCAAAATCTATCAACCAAAATATGACAATTGAGGTTAGATTTTCTTAGAAAAATCTAACTTCTAAAAAATTTGCTCAATAATAGATAGAAAACATTACTAGGTCTATAACCCATAAAGAAAATGAATTTAGGGGCACCTGGGTAGCTCAGTGGGTTAAGCCTCTGCCTTTGGCTCAGGTCATGATCTCGGGGTCCTGGGATCGAGTCCCGAATCAGGCTCTCTGCTTGGCAGGGAGCCTGCTTCCTCCTCTCTCTCTGCCTGCCTCCTCCTCTCTCTCTGCCTGCCTCTGCCTACTTGTGATTTCTCCCTGTGTGTGTCAAATAAATAAAAAAAGTCTTTAAAAAAAAGAAATGAATTTAAAGTTAAGTATCTAGCTATTTCTTATTCTTTAATAAAAACAAAATCCTTGAATTCTACCAGCACTCTAGGAAACATATTCTTCCTATCTTATAGCAACGATTCAGAGAATACAGGAAAAAAAAGGGAAAGACCTTCCCCCAACTTCCTTTATGAGTTAGTATAACCCTGATTCCAAAACTCAAAGAAGAGTAAGAGGAAGGAAAATTATTGAACAATTTCATTTATGAATGTTGATATAAAATTCTAAAAAAAAATTGCCAAAATAAATCCAGCAATGCACAAAATACATTATCACCCAATTCTGGGGTTTTCCTGGAATACAAGAAGGGTTAACTTCTCACATTAACAAATCAAAGGACAAAATAATGTCATCATTTGAATAGATACAGGAAATAAATTTTATATCACTTATAACCCATTCTTAATCAAAGTCCTTAGTAAACCATGACTAGAAGGGAAATTCCTTAACTTAATAACCTACCCAAGCCCTACAATTAACATTATATTTACTGGTAAAATATTAAAAAGTTCCTTTTTAAATCAGTATCAAGCTAAGGATATCTACCATCACAACTTCTATTTAATATTAGTCCTGAAGTTCTAATAATAAGAAAAAGAACTGTGATGATTAGAAGAGAGAAAATCCTAACTAGTAATATTTCAGGATAATATGTTTATCTGCAGATAAACTATTGGACAAGCTAAGCCACAGATAAACTTCTGGGAGAATTCAGCAAGTTTGCTAGATATAAGACCAATGTTCAAAACCTAATAGTTCCATCTATCTGCAATAAATTATTAGTAAATGGAATTACAGACAATATTCTCTTTCTAGCAACAAAAGATATCAATAGGATGCAATGTGAACAAAGATGACATGTCTTTATAAGAAATCACAAACTTTATCAAAAGACATCAAAAAAGCTCAAAATAAGTGAGAAGATACCTTCATGATGGAAAGGCTCAATATTATAAGGGTAATAGTACTTCTCAACTAATTTATAAATATATTCAATTCCATTCCTGACTGGGAATTTTCCAAATTGATTCTAAAGTTATGTTGCTATAGCGGAAAAGGCCAAGAGTAGCAAAGGTAGTTTTGTGGAAGACCAACGGGGGGATAGGGTAGCGAGTTGTTGTAGATACCAAGACTTACAAAACTATAATGATAAAGACAGCAGAACTGGGAAGGGACAGAGAAACAGACCAGTGGGGCAGATTATTAATTCAGAAACACATCCCATATTTGGTAACCTGACATTTGACAGAAAGGTATCATTACCAATAAACGGAGAAGATTGTTAATAGACAGGGCTGGGCCAATTGGCTGACTATGGAGAAAAAGAAAAATAGGTTTTTATCTTACTTCATCCACAGATTACAGATTGTATGAAAAGCTGTAAAGCTTTTAGAAGAAAATATAGCTGAATACTTTTATGACTTTGGGGGTAGGGAAGCTGTTACACAAAAAAAACCAAATGACAGGCATGAACATTTTGATTGGATGGTTTTGATCCTGCATCACGAAAGATACCAGACAAAGTAAAGAGACAAGCCAGAGAGAATATATCTGTCATCCCTATAGGGTGACAGAGAATTAATCAATGCTATATAAAAAATCTTACAAATGAACAGAATCAAGACAAACAAGCTTATAGAAAAAAACGAGGAAAGGAAAGGATGTGAACAGACAATTCTGGAAAGGAAACCTAAATGGTCAGTATGGAGATCTTGGTCACAGTAATAATCCAGGAAGTAAAAATTAAGAGTTAGCACTCTTCAGAAAGGCAATATTTAGAAGTCTGGTAAGAACTGGCAAGGACGTGGAAACCTGGAGATACCAATACTCAGCTGATGGGAGTGCATGGGAAGTGGGGTAGATGTGTGTTCAAAGATTTGCGTGCGCTCTGGCTTGGCAGTTCCCAAAGGAGCCGTGAGCAGAACGTGCATTGCAGCCAGGGCCCTCTGGAAGAGTCACCATTTCACCAGGGGTCATATCAAGCAGTGGTTAACCTGAAACATTGTGACCTGTCTGAATTCCCAACCTTGCTCCCCATCCCCAGACACACACTCCCTATCCCCTTTCCTTCTTTAAATGTTCTCCTTTGTACTTACTGCCACCATTGTATATTTTCCGTGTACACTATGTTTCATATATATCATAGCACATATTTGACATTTTAATCTTTTCTACTATCTCACCAAAGCAGGTTGTCTCTGTTTTTTTTTTTTTTTGCCCCCAATCCTATCACCCAGCCCCTAAAAAAGTGCCTGGTGTATTGTAGGACCCTGTAACTACTTGTGGCAAAAATGAATGGGCGAAATCTCAAAAACACAATACTGAATGAAAAAATGAATGTGCGAAAGGGCATGGGTACAATTCATGTAAGTTTTAAAGCACATGATGGTACATAGTTTATGGCTACCTAAGGATGTGTGGTTTAAAAAAATGCCCTATTAACTAGTAGCTATCTCTGCGGGGAGCCTGGGGTGGAGGAAGCTTTGGGGTTGGGTTTTAGTCACATCTGTGACATTTTGTTTCTTAGATTGGTCTGCCTGATATAAATTTGGCAAGATGTTAACGTCTGTTAAAAATCTGTGGCGTTTGAAATATTTTACAATTTTAAAAAATTGCTGGAAAGTGAGGAAGAGAAAGTTGTCAGGGTATCTCATTATATGACGGCTGTTCCTCCATTTCTGAGGCCAAGGCCGCTGTGGACATATGGAACTTTTCACATGAACCCCCTCTCCTTAAAGTTGCTGACGCCACCCTAGGCAGTCATGGACAGGTGTTTCTGGTTCTACTTATCTTGGAAGATCTAATTCTGCTGTGTTTTATTTAATCAGGGCTCTCTATTTGCCTGCGGGGAGAGAGCCTCAGCTACTGGAAATGAACCCTTCCCCAGTCAGCCATAACGTCACTGTCCACTCACCAGCATGGGGGAGCCGACGCAGGCATCTCGGTGATCAGATGATGGGTGTATGCCAGGTGGAACCAACTTCCAGGCTGGAGCAGACGAATACATTTATTAACACAGATACGTTTTTATTGAATTATGGAGGAGCACTTAGAAGGAAGACTCCAGGAAGTAAGAGGATTAAGTCATTTCAAAACATTTTTCTCCTGTCAAGTGAGCAAACGAAACGTCAGCGTGGCCGTCTGATTCCGAAACCTTCTAGCTGTGTGGAATGGCAGCCTCCAAAGTGAAGGAGAGAGCGCCCTTAGTTCCCAGGGAAAATGCCCATGGATAGGAGTCAGAACCGACCTATCTACAGGGCATTTCTATGATCAGAGTACCCAGAGAGTACGCTACTCTGATAACAAAGGAAGGCGACGTGTAAGGTACCATGGTCTTTTTTATTATTAAAAAATACGATTTGGGGGGCACCTGGGTGGCTCAGTGAGTTAAGCCTCTGCCTTCGGCTCAGGTCATGATCTTGGGGTCCGGGGATCGAGCCCCGCATCAGGCTCCTCGCTCAGCAGGGAGCCTGCTTCTCCCTCTCCCTCTGTCTGCTTACTTATAATCTCTATCTCTCTGTCAAATGAATAAATAAAATCTTTAAAAAAGTATGATTTTTAATAAAAAGTTGATGTACTTTCCTTCCTTGATAGGTTGCTCTTAGAGAGAACACGTAAAATGTCCACCATCTTTGCCACAACCCTGTGAGGCTGTGATGCTCCAGTGAGGTCATGAATGCTGGTCATGGAGCAGGGATGTGGCCCCAGGGGCCACCACCTTCAACACCTTCACCTTTTTCCACTTCCTCACTACCCCTCCCCCTCAGCCCAACCCTTCCCAACACACACACATGTGAGACATTGATGACCAAGTATCTTTGGCTCACATTCTAAACACGAAATTGTGTGTGAGGGATGGTTGAATGTGCTCTGAGCTGAGAGTATCCTATATAAGCTGTTATCTCAATTGTTATATTTTTCTTTCCCAAGACTTCTAGTTGGTTCTTTCCCCTATCTTTTTGTTTCATAAAGTCTTATTAATATCTTGGTTTGCCTTCAATAGATTCAAGAACTTAAACATGCTTTTTTTTTTTTTTAAAGACTTTTTACTTATTTATTTGAAAGAGAGAGAGAGCGCATGCATGTGCACATGAGCAGGAGCCGAGGGGCAGAGGGAGAAGCAGACTTTCCGCTACCAACTTCAGGCTCTATCCCAGAACCTGGGATCATGACCTGAGCTGAAGGCAGATGCTTAACCAACTGAGTCACCCAGGCACCCCAAACATGCTCTTTTAAAATTCATTTTGAGAACGGTTCTATTACATGCATTCATAAAGAGTAGGTTTATCTGCTGATTGAGTTTGTGGGAACTCTGTCTTAGAGCTACACTTCTCTCTTGTCCCCTTGGAATCTTGTTTGCAAGACCACTAGGACCAGGAATTGTTTCTGATTTCTCTCCATACCTCCCACTTCACATCTCCCTGGTTTTGTCGTTGCCCCCATCCGCCCACCCGAGATGGCCCATTTCTCTGACCAGGGGTTCCTCTGTTCCTTGGTAATACCTTCACCCAGGTGAAGCCTTTCTCAGCTCCTGCCCAGCTGTTAGGCTGGATTATGATGCCATCCGTGTTCTGCCCTTCCTGCCCCCTCCCTCTGAAGCTGGCCTCCAAGAAATGGAAGCATTCCAGTCCCAGCTCCCCCCATGATTGAGGTCTGGCTTCCTCTGCTTGAAGCCCCACACGTTTGTGACATCAGCACTTACCACTGTGTTCAGTTTCTACTCCTTGGATGTGTTTATTTTGGTTCTGATTGTGACCCTGTCTTTTTTTAGGTTAAAAAAAAAAATTCATCTGTAACTACTCTGCTGGCAGAGCAGGGGGAGATTCAAAGGGTAAACTCACGATATTACTTTGACCTAAAGCCCCAAAGCTGCTATTAATTTTTTTTTTTATTCTTTGAACAGGAATGAATGTTTTGTTTAACTATTTTTTTCTGCCTCTTTTTATTTTTTTTTTTCATCCAAAAGTAGAATGCAGAACATTCTCCACTCCCTGTGGAAAGTCTTGATTTCTGAGGGTATTGGCAAGGTGGTTTGGATTTTTTTTTTCCAGATTTTTATGGTAGTACATTCAGCTATAATGGGTGGAGTCTGGCCCATTCCTGTATTAGGACTAAAAATTGGAGGAAGGGAGGGAGGGGATAAGAGCTGCATTCCATGCCTTATCTTTAGCATTTACAAGAACTGTATAAATGTATTCAAAATCCCTAAAGCAGGAAGAGAGTAGTAAAACCCATGTGTTCATAGGAAATTCCGCAGCTATTTGCTCTGCAGTGTGTTCTGGAAAGAGAAGAGGTAAATACCCAGAGGGAGGTGTTCTGGGTCCCAGAGAGAAGATGGCGGGGCCCACTGTATTTCCCTGCTGGGGCCACCAGGCCCAGTCAGTCCTCCCATGCTTCTCCGGGTCCCAGAGCAAAGATGGCGGGGCCCACTGTAGCTCCCCTCTGGGGCCACCATGCCCAGTCAGCCCTCCCATGCTTCCCTTGGGCCCTGTGGATTGTGGCTGCAGAGAGTGAGAAGCTTCGTGAGTCACAATGGGCTGCTGGTCGTTGCCAGACCTGAGGATCTGCATCACTGGGTCCTTGGGGCTGAGAAGTCATGGGGACTGTCTTCCTCCTTGGCTGCTCTCCACTTTCCACAATGAAATGAACAAAATATCAGCTTCTGCCCATTCATTGTGGCAGGCAGCGTGGTACTAAGGCCAAAACACAGACCTAGGAATCAGAAGTACTGGGTTAGTGAGGCAGCCTGGCCACTTACCAGCCATGTGACGAAGACAGCTCCTCAGTCCCTCCAGATCCCTTGCTAGCAATGACATGGGACTAAGGGAAGCTGGTTCATGTGAAGGCTCTTGTGAGAGGAAGGGAAAGAATATATAGTAAGCACTTAGCACAGGTAAGTACTGTATGCTGTGTCGTTCTTTTTTATATCACTTCTTTCTTTTCTTTAAAAGATTTTATTTATTTATTTGACAGAGAGAGAGATAGCAAGCAAGCACAAGCAGCAGAGTGACAGGCAGAGAGAGAGAGAGAGGGAGAAGCAGGCTCTATGCTGAGCAGGGAGCCTGATGCAGGACTCAACCCCAGGACCCTGGGATCATGACCTGAGCCTGAGGTGGCCGCTTAACTGACAGAGCCACCAGGGCAACTCTCTCTTTTTTTTTGCATCATTTCATCAACTGGGCTTGTAAAGTGATTGCAGGCAAACCAGAAAACTAACATATTTACTCCTGGGCTAAGTTCTAAGAACAAAGCTATCCTTGCCCCCACTTCCACCCTGACCCCAACTGGGACACTCTTCTAAATAAATCTCATATTCTAATTGCATTTCTATGCCTCTTAAGGTTTATTGGGCCTTGATTTCTACTCCCAGTCTATCTGAAATGTGGCTGTTTTCACAAAGTCAAAGAATGCATCTTTCCTGGGACTCAAAGCCCTCAAATTGGGAGGCGGCGGGGGGCGGGTGTCGGGGGGCTCCGAGGCCTAAATGACCTGGAGTTTCACCCATCCCTCCACTCGCTCCCCACAGGACAAAGCTACCACCCGGAGGAACCACTAGTAACCACTTGTATCTGTTGGACCTATGCTACCAAGGCCTCCTGACCCCCTCCCTCCACCCTGGAAGACTTATGTGGAAAACAGGAAATTGTTTTTCTCTTCACAAATTGCAAAGAGTTCTGTGCTACTCTTTTTAATATGAACAGTGTTTGCTGAGGAGAATCACAAATTTACTTCTGCTCTGACCCCAGCTCTAGCGTAAGCATGGATGGGAATATTTGTGCATGTTTTCAAGCAAATCTCATGTATACTTTTTGTACTTCAGGAATATAAATACAATTAATTTTCAAAATTAGGATTCATCTTATTTTAATCTGTTGCATTTCTCCCACTAATCATTGTTTCTCAGCGTTAATTGTCTACTTCTTCCCCCCTCACTAAATCAACAAGCCACTTGCCCTAGTCAAACATAACATTTTTGAACACATTTTTCTACACCTTACTCAAATTCTTGGATGGTATCATGAGGGACCCTAGGGTTCTGAGGACGAGGGCAAGTCAGGAGAAGAAGGAGGTGGGGAGTAGCCAGAGGGATGAGGCTATCCTACTTTGTTTTAACCCAGTCAGGCCGCTTTATAGAGCATATTGTACTTCACAAGATTTCATCTGAAGAAAAAAATTCTACTGTTCCCAAACTGCTATTCCAATGCATTTCACTTGTTCCCACACATCATGAGTTGTTAATGTATGAGTGTTATTAAAATGGTGTAACTATTTTAGTCAACCAGAACTCATACCTGAGGTAAATGCTTCCTCTTTGAAGTTACCACATGAAGATACTATAGACATATCCCTATGATGTTGCCATTTCTCAAAAAAATTTTGGCATGTTTTGAGAATTGATTCCAGGGCTAATTGTATATTCTTTTGGTTATTTTCACTAGAGACAAGATCTCATATACAAAATGGTGGTGAAAAGAATACTTACTTCTTTTGTAAGTACTTCTATTTTCCTGGAGAACAAAGGAAATGTAAAATTTACTATGCAAAGTGTGAGGCACTCAATGAATGTTATGTTTTTAAAACTCTCTGAGGGTGGGCTTAAATTTTTGAAATGGCCCCAAATCATTCTGAATTAAAAGTATCGAAGAAGATAAATAATCAAGCTAGGTTCTATATAGTAAGTGGTCCAAAGATAGAAGTAACTGTAACGCAAGGGGATTAACTTTCTTGGTGGTTTAACCTTGACTCTAAAGGCAATTCCAGAAGGGCAGCTTCCAAGATTAGAATATTTTAGGCCAATACCTTTGGGAGGGACCATTAGTGGATATACTTTGCTTGCAACCATCGTCTTCTGTCTGCATATGGGGATTTGGAGAGTATGAGTCCCATAAAGAAGTGAATTTCCCTAATCTTCATCCCCAGAACCTGGCACAAGGGCTGGCAGGAGGCAGGTAAGGAATGGATGTTGGTTGAAAGTAAAGCTTTCTCAAGGTTAAGTAAATACATATTTATAGGAATACTGATTCCTAAAAGATGGATTTTATAAATAGCAAACTAGATCTGAAAACTTGAATTTTTCTCACATCTTTGTTCTTTATCTTGGGTTGTTAGATGGCCCAGAGAAGCTAAGTGACTTACCCATAGTCACACAGCAAGTACATGGCTTGATGAGGACCAAGCTCAGGGCTACTGACTCTCAGCCCAGTGCTCTCTGTACCCTACCTTCTTGCCCAGGCTGGCTTCATGGGCATGCCACCTGTGTATTCACATAGAATCCCTGCTCGGCTTGATGATCTGCTGTTGCTTTCTTGAAATTCTTCATCATTTTAACCCACTGAGCCACCCAGGCGCCCCAAAATTCATCATCATTTTTAAAGAAGGGGACCTGCATTTTTATTGTCCACAGATTAATCTTTTGTAGTTATTCCATAATCTGTAACAATTTGTAATAACTTGTAATAATTCCATAATCTGTGGATCCCACAGATTATTCGGGTCTCGCCAGTACCTCTGTGGGTGTGATTAAAGGATTAGTCAGGCTGGAGAACTGTGTACTATCTCTTCAGATCAAAGGAGCTGACAGGAAAAGAGGATCGATCACCCAGGACTCTACTCTTGGTTTTGACTTCCGGTATGTGCTTTATCCATTGCAACAGCTTACCTATTGGCTTGTTCTACACCAAAACCAGCTCCCCGTGCTGGGAGGTAGCTTGGAGTAACGCTAGCCAACGCGGCTAGCTACAGCCAGCCAATGTCAAAACAACCGGATGAAGAGTGAAAAATCCTCTCCTTAAATATAATCACTGGCTGTTTGGTATATTGCTAAGAGAATTGAGATATCGTTTTTGTTTATTTATTTTCCTGCTGAACTAATTTTTCATTGAATTGCCTTAAACGCACAGTTTTGATGTTCTGTGGGGACAGCTACTGGCTTCCATTGTATGGAAACTGGTTTCTTCTCTAACGGGACCTCATCAGGTCATGTGCTTAGCTGATGGGATTCAGGGTGGAACCTGCTCGTAAAAGCTAATTTACCAGCTTGGCCATCTTCTTCCATCTGAGGCTCATCCTTGGAAATGCCGGGAGATGATTAATGCCTGTTTGACACCTTCCCCCGTTCCTCTGGGTCTTCTCTGACTTTCTTCTTCACACATAAAACAGTCAAATGCTTAGAGCCACCACTTTAGCCCCCCTGAGGGATGGGACTTTGCTGTGCATTTTTAGCATCGCTTCCCCATCATTGTTCACCTTGTTTTGCGGAGATCATGCTCTGCTGCCCGACTGTGAGCCATCTTCAGCTAATGCCTCCACCCCAATGCCTGTGTTGTCCTGGTTCACGAGTGTGTCCCTGTGTGGACACATACACCTCGGCTCCGTTAAAATGCCTGCAGGTTGCAGCAGATGCTGCCACTGTCCTGAACCATCTCGCAACACGGCACTGGTTCCCGTCTGTGAGGACAGGGGACAGTAGACATCTGCTGCTCTCTGCCTGGGAGCTTTCTCTCAGTTGCCGGTGGGGCACACTGCCGGGACACCTGCAGGAGTGAACAGGGGTGGAGGACAATGCCCCAGCCTTGATAGCAGGTGAAGATCCTGAAGCTCTTGTCATGCTGTCTCCCAGAGATCACACTGGTGAATTGTTATGAACATGCCTTTAGTGTCTTCCCTTCGTTTCCCGTCTCAGGTTCCACTCCCTTGTTGGTGTTTCCTTGACTACCTTCCAAATAAATCCCTTGCATCCAAACGTTCATCTCCAGAGCTGTATGTCAGGGGGCCAGCCTAAGACCATGGGTGCCAGGAGAAGCTTCGGAGGCAGATGCTTGGGACTGGATTCCGAGTTACATCATTGCTGGCTGATGGTGGTTCACTACAGGCCATGTGCCATCACGTTTACCGAGGCCTCTGCCTGCTGTGGATCAAGACGAGCTCCAGGCAGAAGGGCAGACACAGTGGCTTGTGCAGTAGCTATAGTGATTGAAGATATAGGCACAATGACCATTTTAAGGACTCGTAACTGTTACAGTAACGCATCCCATCTGCTGAAGTCAGGACCCTGTTAGGGAAGAAGTGGAAACCAGAAACCTGTGATGGGGCAAGGAATATAAGGATAGATGGCACTTTATTGACATAGTGCCACGCTTCTGGGACTCAGCCATTAGCAACCTGGCAAGCACAGCTGAAGCTAGCCCTCTGCATCGCTCAGATGGCTTCTTGAAGCTCAGAACATTGAGGACTCATGGTGGGTGAGGTGGAGATGCTCTTATGGACGGGGATCCAGTGTTAGCATGTATGACACAATGCCACACTTCTGAATCCAGATAAATGCAAGTAATCCCCACGATGGAGAGCAAGAACAGAGTGGCCAGTGGGGACATTGACCCCCAGGGATTTGTGGTGGTGGTGACCAGACCACCGAGTTCCTGGTGGTGAGATAGACAGGAAGCCCATAGGCTATTACTTGACTTGTTCTCAGTGAGGTCACAGGAGACGGATGGAAGGCTGATGCCCCCCACAGCTGTGGGAATGGCCTTTCCCTGTGTTCAAGACTGAGCCTATTCTCAGACCCAGGGACGAATAAAGGAGAAGCCAAGTTTCCCTGAGGGAGGACCGTGAAGCAGCAGCCTAGAGTAGATATTCCTCTAATCCTTCCCCAAAAGTGTCTGTAGATATTTCCAGAATATATCCACTGGGAGAAGAAGAACATGGAGATGTTTTGAGGGCTTTGGGATACACCGATTACAGATATATTGACTATGGCTGTGTAACAAATCACCCCAACATTGAGTGGCTCAACATGACAACAATCCTTTATTATCTTTTACTATTTCTGTGGGTCAGGAATTGGGAGGGGACTTGCAGGCAGGCCCAGAGGTTCGGGGGTTAATGCCCCAGAGCAGCCCACAGCCAAGGGTGATGGGGAGTCCAGCCCCAGGTGTCTGCTAGTGGGCTCCGTCCTTCCCGCACACTGCGTGCCGCCTTCTCTCCCTTCCCGGTCCGACCCTCCCACTTCCCTGTTGGGGCTTCCTGAAATCACTTCTCCAATAAATCAGTCACACTCCCATTCTTGTTTCAGGGTCTGCCTGTGGCGAACCCAGCCCACGACACAGGCCCTGGAGGGACAGGCTCTCAGCTGCCGAAGACCAAGACACTGGGTCTTCGGGGCAAAGAAGAAGATACTGTTCAATCCCGAGGCCTCCAGCTACCTCCTAAGAAAAGTCCAGATCGATGCTCTCCTGGATACGCTGCTCTGACTTCTGCGGCTCACAAGGTTTATGTCACTCACCTGCTGTCACCCTCCCCGCGGGGGGCAGACCGGGGACAGCTGAGTCAGAGACGGTGATGGCACGGGTGAGACTCCTCAGAAGTGGAGGTTGTAATGCTGCCAAATCAGAGCGCTCCAGCCTGCGTGATGACAGAGGAGCACGGTCTGCGGAATGTGGTGCCGGGCAGATAAGGAGGAGGCGGGTCCCTCCATGCCTCCTCCACGCTGCAGTGCTATGTGGAGCTGTTTTTAAAACAGCTGATGGCTCGGATTCGCCGTCAGCTCTGCGGAGCGCCAGGGGTAGGGGGGTGGGCGGGACGCCCCGCAGTGAGGGCGTGGCTGCTGGGAACCCCTCATCCCCGGTATCGGTATCGTATCACCGCGGATTAGCTCCCTGTCTGTCGGCCTTGTCATTTAAAGAGTCCCCGAGATCCCACCACACGGCCTCCTGCAGGACGCGAGGGTCATCATGCCCAAGCCAAGGTCTACAGAGGGTCCCGACTGGAGTCCTAAGGCTACCCGTGCCCCTTGGGTTCACCAGGGTGAAGCACCATGACCTCGTGTTACCTTACTGACCCTAGTGCGGCGGTTCTCAACTCTGGCTGCCTTTACTCTCACTGAAGAGTTAAAAAATACACACACACACACACACACACACACACACACACTCACACATATATATTTACCTGATTCTCACCCCTGGAGATTCTAATTCACATGTTCTGGTTTTTGTTTTTGTTTTTAAAATTTATTTATTTGAGAGAGAGAGAGCATGTGAGAGAGAGAGAACGCCTGCTCGCTTGTGCACACGAGCAGTGGGGGGGTGGGGAGGGGCAGAGGGAGAGGGAGAAGCAGACTCCGCTCTGAGCAGGGAGCCACACTGCTCCTTGATCCCAGGACCCCGAGATCATGACCTGAGCCCAAGGCAGATACTTAACCAACTGAGCCACCCAGGCGCCCCCCACAGATTCTGTTTTGAGGCACAGGCACTGGCCTGTTTAAAAACTTCTCAGTGATTTTTAAAAAAACTTTATTTTGAAATAATTCTAGATTGGCCAAAAAAAATAAAAAAGTTTTGTGTACCCTCAACCCATCCTCTCCCAGTGGTAACATTTTGTATGACCCAGGAGACTATCAAAACCAGGAAACTAACACTAGTACAATTTCACCAGTTATACCAACATTCTATGTGTATGTGCATTTGCTGTGTGTGTGTATGTGTGTGTGCATGCACATCTATTTGTATGCACTTCTCTGTGTCTGTGTGTGCATGCGTGTTTATATGCTCACATACACATGTGTATGTGCGTGCACACATGCCCTCCCACCCTGTCTCCTATTTTGGCACAGCCGGTCTTCAACTTTCTGTACCTCAGTTCCCTCATTTCTAAAACCGGGGAGTTGAGCTTTATTATCTCCAAGGTCTCTTCCAGGTCCGTGGTTGAGAATCAGGCAACTTGAGTTGGGCCGGAGAGATGAGCTTTGCGTCTCTCAGGAGCTGGGCAAGGCGGAGAGGGAACAAAGCAGGTCCTGGCTGTGGAGGGGTGGGGTGGGCTGTGGGGGAGCATCGTGAGTGTCTGGAGGAATGGGAGTGGCAGATGGGAGCAGACACTGTGAGTGCTCGCTTCCCTCCTCGCTGCTGCCAGATTTCTCCTCACCCAGGCCTTTCCAAACTATGGAGAATGGCCTGTGGTGCAGCACTGGCTGATGAACCGTGACCAGAGTCCCTGAGTGGCCCAGGAACCAGTTTGACACGTATTTCTGAACCTCAGCATCTGAAAGAAGATGTTTCCTAAAGCTACCCACCTGGTTCTGGGCAGGGCCAGGGCTGTGGTTGGGGTGGGGGCCCTGCTCTGGGCGGGTCTCTGAAGATGCATGGGAGGGATGGGGCGGAGGGTAGAAGGGAGAACTGGGTGACTATAACATCAATAGAACCCAGGGCTGAGGACACAGTAAGCCCAGCATGGGCCTGGGGACAGAATCCTAATAGGCTGGCCCGAGCTGCTCTGAGCTGCCTGAGTAGAGCAATGTGTGCAGGGTGGGTGTGGGATATGACTATAGGGGATCTTGCTGGGACCTGGAACTTGGTGATCATGGCCTTAGAAACCTGTGGTCTTGCCATTTCATTCAACATTGCTCATTGGCTTTGTGGGCAGAGGCCTTGGGTAGAGGTTTGACTCCCTGGTAAGGAACCTAGACCATGAATCTGAGTTATATGGGTCCCAGGGAGACTAGGGAGTATCAATATGTTGGAGAACAGGAAGGGGCAGGGAGCACCCAAGCCTTCAAGGCCAAAGGTCAACAACCGTGATATGAGTTACATTCCCTCCTTTTGTAGAATTAATGTTAGAGCTTCTTTGGAAACCACTTAGAAAATTGCTTTTGGAGTCAGGCCAGATTTCACTGTATACGCGTTCTGTGACATTGGGAAAGTTGCTTCATGTCTCTGGGCCTCTTTCCTCATCTCTTCCTCCTAGAGTTGTTGGGGCTTAGGTGACATAAAACCCAAGTACAGTGCCTGGTATACAGCAAATGCCCTACTCCATTAACCATGTCTTTTTTTCCTCCCTGTAATCTGATGCTTTGACATCTGGGAGTCTTGCTGATCTGACTGTCCCACTGGCTACCCAATTCTTAGAGACAGGAAACAACTCGCCAGCAAGCACACCCTTCAAATACAAACAAACCAATCCAGAGCCCACACACCCAGTCACTTCCTTTATCAGTCCCTAATCTCTCCAAGGCCTGGCATTGGGCAGTGATGGACAGCCGCTATGGCTCAGAGCATGCTGAAAACGAGCCAGTCCTAAGCTGCTTACCCCCATCTTCCCGTCCCTTCCAATAAAACCGTAGTAAAGGCTCTTGTCCCCCTTTCCTTTCAGTCCCTCTGCCCCTTTACTGGTGCTTCCCTGTGTGGCTTTCTGTGTCATGCCTCTTTATCTTGAGAACTGTGACAAACTATAATTCAGTGGCAACCCTCTCCTGATCTGATTGGCTTTACTGTACCTCAAATGTTCTATTAATATATTGCATTTTATTTGACTTTGCTTTAAGGGCATTTTTAGGCTTCCAGTAAAACTGAGCAGAAGGTCCAGAGGTTTCCTGCTTATCCCCTCCCCTCACATCCACAGCCTCCCAGCACAGTGGTCTGTTTGCTACAATTGATGACCCTCCATCGAGCCATCATTATCTGTACATTGTATTTTAAAACACCTGAATATGCTCAGTACTCATATTATTTGTGTCATTGTTTGGGTTTGTTGACAGATACTGGGATGACAGATACCCAAAGCACAGGTGGTCTCCTTCTGGGTCATCAATATCAGGAAGCATTAGGAGATGAGGACAAAGTGCTATGACAGAGACCGGGCATGCTGGCAGCCCACACAGGGCAGCTCTTCCTCAAAGGATAGACTACCAAAAAGATCATCCCCCCATGGTAAAGGCTACAGTTCACCAGAAAAAAAGAACAATCTGGAATCTTTATACATCTAGATTCACCTAACCTGTAGCCTTCAGATATCTGAAGCAAAACCTGACAAGAGTCACAGGAAAAGTTGACAGACCCACATTCATAATGGGAGAATTTAAACTTTTTTTTCAAGCACACATGGAACATTTTCAAAAAATGATCACATACTGGCCCAGCAACCTACCCTGGAAAATTACATCACTTTAGTACCATCTAGGCCATGTTCTCTCAACACAGTGCAATGAAACAAGAAAACAAAATGGTAGGAAAAACATTCCCCCATTTTCCATGTTCTTAGAAATGTTCAAGTACTTCTAAATAACTCATGATAGGGGCGCCTGGGTGGCTCAGTGGGTTAAAACCTCTGCCTTCGGCTCAGGTCATGATCCCAGGCTCCTGGGATCGAGCCCCGCATCAGGATCTCTGCTCAGTGGGGAGCCTGCTTCCTCCTCTCTCTCTGCCTGCCTCTCTGCCTCCTTGTGATTTCTGTCTGTCAAATAAATAAATAAATCTTTAAAAAAAATAAAAATAAATAACTCATGATAGAAGAAGTCATCTGGAGAAGGGACAGTAAGAGGGTGAGTGGAGGCAGGGAGATCGGTGAGGAAGCAGTTGGAATGGTTCAGAAAGATGATGGCGGCGTGGGTTACAATGGCCATGAATGAAAGAAAGAATTGTGATTTGTCATATATATATATTTGTCATATATTGAGGAAGTAAAATTGATGGAAAGAAAAAAAGTGAACTGTGGCTCTCTCTCCCATTCCCCCTGACTGAAGCATTGACTCTTTAACCCTGCTATCTACTTCTGGTTTTCACGGCTGGTGTTCTGTGGCATAGCAGTCACGCCCAGAGAGATTCTGGTCCTGTAGCCTGGGGTGGGGCAGACCACTCTCTGTCCTCTGCCACTGTGAGCCTGGAGCGGGACCCGGATCTCTCTCTTCCCCCTGTCTTGCTGAATGCAGTGCTGGTTTGGGGAGAACAAATAAGTGTGGCTGAAGGATACTAGCTCCACTCATTTCCCTGGTGCATTCTTGAAACCAACCCAGAGCTCGTTGCTTAAAGAAAATCTTTTTCCCTGCTGAAACAATGTTGTAATTAAGGGCTACGTCCTGTCCAAAGACTTAGCCCTCACCGTGTAAATACTATGCAATGAATTACAACAGAATTTAGATGACCTTATCTAGTCTCCTTATTTTATCATTAGACTAAATGTTCCATAAATACTATAATGATTTTGCTCTACCACATTTTCAGGACCTAGCACAAAGAACAAGAACGATTTAGGAGAGGTTCTAGTTCTGTTTTCTTATATGTTTTGATCTATTTGCCATTTGCCATCCATTAATCACTGGGTCAATTATATTAATTGTATTTTCTTTTTTACCTCAATTTTACTGAGGTCTGATAACAAAAAATGTACATATTTTCATATACATTGGGAAATGGTGATCATGGTCAAGCTAATTAATGTATCCATCACTTCATATATGAATTCATCACTGTTTATACATGTGTGGTGAGAAATGTACATATTTTCATATACATTGGGAAATGGTGACCATGATCAAGCTAATTGATGTATCCATCACTTCATATAGATACTATTTACACATGTGTGGTGAGAACATTTATGATTTACTCTGTCAGTGAATTTCACGTATATAATATAGTATTAATAACTATAGTCACCATGCTATGCATGAAATCTCAATTTCATTTATTTCTGCTCTGATCTTTATTATTTCCTTCTTTTTGCTAACTTTGGGCTTAGTTTGTTCTTTTTCTAGTTCCTTGAGGTATAAAATCAGGTTGCTTATCTGAGATCAATTTTCTAAATGTAAGAATATATTTCTATAAACTTCCATCTTAGAGCTGATTTTACTATATCCCATAAGTTTTTGTGTTCTGTGTTCTATTTTCATTTGTTTCAAGATAATGTTTATTTTCCTTTCGATTTCTTCTTTGTCCCATTGATTGCTCAGGAGCACACTGTTAATTTCTACATATTTGTGAATTTTCCACTTTTGCTCCTGTTATTGATTTCTAGTTTCAAACATTGTGGTATAAAGAAGAGAAGATACTTGATATAATTTCAACCTTCTTAAATTTGTTAAGACTTGTTTTGTGGCTTAATATGTGTTCTATCCTGGAGAATGTTCTGTGTGCCCTTGAAAAGGGTATGTATTCTGCCACTGGTGTTTGGGATGTTCTGTTTATGCCTATCAGGTCCATGTCGTCTAAAATGCAGTTCAGGTCCAATGCTTCCTATTGATTTTCTGTCTGGATGATGTATATGCTGTTGAAGTGGGGTATTGAAGTCATCATCTATTATTATATTGCTGTCTGTTCTTTTTTTCAATTCTGTTAATATTTGCTTTGTATAGGGTACTTCAATATTGAGGACAGATGTATTTATAATTGTTGTATTTTCTGAGTGAATTGACCCTTTTATCATCATATAGTGATCTTCTTTGTCTCATGTGACAGTTTTTAACTTAGTCTATTTTGTCTTGATATCAGGATACCCACTTCCACTCTGCTTTGGTTACCATTCACATGGAACATCTTCCGTCCCTTCACTTTCAGTCTGTGAGTGTACTTAAAGCTAAGGTGAATCTCTCATAAACAGATAGGGTGAATTAAATTGTGTTTTTAATCCATTCAGCCACGCTGTGTTTTCTGACAGAGAATTTAATCCATTTACATTTAAAGTAGTTATTGATAGGTAGGAACTTATTATTACCTTTCTGTTAATTATGTTTGGTTGCTTTGTAGTTCCTTTCTTCCTCTTTTGCTGTCTTACTTTGTGATTTGTGATTTTTTCTTTTTTGGTAGTGGTATGCTTTGATTCTTTTCTTTTAATTTTCTGTGTCTTTACTATAGGCTTAGGTTTTGTTTTCTTTGTGATTACCATGAGGCTT
Source organism: Lontra canadensis (assembly GCF_010015895.1). Lineage (NCBI taxonomy): Eukaryota > Metazoa > Chordata > Mammalia > Carnivora > Mustelidae > Lontra > Lontra canadensis. The sequence continues at coordinate 2,676,089 of NW_022631094.1, read as the reverse complement.
ACATAAAACATCTTATAGTTAAAACAGTCTGTTTTAAGCTGATAACAACTTAACGTTGACCACATGCAAAAACTACATTTTTACTTCTCTTCCATATTTTGTGGCTGATGTCATAGTTTACATCTTTAAATATTGTGTATCCATTAATGAATTATTGTAGCTATAGCTTAAAAAATACTTTGTCTTAACTTTAACACTGGAGTTAAAAGTGATTTATGTACCACTATTACAGTACTAAAGTATTTGAATTTACTCTCTTTACAGTGAGTTTTATACTTTCATATGTTTTTATGTTATTAGTTAGTATTTTTTCATTCCAACTTGAAGAACTCCCTGTAGTATTTCTTGTAAGGGAGGTCTTTTGGTGATGGACTTCCACAGCTTTTTTTGGTCTACTAAAAGTCTTTATCTCTTCTTCATTTCTGGAGGACAGTTTTGCTGGGTATAGTAACCTTGGTAGGCAACTTTTTTCTTTCAACAGTGACTGTATCATCCCACTTTCTTCAGGTCTGTTTCTGCTGAGAAATCCATTGATGGTATTACATGGGTTTGCTTACATGACAAGTCACTTTTGTTGCTTCTTTTAAATTTCTCTCTTTGTCTTTGACTTATGAGAATTTGATCATAATGTGTTTTGGTGATGATCTCTTTATGTTTACTCTATCAAGAGCTCTTTGGGCTTCATGGATCTGTACCCCTTCAGATTTGGGAGGTTTCCTGTCATTATTTTGTTCAGTACATTTTCTGTCCCTTTTTCTTTCCCTGCTCCTCCCAGGACTTCAATAATTCTCACACATCTTCCTTAACTTATGATGGGGTTATGTCCCAATAAACCCATTTTAAGTGGAAAATATTTTAAGTTGGAAATGCATTTAATACACCTAACCTACCAAGCATCATAGCTTAGCTTAACCTATCTTAACTGTGCTCAGGTTGCTTCTGTTAGCAGGCAGTTGGACAAAATCACCTAATACAAAACTTAACTGATAATACAGTGTTGTTCTTCCTTCTGCATGATTGAGTCTATGGTTGAAAGTCTCTTCAATTTTTCAATTCAGTCATTGTGTCCTTCAGCTTCAAAAATTATTTGGTTCCCTTTTATGGTTTCTGTCTCTTTGTTGAACTTCTCGTTTTGCTCGTGTATTATCTTCCTGGTTTTGTTTAGTTATTTATCTGTGTTCTCTGGTAGTTCATTGAGCTTCTTCATTTTGACAATTACTTTGAATTCTTTGCTAGGGAGTTTGTAGGTTTTCATTACTTTAGGATCAGTTTCTAGAGCTTTATTTTATTCCTTTGGTGTTGTCATAGTTCTCTAATTATTCATGAACTTCATTGCCTTATGTCTGTGCATTTGAAGAAATAGTCACCTCTTCCCACCTTTATAAATTGGCTTTGACAGGAAAAGCTCTTCACCAGTCAGTCTGTCCAGAAACTCTGGGTAGACCAGTTGGGGGAGGGGAGGCCATGGGCTAGGTTAGTACTAGAGTCCTCAGTGTGGCTGGGCTTATGTCTGTGTCAGTGGGCTGGTGAACCTGGTGCCTGGGTCCACTTGGGCCAGTCTAGTGCCTAGGTCCATAGGATTTCACCCAGAACCTGAGAACAGTGGGTTGGTGTGGGCTGGCCTGGCACTAAGGTTCACAGGGGCAGGCCTGGAGGCCCTCCTGGTGCAAGTGCAGGCTTTGAGCCTGAGACCTTAGGGACCAGCATCACCCTGAATGGGTGCGATGTCTGGATTCAGAGGGCTGGAGCTGGTCCTTGGTCTGTGGTGGTTGGCCTGGCAACAGGGATTACTGAAGGAGGCCTGGTGCCTGGGTCCATGGAGGTCAGCCTGGCACTGAGGTCAGCCTGGAGCCTGAGCCACTTGGGGCTCACCTGGAGCCTGAGTCCACAGGGGCAAAGCAGGGGCCTGGGGTTAGGGGCTGGCCCCGCACTTGGGTGAGCCTGGAGCCTGAGGCTGCCTAGGCTAGCTTGCTGCCAGGGTTCACTGAGGCAAGCTTGATGCTATGGTCTATGGTAAAGATGGGTGCTCATGTCATTCTCCTGCCTCCACGCAGTGGGTATCTTCCTCCATGCTGTATTATAAGGTGTTGGGGAGGGGTGGGGTGGTGTCTTAGTCCATTCAGGCTGCTATAACAAAATATTACAGACTGAGTGGTTTATAAACACAGAAATTTATTTTTTATGGTTATGAAGACTTGAAGTCCAAGATCAGGGTGCCAGCATGGCCAGATCCTGGTGGGGACCTCTCTGCATTGTAGAATTCTGATTTCTCACTGTGTCCTCACATGGTGAGAAGGGCAAAGGAGATTTAGTGGCCTTCTTTTATAAGGGCACTAATCTGATTCATGAGGGCTCTGCCCCCAAAGTCCCCCAAAGGCCCCACCTCCTAATGCCACCATAGGGGGCATTAGGTTTCAACATATGAATTTTAGGAGGACACAAGCATTCAGGCCAGAGCACATGGATAATGTGAAAATGTCCTTCCTACCCTCTTTGATGCATTTTATTATTTCTGTGCTCTATTCAGGTGCTGAAAAATCTCACCTGGATTCCTCAGTTCTCATGAAGGTGTTTTCATGTGAATGGTTGTTCAAATTGATGTTTCTGTGAGGGACAAGTTCTGGAAACTTCTATTCTGCCACCTTGCTGATGTCACTCCTTTTAACTGCATTTTCTTATTTTCTGCATTCTTGATAATCTGGCATTTGGGGGTCTTGCAGACCCTGGAAGAGATTGTCCTTCCCAGGACCAGCCAATTTTTAGAGGTAGCACGTGACTTGGCCAGGGGCCTCTTTCTCACATGCAAACTAAATGGTCCCAGGCCTACGGCCTCTACCACCTCCTCATCTAACTCTCACACACTTAGCTGGCTCTCCCTCTGCCTTGTGTCACTCCAGGACCAGGTAGCAGGTAACTAGAGACCATCTCTATTGCCCAAAGCTCCCTATAATTATTCAACCTAGTCAATCCTAAATTAATTACCCTACATTGCCTTTCCTGAGGGATCCTCAATAAAGACTGACTCAGACTTGCCCCTTGCTTTTGTCTTCTGCCTTTTAGGCCAGCCAGATTTTCCCCCGGTGTCCTGGCTTCGAGTGGTGTATCCCTTTCTCTCAGGAAATTGAATAAATTCTTCTTTCAGTAATATTGGCCTCTCTGTGTCACCTCCATAAATTAAAACTACACAATATACATTTCAGGACAGAAGAGGCCTAATAAATATTTGGCTATCTTAATGAAAGAATTAACGTACAAATTAAAAACAATATTGAGTGATCTTAAGTGGCTAACCCTTAGTTACCCAGCTAGGCAGCAGTCAAACACTGAAACTCTTACTCTCTCAACTTTTATTTATTGCTGTCTTCCTGTGGGGTTTGCAAAGTACTTGCCACGTTGGTATACAGGAGCTGGTATATGAGTTTGAGAGTAAACACAGCCAACAAAATACAACTCTGTTGTATCATAAACTTGGCATCCCAAACCATTCTTTCAGGCCACTGCAAATAAAAAAATATATTTTCTTCATAACTGGATTTGCTCTTTTAGAACTTGAGAGGATTTTAAGGATGATTCTTAGTTTTTTATAGCTGTTTCAGGGACAGCTGATGAGAGCCCTGTTTTCCATACAGGAAGCAGAGCCTTCCAGAACAATCTCATTGATCAGTCTTCTCAAGGCAGTTGTTATGTTCCAGAGTTTTTGAAGGTTTTGCTAAAGGGCTTTTGCTGGGAGACCAAGGAATGATGGTAGGCCTTTGGGAACTGCTCTTCTATGAGATAATTCAACAGTGTTAGAGGATGAGAGTAGGACTGTTTATATACCGTGATGGCCAGACTTGGGTTTGAACTCTACCTGTATAACCTTAAATATGCTGATTAATCCTCAGTATGATCATCTGTAAAATGATCCAAGTTCCCAGCTTAGTCTTAGGATTGGATGACAGTCACATAGAATCAATTAGGTATTCACCAAATCGAAGCTGTTGTGGCATTTCATAGAGCAGGTCTATGGGGAGATGGAGAGTTCACAGAAAAGGCTTGTGTCCATGGTACTAATGTGAGGGCTATGGGTTCCCTCCAACGGGTACCCAATCACCCTAAATGTCCAGGCTCAGAGGCTTCAAGGAGGAGGAAGGACTGGCAAATCTGGACAAACTTGCAGAGTCCCTCATTTCCTAAGCTGGGAGATCTGTCAGGGGAGGCCCAGCCGAGGCCTACCTCATTTGAATCTTTCCTGTATACATGCTCGTCACCAGCTAGCACCACAGTGAATGGGATGTGCTCAGTTCCAGGAATTTGCTAGTCAACAAACCAATCAGACAAACATTGAACAGACTGTACTGATCACCTACTGTGTGAAATGCACTAGGCTTAGAGAATCTATTCTTGTTCTTCCTCATGAAGCAAATGAGAAGCTAAACTTCCCTGGAACTGAATAGCCTGGAAACCACCTGCTCCTGTCAGGGGTTGAGGTTTTCCAGAGCACTGTGGGAAAGAGTCATTGCTAATCTTAAATTCAGTGACTATTTTGGACTTTCCAAAACAATTCAACCAAAGGCTAATTGCAAAACTTAGGAAAAGTTACAACAATGTGATTTTCTTTTTTAATTAAAAAAATTTTTTAAAAGATTTTATTTATTTGAGAGAGAGAGACAATGAGAGAGAGAGAGAGAGATCATGAGCAGTGGGGAGGGGCAGAGGGAGAGGGAGAAGCAGGCTCCCTTTTGGGGAGAGGGACTTGGACTTGATCCCAGGATGCTGGGATAATGACCCGAGCTGAAGGCAGACGCTTAACCAACTGACCCACCAATGTGATTTTCGAAGCTGTGAGTTTCTATAGCTTTGAATCATAGTAACTATTCAAGGGTGATTTTTAAAAGGTAGCCAACATCCTGTTGAAAGATCTACAACATTTGAAAATAATTTTATGTCTTATCTTCATGAATGTTTATTTTTATTGAAGTATGGTTGACATACAATGTTATATTAATGTCAGGGGTACAACATTATGATTCAACAACTCTGTAGGTTATGCTATGCTCACCACAAGTGTAGCTACCATCTGTCACCATACAACAGTATTATAATACCATTGACTATTTTCCCTGTGCTGTAGTTTTCATTCCCATGACTTGCTCATTCCATAACTGGAAGCCTGGACCTCCTGTTCCACTTCACCCATCTTATTCATCATGCCTCCCCCCACTCCCCAGCAGCCATCAGCTTGTTCTCCATATTTATGTGTCTGTTTCTGCCCCTTTTTTGTTTGTTTGTTTGTTTGTATTTTTGTTCATTTGTTTTGGTTTTTAGATTCCACATATAAGAGAAATCATATAGTATCTGTCTTCCTCTGCCTGACTTATTGTGAAATTTAACATAATACCCTCTAGGTCTATCCATGTTGTCGCAACTGACAAGATCTCATTCTTTTTTATGGCTGAGTAATATATGTATATATAAACCAATGTTTATTTTTAAACTTTAAAAATAATATATGTGATTTTATTTTACATCATATATCAAAAATGTATGATCAAAGAAATACACATAAATCTAAAATTATAAAAATTCTTAGAAGAAAAAGGGGGGGACATTTCATGACATTGGATTGGCAATAACTTCTTAGACATGATACCAGAGCTTAGGCTACAAAAGAAAAAATCAATAGACTGAACTTCTTCAAAATGAAAATTTTGTGTATCAAAAGATACAATTAACATAATGAAAAGACAGTTCACAGAATGGGAAAAATACTTGCAAATTATGTATCTCTTAAGAGATTACTATGTAGTTCAAAATCTTTCTGGAAGGTGGGGTGTTGTGTGGTTCAGTCAAACATCGGGCTCTTGATTTCAGCTCAGGTCATGATCTCAGGATGGTGAGATCGAGCCCTGCATTGGGCCCCACAGTAAGCATCTGCATAAGATTCTCCCCTCCCCTCCTCATGCTAGCTCTGTCATTTTCAAAAAAAAAAAAAAAAAAAGAAAAAAGAAAAAAGAAAAAAGAAGAGAAAGTAATATCTGGAATATATAAAGAACTCCTATAATTCAGCAAACAAAACAAAACCAAAACAGAATATAAAAATTAACTTGAAAAAAGGATTTCAATAAACATTTCTCCTAAGAAGATATACAAAGAAGATATAAAAATGGTCAATGAACACATGAAAAGATATTTAAAATCACTTGTCCTTAGGGTAATGCAAATAAAAAATCACGACGAGACAACACTTTAAGCTCATTAGGAGGGCTATTATAAAAAACAAACAAACAAAAACCCAGAAAATAACAGTTGTTGGCAAGGATGTACAGAAATTGGAACCCTTGTGTGTTACCACTGAAAATGTAAAATGCTGTGGAAAACAGTTTGGCAGTTCCCCAGAAAATTAAACGTAGAATTGCCATATGATCCAGCAATTTCACTCCTAGAGATACATTCAAAAGAATTCCAAGCAGGGACTCAAATAAATACTTGCACACGACTGTTAACAGCAACATCATTCACAATAACTAAATGTGGAAGCAGCCCAGATGTCCAACAGACCAATGGATAAAAAACATGCGGCGTGGGACGCCTGGGACGCCTGGGTGGCTCAGTGGGTTAAATCCTCTGCCTTCGGCTCAGGTCATGATCCCAGGGCCCTGGAATCGAGCCCCGCGTCGGGCTCTCTGCTCCGCAGGGAGCCTGCTTCCTCTTCTCTCTCTGCCTGCCTCTCTGCCTGCTTGTGATCTCTCTCTCTGTCAAATAAATAAAATCTTAAACAAAACAAAACAAAACAAAACATGTGGCCTATACACACAATGGAATATTATGCAACTTAAAAAAGAAATGAAATTTTGACACACGCCACAACATGAATGAATCCTGAAGACACCAAGTTAAGTGAAATAAGGTGGACAGAAAAAGACAATATTGTATGAGTCTACTGGTATGAGTTACCTAGAGTCGTCAACCTGTTAGGGATAGAAAATGAGCTGGTGCTTTGCAAGGGCTGGGGGAGAGGGAATGGGGAGTTAATGTTTAATGGGAACAGAATTTCTGTTTGAGAAGGTGAAAGAACTCTGGAGATGGAAAGTGGTGATGGTCACACCACAATGTGAATGTACTTAATGCCACTGAGTTTCACACTGAAAAATTGTTAAAATGGTAAGTTTTATGTGTATTTTTTCCACAGAAAAAGAGAATTCTGATACACGGATGAACCTTGAAAACACGCTGAGTAAAATACTTTGGATACAAAAGGACAAATATTGTATGATTCCACTTATGTGAGGCACTGAGAATAGACAAATTCATAGAGACGGAAAGTAGAACGGTGGTTACCAGGGGTTGGGGGAAAGGTGTAAGGAGGAATTATAGTTTAGTAGGTTTCTCTCTGAGAAGACAAAAAAGTTCTGGAAATGGATAGTGGAGGTGGCTGCACAACATTGTGAATGTACTTAATGTTATGGAATGGTACATTTTAAAATGATTAAAAAGGTAAATTTTATGTTATGTATTTTACCCAATAAAAAAAGGAATATGTGTGCAAGTTGAAGGCATCACATGATATAAAATAGTATAAAATGAGAAGGGAATCTCTCCTCCTCCTAATAGATACCTTTAAGTGTTTCTTGTGGTTATCACTACAATTCTAAATCACCTCTGTGTCTCTCTGTGCCTTGGTCTTCTCACTGTAGGTTGAGTCTGGGGCCTCCTCTCAAGGACGAATGAGGGCCTGAGAATATGTCCATTAACTCCCATCAACCCTGCGGCTCTGTCTCCTGATCCTCAATATTTACATGATACTTTTGGACTTTCTAATGGTTAATTTTTAGCTTTAAATAACACTCTTCACACTTCATCTTCTGAAAATTTTTTTAATATGGAAATTTTCAAACACTTGCAAAAGTAGAGAGAAGAGTATAGTAAGCTGTTACGTATCTGGCACTGAGCTTCTCCTGTGAACCCATAACCAGTCTTGTTTCATTCATGTCCCCACTCACTCCCCTCTATCGATGATTTTGAAACAAATCTTAGACATGCTATCATTTTATCTGTGAATATTTCAGTATGTATTTCTTAAAAATAAGAATAAAAAAAACCCCACACAACATAGCTGCAGTGCCATTACCATACCTAAAATAAACCCCTAATAATTCTTTAATAGCTGGTTACTGTTGATATTTTAATCTTGGTTGTTTTTTTTTTTTTTTCAGTTTATTCAGATCAGGATCCAAATAAGTTCCTTAGATTGCAATTGGTTGACTTGTTTCTTTAACCTCTCAATCTATTGGTCCCTCACCCCACTTTTTCTTCCCTTTGCAATGCAATTTGTTGAAGAAAATGCATTGTTTGGTTTGTAGAGTTTCCACTCTCTGGGTTTCCATGATTACATCTCAATGGTGTCATTCAACATGTTTTCCCCTTGCATTCCCTTGTGTTTCCTGTAACTCGGTAATTAGATCTGGAGACTTGCTCAGATTGGGATTTGATTTTATGGCAAGAATACTTCATACATAGTTTTATTAAATTCTGCCAGGCAGTACATCATGTCTGGTGGTATATTTTTTAATGATTCCAGCAGCCATTGATGACTATTGCCTGGATTCTTTAATTCATTAGCAGTAGTGATGGACTTAGTTTTTATTCACCAAATAGTTGGGATGCATCTAGAAGAGATTTCACCTTTGTCTATTTGATACTCCTCAAATACAGGAAAAGTAGAAATGATTGCTTGACTCTTAAATTAGTTTCAGACATGTTTAGTTACCAGTTTTGAAAGTGATGAATTGATTCCCTAAGGTCCCATCATGGTAGTGTTAAGCTTCTTTTCTTATTAGTATCATGGTGAACCCACACTTGGTGTGTTTCAAATCATTGTATTCATTCATTGCTGCAAGAAAACAAACTGATGTGCAAATTTATAAAAGGGAAAGATTTCAGGGAAGTGAGAGTTGGAACTGCAGAAATGGCTTCGTTTTACAAGAAGTTGCCTGGAGTGTTCTTTCAAACATAGAGTTCGCCAAATGGATTAAAAATATAACTTCATTTTTGAGAATAAAAATGCCAAATCCTAAATAGTGAACGGACCATTTATTTCAAGTGGAAGTGCCGTCAAGTGCACAAACCCCCTCGGGTACATAGTAGCTCCACGGAAGTCCCTGCTTTGGGAGTGGCACTGCCGGCTCTCCACTGGGGACTTTCCTAGGGTGGGGTCATCCTCAGCTACCCTAATGCCTTCCACATGGAGGCTATGGACATCTGCAATTGTAAACCACGAGTCTTTGACACGCAAATCCCAGATGGTGCTTTGAATTTAAGGCCCATATTGCATGCAGATTTCTACCACATGTGGTTTAATTTTTTCTCTTATTGTTAACTCAGGGCATGCTCACTGTGGGGGAAAAAGTAGATAAACACAAAAGGGAAAGGGAAAAAAAAAAACAAAAAACCTCTCGTAGCCCCATGACTGTGAATATTTTAAAATTTATCCTTCTAGATGTTTTCTAGGCTTATTCATTGATAGTTATAACTTTATTTTTGTTAAAGATTTGTTTATTTATTTTACAGGGGGAGATAGAGAGAGAGAGAGAGAGCATGAAAGCACGGGGGAGAGACAGAGTGAGAGGGAGAGAGAGAATCCTCAAGCAGACTCCCCATTGAGTACAAGAGTCCGATGGGAGGCTTGATCTCAACACCCTGAGATCATCACGTGAGCAGTAATCATGAGTCAGACTGAGTTGCTCAGGAGCCCCTAACTATTTTTCCTTACAGAAGTGGGATTGTCCCCTGGCCAGCTCTGGTCTTCTTCCATCCTGTATATTTATTATGCTGTGGAAGTCATAGTTGCAGATGACCTGGATGTACCCCCATGAGCGATTGCTCCAGAGCCCATGGACCTAATATTATACTTAATTGCTGTTGCCCAACATGAAAGGAAGAACAAGAGGGCCATTGGAGCCCAGAGCTATCATGCAATGATTGCCTACTCTTTGCTAGTTGAGATTCTACATACGTTATTTCAATTTCTCACACCTACCCTCAGTGATGGTTTGTCACCACCTCCTTGCAGGTGAGGTGACACTTGGTTGAGTCAGAATTTCAACTCTAATGGATTCCGCTGAGAAGCCGGTATTTGGCTGCAAAGCCAGCAAGACTGCTGCAATTTCCTTCAGACCAGAGGGATCTGAGGTAAAGGCACCAGGGAGGGGGAGACACTGCTCATGAAGGAAGATGGAGAGGGTGATGAGCTGGAGTTACCTGGGATAGACTGAGAGGGATGCTTCTGCACAGTCTGGAGGGGATGCCCATGTCGGGGACCAGGTCTCTATGGGAGAGGTAGGGTCCAGGCTAGATGAATCAGGAGGCAGAATGAGTCGCTTTGGGCAAGGCTGGCCTGGTGGGAGCCACGAGGCTGTGGAAGGTTGGTCTTCCCCCATCTGTAAGGCCCTCAAACTCACCTACTGCCTGCACCCCCTCAAGGCCCCGGACCCAAAGCCCACCTTCCAGCCCTCCTTGGGCAAGACTGTGCCACGGTGCAGGCCTCCTTCCTGTCACGTCTAAATTCCCACATGCCGTTCTTGAGCTCTGAGAAGGCTTCCTCCACTAGAGCTCACCACAGAGCAGCGGTCCTGTTGTTGGGTTAGTGGACGTTAGCTGATTGTGGTAGGGAGACAGACATGTGAATAAGTGAACGGACGCACAAGAATGTGCTGGAGTGTATGCGGGGTCATGCTGTACTTTCCCCCCCACCCCGAGGGAGGGAATTGGAAGACATGTTTGATTGGGGCTTGGAAGGATGACTAAGGGATGTATAGCAGGTGAGGTAGGGGGTGTGCCTGAGCAGGGGGAGCAGCAGAGCTGAAGCAGATGGCCTCTAGCAGGGCTGCATAAGGCAGACAGAGGCCAGTGGGCTGGGCCGCACCGCGGAGGGCCTCCCATGACATCATAAGGCACCGGGGCTATATCCTACAGGCAGCTGGCCTCCTCAGATTTAAAACTGTTTGAATCAGGGGAAAGACTTCATCTGATTTGTATTTTGGAAAGATATTCTTGGTAACAATAAGGAGGCTGGGTGAGTCACTTGGAGAAAGGGAGACTGTATTCCAGAGAATTGAGTCATATGGACATTTCCAACAGATGGTGAGGATGAGTTGGGTCAGGGAGGCCTTTTCCCAAGGCCCCAGTGAGGGAAGACTAGCTCTGTCTTCAAAAACTGTGGGGGCTGCTATCTGGTCTCCAGGGAGGCCAGAGGAAAATTCACCCCCTACCCTCCTCCTGGTCCTCACCCTGAGGGGCACCAGGGACCTGATGCTGGGCCCTGGAGGGGAGCAGGGACGGTCCTTGTGGTACCTTTCAAGAAATGAAGACTTCATTTATTCATGAGTCCCCATAAATCCAGGGACTGGCCAGTGGGAGGCCCTGGATACTTTTCCTACTTTTTTTTTTTTTTTTTTCTTGCTAGTTTGCTTTTTAACAGAAACCAAGCTTTGTACAACTCTTCTGCTTCTGGAGGTGGGGAACAACACAGCAAACAGGTTCTGGATGATTTGTGGGACCTCTGGCTGGGAAGGGGTGTCCAGGTGGGCGGGGAGGCCTCCTGGAGAGAAACCCAGTCACAGGCTCTGGGGAACCTTCCAGGGGGTGAGAGCCAGCGCAGGCAGGGTGTGGTCTGCCTCTTAGCAGAACAGTTGGTTTTCAAATTCACTCAAGGAGACAATGGAGCGTCCTGGTTAAGAGCAGGGATTCGACGCAGGCTGTGGGTTCTGCCCCTTCCTGGCTGTCTTCCTTGGGAAAGCTACTTTATCTCTCATGCCTTGGTTTTCTCATCTGTAATATGGGGGCAACAAGGATACCCATTTTCCGGTTTGTTGTGAGGATTAAATGAGTTAATATGCCTACAGGATTTAGACGGTGAGCTCCTCGTGAGTTCCATATATGTGTTCGCTTTGCTGGAGACTCAGGGTGGCCTGAGCTCCGAGGAAGTAAACCTGTGCAGACTCTCCCGGCCGAAGATTCTTCCTTCCCCGCCCCACTGGAGGCAGCAGCTGCACCCCGACACCCCACCCCCCTCTCCTCCCCACTTCCTGCAGATCTGAGGACCAACTGATGCCCAGACACACCCAGTGAGAGGCTAGGGGAGGAACCCTCCTTCCCGGACTGTCCAGCTGTACCTGGACCTCGCCCTGCTGGATCGTCCCTTGCCTGAAACTTCAAAGTGGTTTATATTTTTCCTCATGCATTTGGATTCCAGGAATATTTAATGGGGCGTATTAGAGCAAAACAGCCGTAGCTTGCAATCTATCTCTCAAGATTAAACAGGTGCATAATCCTTCTTTAGCCAAGCTCATCAGCTGCGGCAGCTGGGAGCTCCCCCAGCTCTGCGGGCCTCTGTGCCCATGCCTTCCTCCTGTCTTTGGGGCTCCCCAAATGCTCCTCTGTTCCGGGCCTTCCCAACACGCCCCAGCTGTCCTGGCCCAGGGCAAAGTATTGCACTCCCTTGCCACACTGGGCAAGGCCATCTTAGCTGTGAGAGCCTGAAGTAAAAATGAAAAATATTTTTCTGTCAGCAGGTGCCTTTGGCTGAATGCTCATGATTTTGGAGGTGGGGGGTGTGAAGCCCAGTGCAAACCACACAGGTGTGTGGAGCCATTTAGGTGAGCCCCCCCACCTCCTTCCCCTCTGAGGTGGCTCTGGCTCCCACCTTACGGAACGTTCCCGGCATCTCCTCAGGGACAGCCTGGCAGCGAACGTGCTCGGCCCAGGACCCCCAGGGCCTTAGAGTGAGCGAAGGGGCTCAACGGGCCCAATGGCGTGCTTTCCGCCACCCCTCTTTTTTCTAGAAGTTTCACAGTTGTGTTCTAATGTAAACGATATTGTCGGAGAGTCCGGTGGCCCCTCGGGAATTCCACTGAGCAGTGATTGATGGGCCCGAGGCTGGAGCCGTGGGCCCACATCCGTCACACCTCTTGCCTGGCTCCAGAACCGGCCTGTTAGCACAGCCTGACTTGGATCATTTGTCTCCAAGTACCAGGGGATTTTCAAACAGCTGTGGAACCAACCATTTCAAAAAGGAACATAGTTCTGGTTTATGGTAAGAATAACACACACCGCATGTGCTCCAGAATCCAGGCCTCCGAATTCCTGGAGCGCCGGGTGTGACGGCCTCTCCTCTTCGGGCCTGTGGTGTCACCGCCTCGCCTCAGCACGCAAATGCTTATGCCATTTAGAGCCACTGAGGGACTCAAACTCAGGGTGTGCTGAGGTGGGGGACCTTTTCCTCTCTTCTCCTTTCCCTGTGACCTCATTTCTGCCGAACTCCAGGAGGGAGCGGCGCTTGGTGCCAAAACCTGGGCCAGGAAGGACATTGCTTTCCACAGATGCAAAGCTGTGTTCCCGTTGTCCTCTGTCCTCTCCTTGTCCCTTGTCCCTCAGCCTGCGGTGTTAGTATGAAAAGGCGAAAAATTAAGTGTTGAGAGTCGGCAGGGTGTAAGAGGCTGTTTACAACCCCCACTCCCTCCCTGCTGCAGCTGAACAAGGGAGCCACACAGGATGGAAGGCTTCTTCCGTCCGTGTCCTCCTGCTTGGAAGCAGGCCTTCCTCCTGCTGCGAGAGGCAGGGGAGCAGCAGCACTGGTCCTCGGTCCATGGAGCATGGTCTGCTGCAGGAAGGCTGATAGACCGAGGCTGGCAAAAGATACACGGTAAAGGCACTAGGAGGGAGAGAGACCAAGAGAGGGAAGACAGGGTATCAGAGGCTGATAACCAGCACGACCCGAGGTGGGAGAACAGAGAGGGAAGTGAGAACAAGAGCAGAGGCACGCAGCTACCCTGGGCAGGAAGAAGAGGAAGGCCACGAGGGCTCCAGGGCCCCAGAGCTGCTGCCACACTCTGAGCCAATCTCCGGTTGTTTGATGGGCCAGGCCTCCAGGCAGGACACAGAGACTGGGACCTTCCCCCCTTTATCTCTTCCAGAACTGCCAACCCAAGTTGAATCAAAGGGAAGAGAGCCCTCCCTATCCATCCTGGCCACCCCAGGGCTGGCTGACTGACAGGGTGCCTCTGAGAGCTGGTCCTGACTTCTGGGCCTCCCCAGTTGGGTCCAAGTGAGCAGGAAAATTCTGGAGCCCCATAGACGGAGCCAAGGGATCAGCAGCAAGCGGACTAATGTCTTTCAAAGATTCCCTCTTCTTCCTGTCTGGTCTGGGGCCAAGTGATTAGGACACCAGTGGACACTCAGGGCCATGGGAAATGAGGACTCATAGGTCCCAGCAGTGTTTGAAATTGAAGTGGTTTACCTACTGGGGGTCATGAAGCCTAGCTGGGGAGTAGGTTCTTTGTCTGCCTCAGAGCTATCTCTAGAGGGGAAAAAATTCCAGTATTGGGAATGTCAGCCCGGGCATGATCCTCAAGGATGAAATTAGCAGGCTACCTGGGGACAGAGGTGACCCTTACTTGACTCCCCTGCTTACCTTCCCCTCTAAGTGACTAATATTTGCTAAGTCCTGACGGTCGTTCCCTTCCCTTCTCCCATTCCTCCACCTCCACCCCTAGAGTGTGTGAACCGAGGCACAGAAATATCACACACACACACACACACACACACACACACACGTACGCACATAGATATACTCACTATGAAAGTAATCCTAGTCTCATTACAGAACATTCTGAAAACAGGGAAGGAAGGAAAAAAAATCCCTCCATGATCTCACTTAACATAGTAGCTGTGAAATTGGAGGATTATTTCTATTTACCCTTTTTCATTTGAAAATGTTGATTAAATGTTTTAGTCTCATACAATCTTGTGCCCTCCTTTTCTCACTTAACATTTTAAGACTCTTACTGTATTTGATTTTTTTTTCATAAGAGTTTTAGAAGTTTTTGTATAGTCTTAACAGTTATCGGTAAAAATGAGAGATTAATATTCCAGGAAGTGGATGCACAATGGATAACAGTCCTGTGTTTTGTTTTGGACATTTAGGTGATTTCTGTGTTTTCACTTCTTGCCAGTGTAGCTTTTTTACAGTTAGACTTTGTCTATGGGAGAGATGAACCACCAGTTTCACATTCCTTATGTTGGCCCAGCCCATGCACAGACAAGGTCCACTGTCTTTCCACCTTGTGCTGTTTACTCCAAAGCAAACTGTGTCAAGAGTGTGAGCTGGGGGCCCTGGTGGCTCACTCAGCTCAGGTCATGATCTCAGGGTCATGAGATCCAGCCGTTGGTCGGGCTCCATGCTGAGCTTGGAGCCTGCTTGGGATTCTCTCCCCTGTCCTCTCCCCCATCCCAACTCACACACTGTCTCTCTCTTAAAAAAAAAAAAAAAAAAAAAGACTGCGGATGAGTCAATTTCTGGGTGTGGGATGTCACAGATTACTAAGTCGTAGTTTCTAAATCAACAGATTAATTGTTGGGGTAAAGCAAGTTTCAGGTCCACCATTCCCGGTTGGCTGGGCTTTGGAGAAGTGGCCTCAGCTAGGATGCTGAAACAGTTTTTAGGGAACATTTAGGTCACTCTTGAAATGCATCAGGTGCCTCTCAGGGTGGGCCACCTGTCCACCTCCCTGCATTCCCGAGCAGCAAGCCAAGTTCCCATGACAAAGTTGCGACTAACTCTTCCATCCATGTGGGAAGTACTTACTGCTCCTCATTTGCTCAAAGTCCAGGATCCCAGGCAAATGCCCCCCTAGCAGTAGGAAGGGTGTGTGTGGGGGTGGAGACTGGCTGAGCCCAGCTTTTCTCAGGGGTCACCTTTTGCTGTAATTGAATTAAAGTCAACAAGGAGATGCAGTTCCAAGCAATTCTCCCTTATGAACATGGGAAATACATAACAATCTAACAACAGAGGACACTATTTGAAACATTTTGATATAGGATGTGATTTGTAATGCATATTTGTGGGGAAAGCAGGATCCCAGTTTTTACTGTAAAAAAAAATGACCCACGCAAGTCTACGAGAAGCTAAAAATATACACTTGAATGTTCAAATGTTATTTCTGGATAGTGAAATGATGGGTGAGCTTCCCTGCCCTCTTTTTGCTTAATTATATTTTCTACTTTAATGTAGTTAGCACACAGTAGTGGAGTCACTGTTCAAAGGTGCTCTTTATGGTCTAAAAATATCTTTCACCCACATTTCTTTTCACTTTACAAAGTCTTTCATAAATATGATCATATTTGTTTATTGCAACAACACAGGAATAAGTCAAGAACAGTATTAAGTAAAATTTATCTTAAAAAATCTGTAAATAAAAGAAAGCAAATCCCACACCCCATTTTACAGATGAAGAAATAGATGTTCTGGGGGTTCTCCTTCGGGATGGAGTTCCCTCCATTCTAGACCTTTGGTGCCTTGATTCCAACAACCATCCCTGAGCTGCATTCCAGTTAAAAAAAAAAAAAAAAAGTCAGTTTCCTAACTTTTTCAATATGGACGAGGGAGGTAAGAACACAACTCGAATGATTTCACTGCCCCTGCCTAGAGCCTTCAATAGCTCCCCATGACTCTAGGATAGGGTTTCTCAACTCTGGGCTTTCCCAGCTGGTTAATTCTTTGTTGCGGACATATCCTGTGCATTGAAGGGTTATTAGCAGCATCTCCATCCTCTAGGGAGAGGCCAGTAGCACTCTTCCCACCCACAGCACACGCCCAGCTGCATCAACCAAAATGCCGACAGGCCTGTTGTCTCTAGACAAAACTGTGCCCAGTGAGGAACCATCCCAAACCCCTGGGCCACCACCCAGGCCTCTGGTTACCTCTGAGGTGTCCCCCTTGCCAGGGCCTGTCACACAGATCAAACTTCACTTTCTTCATATAACTTCATATAACTTCCCAGGTAGCTGATACCAGCTCTTCACACTCCCACGGCCCCGGGGGGAAGCGGGGGGCTTCCTCTCGGCACCCCCAGCACCCTGCGCTAGCCCCACCCCCCCGCCTGTGAGTGGAAAGGCCCATCTGCTTGGCAGCGTGGGAGCTCCTGAGTCCAGGGCCTGTGTCCTGTCCCCTCGAAGCCCTTCATGCTGGGGAAGGGGACACTGCAACTACTTCATAAAATACTTGGGCGAGAAGGCAGGAGGGAAGGTCTAGGGGGCAAAGTGACTGCATTTTTGTGATCTAGCAATCTAGGCGTTTTTTGTTTTGTTTTTGTTTTTTAAGGTCTGTTTGGGCCGTGGCAAGTCATGTTTTGCATTGGAAGAGGACTGTACGAAGGAAGAACTGACAGCCCAGCTTGTCTTCGCCATCCCGGGAAAGGAGGAGATCAGAAGAGCGTCCTTAGAGCAGCAGCAGCAGGAGGTGACCTGGGAGGTGACACCCGGTGAACGTGGGTAAGAAACAGGCCGGACTGGGAGTCGAGAGCGGGACGCGCCGAGCTGGAGTGTGCTGGCTCACTCTGTGTGGTCCCGGGTGAGTAAAGAGCGCTCAGCCCATGTTAATTGAATTAAAGTTATCATCTGACGTGTCGTGTCTGTAGGACGTTCTCTGGAAGCTGAGGGATTGCCTTTCTGCTCCAGGCCTCCCTCGGGGAGCTGAGAGGACTGTCCTGCCCTTGCGTTTTCTACCTGTTTCCTGGGGGTTATTCCCTGGTGGACAGGGCTTCCTCCCAGGTGACTGAGTCCTCCCTGTCCCTAGGCTGTAGACCAGCCCCTCAGGCAGCTGCCAGCTGTAGCTATGTGCCGGGAGCAAGACTTCCCAGAGAGGTGCCCCTGGGCAGTGTTCTGAAGCCCCCAGCTGCTCTGGCTCTGGGTTTGGCTCCAAGATAGCAGCAGTCCTAACAGTAGCAAGAGAGGCCCCGTCCGTTGGGCCCTGAGGGGCTGCTGCTGCAGGTTCGCAATGGTGGGCATGGAGTCCAGGCACACAAATGCGAGACCAGCTGGGAGGATTGTTGCAAGGTGTCATTGGGCCTGGGGCCAAGATGAAAAGATCTGGGGTTCCGGGGCGCCCAGGTGGCTCAGTCAGTTAAGCATCCAGACTCTCGGTTTCAGCCCAGGTCATGATCTCAGGGTCGTGATCTTGGGGTTGTAAGATCGAGCCTCCCATCAGGCACTGTGCTGAGTGCAGAGTCCTCTAAAGTTTCTCCCTCTGCCCCACCCTACCTTGCTCTCTGTCTCAAATAAATAAATTAAATTATATTAAATTTAAAAAATCTGAGCTTTCAGCAACAGAAAAAGCTGGGCTTCCTCTGAACCATGGGTTTATATTTGTCCCCTGGACACCATAGCCCTTGCAGTTGATTGTTTCCCTCATTGCTTAGGCTGCTAGGGAGCTCATAGTTCACATTGTGTTTCGCCTCTCTGCACCTGAGGCAGATCATTTCATTGAACATCGTTGAGGTCATCTGACTTTTATTTTCTCATTCATGTTTCCCTTCAGTCCCTCAGTGGTGTTTTTTTTTTTTTTTTCTTATTCTGAATAAAACCTGCTTGTATGAGGGTCACAGAACCATGTCTCTCGACAACCAGCAAGCTGGGCAGTGAGCACACCAGCACCCCTCTGTCCCACTGTCTTCATGCAGTGGCCAAAGGCTACAGGAGTCAGCAGCCCAAGGGGCTGGGGTTGCATGTCCTGTATTCTCTATGTTCACTTAGAATCCTGCCCTGTCAGTTTATTTTCTTTCTGTCCCATGTGAGGCTGTGCTAGTTTTCACAGCTCTTCACAGGACTCAACACCTGGTACCAAGAGGAATGAAAGTGGATCCGCGTGCCAGGCACATTTTTGTCAAGTCAAATGAATTTCGAAAGAAATTCTCTGAGACTTCTCGCAGCCCTTCTTAAGGTGTTCCTTCCACCCTCCCTCTTCCTCTCTTGCTCCTTTGCTCTCCTGTGAGAGCCATGGGAACGACAGGTTCACAAAAGCAAAGAGGGAAACAGAAAGCAGTCCTGGCATGAATAGAAAAAAAGGGGAGAAGCAAATCTAACAGCGAGATTTCCTTCCAATCTCTTGGAAGGAGATTCTCTGTCTCTCCCTCCTGTCTTTCCCTCCTTCTCTCTCTCCTGTCCCTCTCTCCCTCTTTCCCTCTCCCTCACTTTCTCTCTTTCCCTCTCCCTGCCCTCCCCCACCATGCCTCCCTTTGCCCTTCTTTCCTTGCATCCAACATACAGTCACTTACTGGCTAAACAAGTTAACTTCACTTATTTGAGACTTGTTTTTTCCTTCCCTAAAAGAGAAATGGAAAAACACCTCTTAGGAAGATTGTGTGAATTACATTAAATTTATCTGTGTAAAGCACTTTAGCATATCTCCTGACACAGTGGAAGTATAACAAATGTTAGCTATTTGTGTCCATCCACTCAAGAAACATTTCTGATTTTCCGTGTGTTCAATGTTGGACACACACAACCAAACATCTCTCCAGGAAAAGTAATTCTCATTATTTAGACTCACATACCCCAGGGTAATTTGGGGGCAGAGAGGTCCTGAGACCCCCACTAAGGGAGCATGTTATTGGGGTCCTAGGAAAGGCGGGAAAGGCACATTGCTCTCATTAGTTCTTGTCTCCTTGTCTTGCCCCTCCCCTCCCCTTTTTGCTTCTGAGACCCTCCTTCTCTGGTTTGGGGTTACCCGTGGGGCCCAGCCCTTGGCCCCACTGGCGGCAGGCAGTTCCCATGACTGAATCCCACTGTCCATCCCTAGTCTCTACCTGGGCTATTTCCATCATCACTGTCTTTATGCTAAAATTGTCGTAAAAAGATGAATCTCGCTGTTAGATTTGCTTCTCCCTTTTCTATTCATGCCAGGACTGCTTTCTGTGTCCCTCTTTACTTTTGTGAACCTGTCGTCCCCATGGCTCTTGCAGGCTCTAAACACCCTCTGTTCAGTGATGCCACGAGTGATTAATCTGTGGCTCATTTCCTCCCATCTTCCCCAGAGCGTGTGCGGTGCCCATTCATCAAGATGCCCAGATAATTGAAGCAATCCACTTTCGTTCAGGGCCACGCTCTGGGCAGTGATGCCGGCCCAGAGATCTGTTGTGCTCAATGTAATTACTCTTCCTGAGTGACTCCCTGGGGCCCTTCTCTGCCTCCCTCACATCCCCGTCACCTTGAACGGGGCTTCTGCCCACGCCTCTCCCCACCTCCCCACCAAGTCCTTCTGTGGACTCTCACCCCGGGCTGGCTGTCCCCACAGTCCTACCCTGACCCTGAGAAGAGCCGCTGGCAATGAAGGAGCGGGCGGATGGCTGTGCTAAGACCACAGTTTCAGGGAGCCGCATTGGCCATTGGAAAGGTCTGTCTTCCCTGAAGCTTGGAGAGGCAGAGACCCCTTACTGTGGTGATGGTGCAAAGTTTCTCAGAGAGCTTGAGAGAAAAGGCAGAAAGGGGCTCTCTCTTGAGAAGCGAGTGCAGAACCGAACGCCCCTTGGACCCGTGCCAGGGAAGGAGAGCTCTGAGGCTCAGCGGAGGCCTTTGCCATTGTCTGCTCCAGCTGCGCTCCCGATGCCAATCTTGGGACGCCTCTTCTTAGTCTGGATCCTCTTTAATTTTTCACTCATTCATTCATTTACTTATTTCACAGATAACTGTGACTCATGGCATCACGATGCCATGTCTTCACGGTCCCAAGCACCATGGGGGTGAGGTGACAAGAACAATGCCATGTCCCAGGAACCTGGAGGAATGAGAAAGTTGTATGAACATCATTGATATTGTCTCCAGACTGTCAAGTTAATAAGAGAATAAACATCATCAGTTTCTTTAGGGGATATTCTGCAAGGGAGGCTTTGCCTTCAAGAGGGTATCATTTCCTCCAACCAATGCCAACCAACAATGGCAATGAAACAAAGAGGCATAAATCACTGAAATAAACAAAACTCTTCTGTGTGTGGCCTTGTACACTGTGCAGTGAAGGATCTGAAACCCAGTGTCAGACTAAGGGTGGAACCTCCCGGACCCAGAGAGTGTGAGGCTGTCATTGCCCTTGAAGCCCTTAGGCACCTCAAGGTGGGCGGGGTCTGATGGCCTCAGTTGGAATTCAAGTCCACCAGAATATGGACCCCACTTGACTTTCTCCTAAAGGGCTGTGTTAGACCTTTCGAGGAACAAGCACTGAAACGACTGTGGTGTCTCACCTCTGTCTCCACAGAAGTGAATATACATTATTAAAAACCATAACATAAGTGTAAGGAAGCCCAACCCTGTTCTAATTTTCCCCGTAATGACTTCTAGGTGCTTTTTCAAAAATGTCAAGGAACAAAATCTTAAGCAAAAATTGTTGGTGTCCTTGCTGTGTTGATGTCCTGAGTATGTACTCTATTTCATAGAGGGGAACACACACTGTCCACTTTGTCCCCACGAGAACCTTCCATTCAGTCCACTGTGATCTCCATCCCAAGCTCAGGACTTTGTTGTTTAGTGAACTTTGTTGTTTAGTGAACTTCCTTCTTGCCTAGAATCTCTCTCTTCCTTTTTCAGCTATGTAAATCTTACTTTTCACCTATATCTAGCCCTGCTCAATTCCCTGACTGACACATGGCCAGACCATCCCCCGATGGACAAGGCTCCATGATCGTTCCCACGGAGGGAAAGCTCTCTCACATGGCACCTCTGTAGAAAGTGTTGCCCATGTCACTTAATAACATACCACTTTGGGACATGTATCCCATTGTGACTTCATGCTTGCATTTCAGTTATTTTTTTTTTTTTAAGATTTTATTTATTCATTTGTCAGACAGAGATCACAAGTAGGCAGAGAGGCAGGCAGAGAGAGAGAGAGAGAGGAAGGAAGCAGGCTCCCTGCTGAGCAGAGAGCCTGATGTGGGGCTCGATCCCAGGACCCTGAGATCATGACCCGAGCCGAAGGCAGAGGCTTTAACCCACTGAGCCACCCAAGCGCCCCTGCATTTCAGTTTCTAAGGGTTCTGGTGTCATCTTCCTAATGAGCCTCTGAGTTTTTGAGGGTAAGACTCAAGTGTTCCATTTTTGTTTCCCCCTTTGGTGCTGCTAGGTACGTAGACGGCACTCACATTCCAAGGAAGTTTATTCCTTGAGTCAGTACGTCTCCATCCGAGGAGGAAAGAGACTCACTTTGGAAGTAGAAATTCTCTGAGAATACATTCCACTTTGAAAACATCGCACTAAAAGTTGATGATCCCTTGATGCTAATGGAGCAGCAAGTTAAAATGCACAGTTGAGCACTGACTAACATGAAGGGAAAATACAAAACTGACGCATCATAAAAACTCTCAGACCCTCAATAGTATGTCTGTAACACCTCTTCCATCCCTAGCCCTGCTCTCCACCCTCTCCTTCCACTCTAAGCCACGTCTGAGGGACACCGGGCTAAGTGTGTGGGAGCTATTAACAAAATAGTGGAAGAACTCACCCGTTACCAGCTTAGCTTCTATGATTTCATGAGATAAGTTGGTCCTCACTTTGTGGGTCCCCAGGAGAGCTGGCACAGGCCAGTTGCATTTCCATGAGGTGAGAAGAAGTTTGGAAAAGTCTAGAGCTGTAGATCCTTCATATATTTAGATTCTTGTACAGCTTCTAAGTTAGGGCAAGAACCGGAAGGAGTGCAAGATTCAAGATGGAGACAGTGGTTGTGGACACCAGATGCTGCAGACAGTGGCATGAATGCTGGGAAGTGGGCATAGTTTGCACTGCACTGATCATGAGGAGAGAAGTGGAGAAGGATTTCAATCTAAAATGGAACTAGAGGGGGCACCTGGGTGGCTCAGTGGGTTAAGCCTCTGCCTTCAGCCCAGGTCATGATCTCAGGGTCCTGGGATTGAGCCCTGCATCGGGCTCTCTGCTCAGCAGGGAGCCTGCTTCTGCCTCTCTCTCTCTCTCTCTCTCTCTCTCTGCCTGCCTCTCTGCCTGCTTGGGATCTCTCTCTCTCTCTCTGTGTCAAATAAATCAATAAAATCTTTAAAAAAACAAAATAAAATGGAACTAGAGGATATGGAATAAAGAATCCCACATATATGCCCTCAGAAGAATGGGATTTAAGAACCAAGAAACTGGTTTCATATAAATGCCTGGTTTACAGAAGGGTGGGACTTATCTCCCGACCGATGAAATCCATCAGGAATTGCTCTCCAGGGGCACTTGGGTGGCTCAGTGGGTTAAAGCCTCTGCCTTCGGCTCAGGTCATGATTCCAGGGTCCTGGGATCCAGCCCCGCATTGGGCTCTCTGCTCAGTGGGGAGCCTGCTTCCTCCTCTCTCTCTCTGCCTGCCTCTCTGCCTACTTGTGATCTGTCTGTCAAATAAATAAATAAAAATCTTAAAAAAAAAAAAAGAATTGCTCTCCATCTTTAAGCCCATGAACTTCCTACTTGGACACTAGCTGGACATCCCCCTCTTTGCACTCCTTACCCATAAATCTAGCCTGCCCCAAACCCTCAATGGACTTGCCTGTTGCTGCTACAGCATACATTTCCTGAATCACAGTTCCTCTGTTCTTCCCAAATAAACCCAGTTTCTGGTGACCTGAGCTTTCCTCAGTTTACCTCTTGATTTAGGTTGACAGACGGAAGAGGAGAGGGAGCCCGGTGGTAGCAGCAGATGGGTGTTGTAGGAGAAAATGGAAGTAGGAGGGAAGGGGCTGGAAAACGGAGGAGGGACCGAGATGAAAGAAAGTCTTTGTTTTATTATTTAATTTTTAGGTATAGAGATAAGCATATTTATATCCCCTACAGGTCCTCAGCTTCTTCAGTCTGATGGGGATACAAGAGAGACAGCTGCAGCCATAGGAGACAGACTGGACTGACCCAAAATTCTCTGGAAATGTTCTCAATGGTCCAACTCCAGCCTTGTAGGAGCTCAACTGTGGGTCAATAAATTGTGGCAAGGTTGTGAGGAGGAGGTCTTATGTAAGCGTATGTCAGCAACCACGGGGGCCACACAGATGGAGCAGAAAGGAGGGCAGTTTTTATTGAAGAGGGGTGTTCATGAATATACATAGTTTTGAGGTGGAAGAGAGTTTAGAAAGTTTGAGGAGCTCATATCTCAAGTTTATTTGTTTTTGTATTTTTTCTTGGACAAGTTAGGGCCACTGCCAAGAGTTAGGGGGTAGATGGAGATTTGGGTTACTGAAGGCTTGGAACATTACCATGTGAAAGGAGAAAACCAGCAGAGCCAGGGAGCAAAGCTGACATACCTTCGAGGGTGGGAAGCATAATTGTGTCGACCCTGATTTAGTCACTTAATGATCATTATTGATGACCATCTCTATGATCTCCCAGCATCCTAGACATAGATAGCACCAATAAAAGCAGATAGTTGGGCAGATCCAGGGTCAGAGAACGGAATCATAGGGGCTTCAGAGAAGGGGGCAAACCAGTGGAGGGGAGAGGAAGGGCCGAAGTGGGTGTCCACAGAAGAGGATCAGGAAAAAATTCACTGTTTTTTATAAGTGAGTATTTCATTCAACACTGCAATAAGAACCGAACAGTATTAAAAATAGGAGTGGCTTAAAAATGCATATTAATCTTTAGTTTCCTTTGGAGGCGTTTTGCCAGTTCTCTACAGCAAAGTAATGCTAGGAAAATGTCTTCAGGAGAAAGAAATTCTCTCAGAATGCACATTAAAATTCTTAAAAGGGATTAAAGATTCAGGAGGAGCTAACCCACTGTTGCGTTTCAGTGCTGTCTCCTATCATGGCCCTTGCAAACGTTAATGACTCCGCAGGTGAGGTGAACACATCCTGGTTTGCTCAGGAACTTTCCATGTAATGACGCCTATGTCACCAAGGGACAGGGAGACTCCCGGAAGTCGCCGGTGCCCGGGTGTTGGGGTCTAAAGAGAAAGGATCAGCGACAGAAGCAAAGCTACCCTGTCCTGACGGTTCCCTATGGGGAGAAGCCACAAAGGGAAGGCTGCAGGAAACGGCTCCATTCCTCGTGGGCAGCTGGCTTAGAAAATACTGTCTGACCCCAGCTGGATTCCCCCAGGGCCATTCCATCAGCCCAGGCTGCCTCAGGGCAGGAAGTCCCAGAAACCACCCACAGGTTCTGACTGCCCACTTGAGCTTTCCTCGGCATGAAAAAGACAGGGCAGCGCAGGAATCATCTTTGCTTCTGCCACAGTGAAGACCCAGGAGGTTTTGCCTAAAGTAGATTCCCAATACATACTCACACGACTGAATGGAAGTCCTCCACAGAACACACTGGAGCTCTTCTGTCTGAGAGGCGCCTCGATCCGTGGCCTTCCCCTTGGCCTACAGACCTCACCGGGCAACGGTACAGCACAGAAGGTGGGGCAGGTGAGGATGGGGAAAAAGCGGGCAGGAGCTGGGATGGAATTTTTTTTTCCAGAGCCCAGCTGGTGATCAGCTTATACCCTAAAGCAGAAGGATTAATAACCAGAGTAATTTTATCCCCATCAGAATGTAACTACAGATGTGGGCTTATTGGGTGAAGCAGCTAATCCTTTCTACATTTGGCTCACTCATGAAACACGATGCCTGGAGTTGTCCAAAGCACTGTTTCCACATGGGCATGAGGCTCTTGGGCTGTGTGGGGCAGCTGTCGACTGTCTGTGCCCTCGCTGTTGGGTGGGCTGACTTTTCACTGGCCTGATAGAGGGGAAGGGAACAGGTCTGTGTGAGTGTGCGCGTGCGACCGTGTGTGTATGTGCGTGTGTGCATGTGTGTGTGTGTGTGTAGACACTGAGGAGGGGGTAAGGGTGTCGCCAAAGGAAAACGTCAGGTGTTGGAGTAGGTGGGTGCACTGAGGGCCCGGAAGGAGAAAGTATCCTGGAAAAAAAACGGAAGGTTCATTGCAACCGCAAGTCCTAAGGTCTCAGGGAGAGGGAGGCAGCAGGAAGAGGGAAGAAGGCTAAGGAAAGGGGGTGCACCTGGGTGTCCATGTGCGCAAGAGCTGAGCCCGCAGGCACCCAGGGATTTATAGCGTGGCCGTGGTTGCAGGCTCCGAGGCCAGGAGACTCAATTAATCAAAGAACTGCTGCTGATGGAGCAGAGATGAAAGGGTTTCCCAGCCAGTCAGTGATGTGCTTGGAGCTTTTCCCGGGGCAGCCACCCTGGGGTAAGTAACAGGAGACACGGTTCTCTCTGAGCGCTAAGTTCTGGGCTTTCAGCGCTGCCAACCAGGGAGGAGAAACTGGGCAGGCAGCGGGCTTCAGGGAGTGGGTGTGGCCTGGGCGACGGGGCGTGGCCCCAGCACCCGGCGGCGCGCGTGACCGACCGCGCCGCCTCCTGCTGGGCGTGGCGGTGGGGGGCTGGGGCCCCGCGGCGGTCGCTCGGCTCGGTGGCCCCGGGCTCGGCCAGGGCGGTGCGGTGCCGGGCGCAGAAAGCGTCGCCTGTCTTCCACCCGGGGCCACGGGGCTCGGCTGGTTGCTCCGACCCGCTCGCTGCCCCGGCTTCTCTTCAGTCCCAGGCTGGAGGGGCCGGAGAGATTCAAGCTTCACTCCAGTGTGCTACGTTCCAGAAACTTAAAAAAAAAAAAAAAAAAAAAAAAGCCCCGGGGTTCTTGGACGACGTTGAGAGGAAAGCAGGGTGTCCGACATCCCCACCCAAGTGCCCCGGAACCGGGGAGCAGCATTTGACTGAGGAGTCCCGGTGGGTGGGAGGGAAGGGCAGAGTGGCCAAGGCGCTTCTAAAGAAAACCTTCTCCTCCATGCTTCTTCCGTCCCCTTCCTTCTGACCGTGCGATCTTAATTCACGCCCCCTCCTTCCCTCAAGCCCAAAGAATCTGGAGCCTAAAGTCCTTCTACCCCAGGGCAGGGCAGGCCCACCGTGGCGGCCCCGGGCCAGGGAGGCCGGGCGGGGCTGAGCTGGGAAGGGTCGGGCCTGCGGGGCAGGTCTCAGGGTTGGGAGGCTCGCACTGCCATGGCAACGTGTTCTTCCTCCCTCCTTCCAGGCGGAGAACCAACTCCCGAAAGTGCAGCAAATTGGAAAGGGACCTGCCGAGTGCCAGCTGGGGCTCTAGGCCCGAGGGGGGAGGGGAAGTGGTCTGCAGAGGGGGGGTTGCGACGGAGCCGGACAAGCAACCCCAAGCAGGGATGCGGGGCTGCGCGTGTTACCTCTGAGTCAGACGGGGCCACACATGCTGGACACGTGACACGCGGTGCTTTCCCGTGGCGGCGGGGGAGCAGATGTCGTTGCTGACTCGCTTAGAATGATCTCTGTCAAGCTCTGGTTCCCGCTAAGTGGGACGGTTCTCTTCTCTTCTCAAAAGTTCTGGCTATGGAATTCAGTTCTAAGAGGCTGAGGCTGTTAATCAATTTCTTCCTTAATTACATGTTTTTTTTTTTTGAGTTTTAAAAGTGGTTTTAGTGGTCAAAAGAAAAAGGATTTTTTTTCCACTTTATAAAGGTGTAAAGAAGGAAATGAAAATGGTCCACGATTCCCAATTCTTAGGCCCAAAGATAACCACTGTTAATATTTTGTTGTCATCCTTTCAGATTCTTTCTGCACAGAGGTTCACACATGAATGTAGTATTTGCAGAAGCAGATTATGCTGCCTATGATGCTTTTTCACCTGCATTTTCACTTAACTTACCATAGACATGGAAAGATGTAGAAAAATGGATTTTTTATTATTATTATTATTATTAGTATTATTATTATTATTTTAAGATTTTAGCCACCCATTTGAGGGAGAGAGAGGGAAAGAGAGTGTGGTGCAGGGAGGGAGAGTGCATGGAAGGAGAGGGAGAAGCAGAGTCCCTGCTAAGTAGGGAAACCTCAGGCTGGGCTCCATCCCAGGACCCAGAGATCATGACCTGTTATGACCTGAGCGGAAGGCAGACGCTTAACTGACTGAGCCACCCAGGTGCCCCAATTTATTATTTCTGACGGCAGTATAGGTTTACTATAATATATTAACCAAGTTGCTACGCTGGAAATTGAAGATGCTTCCCAATTTTTACTCTGCTACATGGTAATAAACATATACATACATTTTGGCACACAGTCTGTTAGTTTTCTTAAGTGAAATTTCTAGAAGTAGAATTACTCAGCCGAAGGATATGGATGTTTTAAAATTTTTTAAAAAGATTTAATTTATTTATTTGAAAGAGAGAGACCATAAGCAGGCAGAGAGGCAGGCGGGGGGGGGGTGGGGGGTGGGGGGAGAGAAGCAGGCTCCCCGCTGAGCAGAGAGCAGGATGCGGGGCTCAAACCCAGGACCCTGAGATCATGACCTGAGCCGAAGGCAGAGGCTTTAACCCACTGAGCCACCC
The DNA here is from genome assembly GCF_010015895.1 of Lontra canadensis. Lineage (NCBI taxonomy): Eukaryota > Metazoa > Chordata > Mammalia > Carnivora > Mustelidae > Lontra > Lontra canadensis. Next base: position 2,647,969 of record NW_022631094.1, on the reverse strand, counting down.
AGGTGTCCTGGGTGTTTTAAATATTAATGTACATTTCTACATTCTGGGTCTGTGGGTTGTTTCTGAAGCAAGTGGGCTTTTCACCTCCTCAGTTGGTATGAGGAACAACAGGGTAAATCCATTGTAGATGGTGTCTTGGTTGCTATTCCTGCCAAAACAAAATCTGAAATTAAGAATCTGGGTGTGAGTAGTTTTTCTTCAGAGGGGATCCCAGAAGCACTCTGAAGGGTGGGCCATAAAAGGTGCACTGATGCAGGGGTTCCTATAGCAGGCAACTGGGGTCCAGTTAGGATGGCCACCCTTGGAGCGAGCGCACAGAACCCTCCTCAGAATGGAAACCCATTTGTTTCTGCAGGCCATTAACTCTCCAGATCATCTTACTTTCCCCGCTGTTATTTGGAAAATTTCTTCAGGTGAGTTCTAAGGTAGGCCAAGGGGTATGGCTGGGACATCTACAGCCTCAGCTACAAATGAATTATTTGAACTTCCCCGGAACCCAAGCCAAGGGTTGAGGTCAGTGCAGGACATAATTGCGTAACTGGCTACAATTTTCGTCAGCCCCTCCACCTTCCCTCTCTGTTCCCTAAACCATCTCTTGGTGCCAACTTCAGCTCCCAGAGAATATAATCTAAGTCTTGCCAAAGAGGTCTTCTCAGGGATTTGCTCTAGAGTGTCCCAGACAAACTCTGTCACTTGTCCAGGTACGTTTACATTTTCGGACAGGAAGCAGAAGAGAGATGAATTCTTCACCAGAGGAACTGATGAGAGTGCTGGCGTTTCAGGCAGGGTGGCCGCTGGAAGCCTCTTGGGAAGAGGCGCTGGACTGCCAGGCCGGGCCCACAGAGGAATTCTGCTTGTCCTCTCTTGACCCACAGCAGGTGAGAGGCAGAAGTGGGACAGGAGAGAAGAGTCCAGAGCCTTGTTTCTCTCATAAGGATGACATTCACCGGCCTGTGCATTTAGAAAATGAGGCAGGAAGGAAGAAATAAGGCTGAAACTGCTGTGAAAGCAGTGAGCCACCAAGGCAAGTGTAGAGGGAGGAGGAAACACCTCAGGGCTCTGGGTGAAAGGAGGCACTTGAATGAGGGACTCAGCTTCAGCTCACCTCTCCCCTACCTGGAGTCTTGTCTGTCCTTTGTTCCCTCTGACCTCTCTTTGCCAGAGTCATTTCCTACTTGTTTCAGCCTATCCCCGACATGCTGATGCTGCTTAGGGTTCCATCCTGTACCCTGTTATCTCCTCCAGCAGCACACACTGTTGGAAGGGGTCATGGGTCACACACAGATGCCGCGCGGAGGGCCGGCCAAACTCTCTCTCAAGAGCTCGGGTGTCCCCTGACCCAGAAGTTGACAGAAGTCACAGCAGTGGGAGAAATCTTGGGGCAAACATGGGCTCCCTTCAGGCTGTGTGTCCTCTGGCTGTCATATTTGAAAGCTAGTGTCTCTAATGAAGTCATGAGCTGCGTGAGGCTGAGTGTTTTGGTTTTTATTTCCCGGATTGGCTACATGAAGTGGCCGGCAGACAATGCCCTTTCTGCCTCCTGAAGGAGTTTCTCCACCAGCCCCAGAGCAGGAGCATGGGAGGATGTGGTCCTACTCCTCTGTTGGCACCTTGGTTTTTACTAACACAGTTGCCCCCCTTCTCCCCCCACCCTTGCCTTCTGCAGTTGGGAGAACCCTCTGCTCACCAAATCAGGAGTGGTTCTCAGCCCTCGTCCTTATTGTCTGCAGTCTGGGGCTCTGCCTGCCCATTCTGCCATCTTGAAACTCTATCCTTTCTCGGCCTCCATATGTCACACCCTCTCAATGGTCCTCTGTCCAGTGAGCTGTTTCCTCTCGTCCCCTAAGACACCATGCTTGGGAACAGCATGAGGTAGTGGAAAGAATGTAGGTTTGGGAGCCAGAGTGACTGTATGATTCTGAGCTCTATCATTTATTAGTTGGGTGACCTTTCTGGCCTCCATTTGCTCAACTATAAAGTACAGGTAATCATGGGTTTTGAAGATATTATAGGTAAAGGGCCTGACACCAAGCACTTGCTAAAGACACAGCATTTAGGGGTGTTCTTCTGGGACTTTGCCAAGCATTACATGGCCCTGTGTTGACTCATGCTCACCTCTGGGCTGAGGAGCAACAGCAGTCTCTCGCCATCCCCGATTGCTCTCGTGTGTTTGGTTTCCGTGTCCCTGTATCTGCTAAGTATTCCCACTTTCGATGTCTCACCATGACTTCAGTATCAGCTGGCACGAAACAATCTTGTCTCTTCTCCAAAGCTTTTCCTGTCAGGATTTCCCTGATTCAATTGTCCACACAACTATTTTGCAGACTCTTGGGCTTGAAAAGCTTGGAGGTGTCTTCCTTTTGCCTTTCTTATTTGGAAATAGTGGTTATTATTGGTAGAGTGCCTTCACATGCATTTCTGACTTCTCCTTAGCAGTATTTTGGAGTAGGCTACCACAGAAATAATGCCTGGAAAAGCAAAATAATCTGCCTGGGGGTAGGGTGGTTGGCTGAGCACGACTCAGACGGGAATCCCGGCCTTATCCTATGTCTTGGAGACGTCCCTCCCCTGACTGATAGCCAGGCTGGTCCCAGGTCCCAATGATCCAAAATGCTGAAGTCTCTCCGTTCTCAAAACAAGTTGACAAACCTTTCCCAATGTCTCCCATCAGCTTCCAATTTTCTCTCACCTCCCCTTCAGAGACAGACTCCTTTAAAAACTTGTACACATCTACTAGCTTGATTTATCCTCTTCTCTTCAGGTCTGCAGTCCAGCTTCCACCAACCCTGGATTGGCCCTCACCAAGTCATTAGGTCATTTTGCCCTATTTAACACTTTCACAAGCACATTACTCCCTCCTGCCTTTCACTCTGCTCTGGTGTCTTTGGCTCAGCCCATCTCTCTTTCTCTCTCTCTCTTTTTTAAGATTTTATTTATTTATTTGAGACAGAGAGAGCAGAGGGGATGGGCAGAGGGACAGGGAGAAACAGACTCTCCCCTGAGTAGGGAGCCTGATGCAGGGCTCAGTCCCAGGAACCCAAGATCGTGACCTCAGCTGAAGGCAGACGCTTAGCTAACTGAGCCACCCAGGCCGCCCAAGAAGATCATTAATTCTATTTGAATGTCTCACAGACACCTCTACTCAGCGTGTTGTAAACTGAGCTCATCCTCTTCTATTTCTGTCTTCAACTGGGTTCCTTAGAAGTTCAGGGGAATCCTACTTCTCCAGCACATCTCCCCAGAAACACCCGTCCACATCTCACTTCCACTCAGTCCCTTCCCACCTGTATTAGGTCCTGACTTTGATGGAACGGGCTTGCTTTACTGAAAGTCTTGAGTTTGGTTTTGGTTTACAGCTTGGTTACCTTCTGGCTATAGGAGATTTACTGAGGAAACCTCTGTCTTTTGCCTTTTGCTTTGAATTGAAAATTGATTGCCTGAGCCTGTCATTTTCTCTCTTTAGTACATTAATGATGATGAGCAGTTACCAACAATCTCACAGTCCTTTAATTAGTGTTTGTCCCATACCTCTCAAGTGCCAGAGACAACACACAAACCAGTGCCTCTCCTTCAATTTGTACCCCTTTCAGCTGGCCACAGGCGAGCAATTGCCCTGCTATATCAGGGCATGGTCTTTCGAATCTCCCACTCTACCACCACCCACAGGTCCTCAGAGACAGCCAGCTGGCAAGAGATCAACTCCAGAATCTCATCTTTAAAATTTGCTCTGAAAAATATTTTTTGCTTCTTAGGGTGGGCTTTCTAAAAGCGGAGCCTGAGACAAGGATTTGGGCGGCTGTGGTTTACTGAAGAAGTGGTCTTAGGAGAAAGGAAGTAAGAGAAGTAGGGTAGGCCAGAGGAAGGACCTATGCACGGAGCTGTAGCCCAGCTACAGCTTCATTTGTCAGGAGCATGAAGGGTCCCCCAGAACCAGTCCCACCTGGAAGCCAAAGGGCCAGCCTTTTATACCTCTATGCCAGTTGGTCTTCAGCTTCAGATTTCTGGGGGGTGTGACCTTCTGCCTGAGGCAGCTCCTGGATTCTGTTTGGCTGAGGGTAATTTTCTGGTATTTGGCAGAGGGGTGTAGTGGCCTGTAAAGTGATCCGGGCAGGACACCAACAACTTCTAAGACTATTTCAGTAAATAGCTCCTCAGTCCACCAGTTGCTCAAGCTAGAAACCTGGGAATCATGCTTGTTCTCTTTCTTTTTTCTAAATTTTCAATCCAATCCATTCAATCTCCAAAATATGTACTCAGTCTTCTAATCATTCCACTTAGTTTTTTCATTTTTTTACGCTCACTACCTAGTGGACATCTTCATCATCTACTGTCCTTATTACTGCAATAGCTCCTAACAAACCCCCTAGTGTATGACCTGCAAGACAGCCAAAGTAATCTTTCTAAATCTCATCTTTTCATGTGACTTCCTTTATTAACCGTTTTTCATTGCTCATATGATGATTTCAAACTGCTTTATATGACTTAAAATATCCTGCATGACCTTGGTCTTACTCATATTTCCTGACTCATCTCTTACTACTTACAACCTCAAATAACTGGCCCAAATGGGCTTCTTTTAGTTACTTGAATGTACCATAGCCTCTCTTGCTTCTCTGTCTTCGCACATATATTTTCCTCAGCCAGAACACCTGTGCCACCTCTCATCTGGTTACCTCTCATTCATCTTTAAGGATCTGCCTAGTTATACTTGCCCTTGCAAAGCCTTCCTTGTTCCTGGCATCTAGATGCCCATAACACCTTGTGCTTCCCCATCATGTCACTTATCACACGTGGCACTGCAATTGCCTCTTTGGTTGTCTACATCTTTTCATGACAGTGCTTTTTCTCTACCACTTTCCTCATTCTGTTCTCACCCTTCTTCCTTTCCTGTATTTTTTAAGACAAACTTCCTTACACTTTCTCTCCTCTAGTAATTTGGCGGTAATATATCTTGGTTTAGTATAAACTAATCTCTACTTAAATTAAATTCTAAGCTCTGTGGGAGCAGGATGGTGCTTGCATTATTTATCACTGATTATCAGTGCTTAGTGTATGGACAGAACTCAATAAATGTTTATTATATTATATGAACTAATAAATGTATAAAAATATTTCATTTCTGTTTTCATTGCTGGTTTAGGTGCCAACACCTGTAACCATGCCTTGTATATAGTGTTTAATAAATACTTGTTAAATTCAATAATGAACTGAGACTTTCCTTCCAATCTGCATGACAGTCTTCCTGCCTGATTTAGTCCCTTAGCACCTGTGAACACTCTGCATGAGCAGCAGAGACTGACACCAGCAAAATGGCAGACTAGAAAGCTCCTAGGTCTCATTTTCCTAAACAGACATAAAAAAAAACAAACAAACAAACAAAAAAAAACCCACGCTGTCTTAAACAACTTTGTAGGAGCTTTGGAAAATGGTTAAAGTTTTACAGCAAGAAAATAATGCTCGATCATGAAAAACTCATTTTCAAAATGGTAGGAAATTTTGTAGAGTTTTCACTCATCCTTGATTCAGCCCACTTCACCCCTCCCAGTAGAGTGGTGATATTGGTTTTGAGCAGGTAGTGGCCCAGCTCCCAGTTCTCTCCTACCAGAAGGAGCAGAGTAGATTCTCTTTTTAAATTACTGTGTTATGTCTGTTCTAAATCATCTGGAGGTACATGAAGGACCAATGCAAGGCAATAGCCTTGTTCCCCATAACTTGGGATGCAAATAAGAAAAGCAGGGGGCACTGCTTGTAAAGTCTACAAGGTGGTTGCAGTCCTAAAGACAGCTTGGGCCAGAGCTTCTGAGTGGAGATGTATGGTAGACCATCTAAGGCCAGGAGGATAAACCGAGCTGAGATGCTTTAGGGAATGAGGACATTCAAAAGTAGCTGCGTATACAGGGGAGTTTATAAACAATGTGCATGCCCAGGGAAGATGCATGCTAAGGAAAATCCTGTGAGCTTAGGCTTCCACATTGGTCTAATCCTTAGGCTCAGAGTAAACCTACCTCAATGGTGACTGAATGACTCCAGGACCAAACCATTCCACAAATACTAGAATTGGTGAATGTTCTCTTATTTTGTTGTTTTGTTTTGGCTTGGGTACGTTTGTGCGTGTGTGTGTGTGTGTGTTTTAGTTCCTAGCATTTCAGGAAACCTCTATCCAAACACTAGCTGAACACAAGCTAAAGGAATAGAAACTTCAGTGATTACACATAACAAGGTATATCACCTTTCCAAAAACAGCTTGGAAAAGTATTGAAACAAATGTATTGGTGCAGGATTCAACCACCACCAGCATCAGAAGAAAGAAAGAAAGAAAGAAAGAAAGAAAGAAAGAAAGAAAGAAAAGAAAGAAGGAGGGAAGGAAAGAAAGAAAGAAAGAAAGAAAGAAAGAAAGAAAGAAAGAAAGAA